>NC_087153.1:4530000-4565000 GCF_035594125.1 Scylla paramamosain
CGGCGGCGTTGCGTGCAGCGTCTCCATAATGAGTGTTGGGCAACGGTCAAGGTCATGAGGCGACGAGCGGCAGCGAAGAGGTACTGAGACGCAGGAGGAGGGGGAGGAGGAGGAGGAGTTGAATGTGACAGTGCTAGTAGTTATGGTGGTTATACTAATTATGTTGCTGAAAGGAAAGAGAATGGAAGAGGAGGAGGAGGAGGAGGAGGAGGAATAAGAAAAGGGAGAAGGAAGGTGACATTAATATTGGAATGATGATAACAATATCTATTGATGACAATGACGAATTGGAGGAGAAGGAGAAGGAGGAGGAGGAGGAGGAGGAGGAGGAGGAGGAGGAGGAGGAGGAGGAGGAGGAGGAGGAGGAGGAGGAGGAGGAAGAGGAAGAGGAGAAGGGTGACGCTGCTAGTAAGGAGTGTGGTTATACTAATTATGATTCTGACAGGAAAGAGAAGGGAAGAAGAAGGAGGTGAAGGAAGATGACAGTAATGGTGGTAATGATGATAACAATATATATTGATGGCGATGATGAAAAGAGGAAAAGGAGTAGAAGGAGGAGGAGGAGGAGGAGGAGGAGGAGGAGGAGGAGGAGGAGGAGGAACACGTACACAGGATAAAAAATACGTACTTGTATGTGTATCGTGAAGTGGTAAGTGGATTGCAAATACGTAAATAGTAATGTAAGTATGCGTTACACACACACACACACACACACACACACACACACACACACACACACACACACACACACACTATCCCTACGTAGTAAGAAGAAGAAAACCACACTGCGAATAATAACACAAGAAAACCCTTTACTACACATAACCTCAAACCAAATCAATTACCCTTCATAAATTTACTAGGAAAAACTTGAGCATGGATATTTGGCGTTGTTATCCTTGCGGTGGAAGGGATGAACGCAAAAAAAAAAAAAAAAGTAGAGGTCATCTGAGCTAGGAATGGGGCAGGCGATAAGTATGTGTTGGCGTCGGCTTAGTAGCTTCGAATTTGCAAGCTCGAGGTTTGGTACACACGAAACAAAGGATTATGCTCGGTACAGCTGCTGCTTGAACGCCTTGACGCACAGGAAACACGCCATCAAGCCGTCACTCCTCGGTACTTTGCCGTAATGGGATGGTCCACACGTCCTCCTCTCTCTCTCTCTCTCTCTCTCTCTCTCTCTCTCTCTCTCTCTCTCTCTCTCTCTCTCTCTCTCTCTCCTGCCTGCCTGCCTGCCTGCCTGCCTCTCCTCCAGCCCAGCCCAGCCCGCACGTCCTTCAGCCCGACCACTACCACTGATACCACTTCCACCATTAGTCCCACTGCTGCTAATATTCCACCCCTGCTTCTATCACTACTAACTCCACCACCGTCACCAACATCACTACCACCTCCACTACGATCACCAACACCACTACCACCTCCACTACGATCACCAACACCACTACCACCTCCACCACGATCACCAACACCACTGCCACCTCCACCACGATCACCAACACCACTACCACCTACGCCACCATCACAAACACCACCACCACCTTCACCATCATCACCAACACCACTACTGCCTTTTCCTATCAGTTCTCACGTGCAAGTTTCTGCCTTTCATGTCGTCGCAAAATAAGTGTTGAAAAAAAGGTGTGATAGAGTATGGAGTGAAAATAAGAACTTGTAGAAAAACAGGTAATACAATAGAGGAAAAAAAAATATATATAGGTGTTATTTATCGTGACTATACTATAGGGGATCTAAGAATATGCCGCGACTACCTCTTCTTCCGGATGGATTCACGCCGGCTCCAGGCAAAACTATGATCGGCACTAAAATGGCTGCCGCGCCCATGACGTCACGGCAGAGGCCACGGGATGTTTGGAGGCTCCTGTTCGTGCTGCTGCTTGTGTATCCCGAGAGCGGTATGCCAGGAAAAAAAAAATGTCTGCTCTGTGTATCTCGAGAAAGTGATAGAAGAAAAATTAAAATGATTTGCAGTATGCATCACAAAAACGCCATGCTGAGAGAGAAAAATATATAGGCCTTAAAAATGTTCCGAGAGAAATACCTGAAAAAAAAATAAACACCCTGCATAAAACTAATGATAGTATATACGTCGTTAGCGAAAGAATGACAAGAACCTCACACAAGGATGACTCTGGAAAAAACACACTTTCATCAAGACGCCTCCCAGAGACAGCAAAATTGTCCATATGAAGACATTTACCACTATATTCTTCGGAACCTTGGCAGCCTGCAGCAGGGACGTGGCCTATGGTACTTTCACACACACACACACACACACACACACACACACACACAGCCTCTCAGATCCTCACAGCCACGTGGAGCTGGTCCTGCCCATGGTGTGCAAATCCACTGTTTATTTTCCAGTATATGTAAGGCACAAGGCGTTTCTCTGCAAGCATTCCTACCTACTTTATATCTCGGCTTGCCTCCACCTCGACTATAGTGTGCAATAAGCCAATGATAGATTGTGGAGCACACATTTGTTTACATTGGATCATACTGAATGTCTTCTATTTCATTCTGTTCTCTCATACACTAGCAGTTTATTAGAATGTAAATTAGCAAATACCCTATTTCATCTCTTCTTTTTTCTACGTAATCCTGTGTAATACTTCTTTTCTAGGAATATCATAAACATTTATCTTATGTGAGTGTATTACTGCTATAATATTTCAGTATATTGTGCACCTCGAGGCTTATTGTGTATTACCTAATTTTGTGCAAGTGTGTTTTATTTATGTATTTTCTAAATACACTGAACCCAGCATATAAGTGGATAAATGATTGTATTTATCGTTCTTAACCAAAACAGTCTTGCATTTCGCTGCATTTTCTTCTGAATGATTTACTGACGGGTGAACGCCCTAAAACCTATCATGACTTCACCTCTAACTATTACTCCTTTGGAAGAAAAGCAACAGGAAAATGATCAGTAGCAGGAAGCGGAAGAAAAATTACTAGTATTCCTTTGGCGTGCTGTCATTACTTCACTAACGACGTGATCTCACACTGACCTTCGTTGCCTTAGAAAAGAGAGAGCAGGAAAACGGTGAGAAAATACCACGTTCTTATTAAGTTTCCATAGCGCTCGAAAAAAAAAAAAAAACTATAACAAATTTCTCTTTTTTTTCTGCTCATTTTCTTATCCTATCCACTTTAGTTCACTACTTTGTAATTATCTAATGCCATCCACACTCACGAAAAATACATTACACAAATTACCTAAGTATTTTCCTCTTTTTCCACGAATTTCCATGTGTAATAACATAATGTCATACAAGTACACAAGCGCACAACACTCATACACCTTGCTGTTAGTGAGCTTACCATAATATTTTCCCCTTTGCGTGGTAATCATTATAGACTAAGTGGAGTTCGAAGCACAGTATTCCTATATGAACAGTGACTTCCTTACTTTGCTTCTCTTGTGAATGTGTCGGGCGTAAGCGTGGACGAACACGTGGTCGGCGGCACTCACAAGGGAAGCCAAGCAATAGGTGGCAGCGGACTCTACATATGAACTACTCCCGGAATATTTCCAGCGCTATAAATAAACTTCCAACCGAGACCTTACTTAAGCTTCCAGGAAAGATGACGCAGCATGACGTACACGTGACGTTGGCCATACATGAGCGTGACGTGTCCCATAAACCGTAATCTTATTTTCTCCCCCAACTCGTGATGTTTCGGGGAAAGTGGATATGTCGCGGGGTTTCACTGGAGCTGATTCAACATACGGTTGAGAGATGCCGCTTATAGAGTGTTGCTGTAGGAAGAAGAGGATACAGCGCTGAGGTTGAGTGGTCGAGGTGGTGGGAGCCGCTCATGATATAGCGATGACGGAAATCCAGGATAGAAAACCGGAAGCGAAGTACGAAATATGAATTGCTCAGTAGGAAAAATTAAATGGCAAAAGTGCAATACGGTTATGTTGTATTAAAAGTTAATGTTGCAAATACTCTAAAGTAGGAATATCAACGGCAATTTGTAAGTTTGGCAGAAAATTCAGTTCTATCAATTCATGTTACGTTGAATTTAGAATATTGGTTTATATCCCAAAATACCAATCAGAAAATTAAGACTGCTCTTTCCTCACGCCCTCTGTTCCTCGGTGGTCTCCCAGCCACGTGAGTCCCTGACGGATGCTCTGCATGATGGGCTTCTTCAAGGGGTGCTTGTTCCTGCTGCCACACAGGGGTCAGGGCGGCGGCGGCGGCCTAGCATATTTACGCCACAACGCGCCCCTCGAGACCCGCCGCTGTGTCACCCGAGGAACAAGACTTGCGCCGGATATTTTCAGTGTCTAACCCTCGAAGGACAAATATTGGTGCCCTCTCAGCAGTTTTCCGGAACCAGCGCCTCGACTACCTGCCTGCCTGCTTTGGAGTCCCCGGCCTTGTCCAGGTTATTCTTTCAAGGTAGAATACACGGCCGTTAACTCGGCACGGAGGAAGCTATGGAGGCATGGTAGACGAAATGGCAGCGTAGATCTACACCAAAACGATCACAGAAAATAAGAATATGTCCACCGACGCCTTCCCTCGGTGCCCACCCGCCAGCCCGAGATGGTGTTAATCTGGGGCTGGATCGTTCTCCAAGGAATTCCTGACACAGACATCCTGCTGCTGCCTCATTGACCCACGAGGCCCTTGCCCTCATTCCCTCTTCCTACACAGTAATGAGTGAAAACAACATTGCTGAGACAACCAGCCAATTGAAACTTTTTCGTAGATTTCGAAAAAAAAAAATTTTGAATTTTACCCATCTTTCAAACATGTATCTTGTTTTTTGGAGTAACTAGTGCACACCCTCTATCTGTAAGCGATGCTGCTTACAATTTCAACTACATAACTGACACAGAAAAGCAAGCAGTACAAAAACCGACAGGATGAAGAAAAAGAAAAATAGTGCGAAGAAATAATTACATAAAGCGACACATGGTCACTAGCTGAAGGAATTACTAATGTATTAAGTGGCAGTGCCGAACTTCCCGCTGAGACGCCTCACTAACATTCAACTTCTTCCATTAACGAACTAACCTAAAAAGAGTCACTTCTGGGCATTACCTGAGAGACGCCTGGGTTGTAGAGAGCCTGCACCATCACCAGCGTGTTCTCAAGTCCCGACAAGAAGCAGAGGTGGCGAGTCCTGGCGGGTGATGTGGTGTGAGATGACGGTGTGGCGCCCACCCAGCCTGGACCACCGCGTCACCACACCTGCGATACGCCACTAGGACACCGCACCTCCCATGTTACCAGCCCCCCTGCCAGCCCCCCAACACCCCCAAACCTTCCCAGCTACACCATTTCAATTTCAACATCAGCAACGCACCACTTCACGCTATTTCTATACCCGGTTCTGCTCACCACCACCCCAATGCCACACCATACCCTGCCTCGAAGGGAAAAGCAAATACATTAAGAAATAAATCAAGTTGACGCCAAGCAGATCCCAATAATCAATCACTTAACAGAAAACACATCATAAGCCAACAAACCAGTATACCCTTCAATGGTAGAAAATAACGTCAGGATGCATTTACTCGACTCTCCATCTCTCCCCGGCTCAGGTATCTAAATAATTAAGCACATAGACAATTAAAAACTCATTAGGCGTCAAAGCGGTGCGGGCGGGAGGCTGTATGGAGGGCGCCACGAGGGGCAGGTCGTCTTTGAAGGGTCGAGGGTCTTAATAGAGGCCAAAGCAACACATACAGGAGGACGAGGAGGAGGAGGAGGAGGAGGAGGAGGAGGAGGAGGAGGCCCACGACGATGATGACGATGATGATGGTGACGACGACGAAAAATATGGAAGAGAGATTAACGAAAGAAGACAACAGAGAAAACAGTGAGAAAATGAGACAATGAGGCAATGAAAAAACAAATAATAAGAAAAAAGAGAGAAGTGAAGACCAACATAAAGACAGCTAAACACACACCAAATTGACTCGTTAAAGCCAAATAACAAGATAATATGTATAATCTCCTTTTCACAGTCACATTGCACCTTAATTTACGTGGACTTTAGCGTATTGTACTACAGCCAGTCAACGAGGTAATATACTCCTGTCTGGCGTCCTTTCATCGCCCAGCATGATGAGAGGACACAGAAGAGCCGCCAGACAATCATCTCCAAAACACTGCAACTTGGCGGCGTGAATAGAAAGCCCGGTACGCCCTGAGGCACACCATGGCATTACGGCGGCGGTTTGTCTGCCGCAATGAGAGCACGTGGGGGATGCATGGCAATGTTAGGAGAAAATAGCTGGTATTTGAGTCATGGGAGACACGCGACGCACCAGGAACACAGACAGATAGACAGACAGGCATACAGGCAAGCAAGGAAGGCAGGCAAGGAGTTCGCTTAACGCTGTGCCGCCAATGTTTTCCTTGTATGCCTCCACCTGGGCTTATCTTTCTTTTATTTTCTATGGATATATTGTAGGAGACAACTTTCTTTATGTAAAACCCACAAGCAATGTAATAAAGTGTCATGGCAAGCTACACTTATGCCTAACCTCTTTATTTATTAACATATTCACATGCTACGATACTAGGCGCATGAAGCCACCGCCACACCACCACCTGCATGGACGCCAGGTCACGCAGGAGGGCTTAACGTGCAACTGGACACGGTAAGTGAAAGCTACAGAAATCCATCATACAGAGGCCTCAATGCCCGTATTGTGCTCGGCCCGGGGATCGCGACGCACGGTTGTTACGTCTGGAAATCGCTGCCGCACCATTGTGAGAGGGTGAACAACATGGTGGCTGCGGAGAAGTGAGAATGTTAGGCTTGAGAGTCGCGGGCCAGACAAAGAGGGACAGGCAATGGTCAGCATCATGACGAACAGGATCGCTAGCACAGCTTGCGTCACAATGTGGACACGAAGCTTGAGATGCTAACGTGTCAGCTTAATGTCACTGTCACAAAAGTATCACAAAATCTGATATGTCTTTTTCATGAGTGCATTCCACAGGACTGGCGCTCAGGTGAATAGCGCGCCATTTTGTTGGAAGTGTTTTAAGAAGGTTGGCTGCAATATTCTATATAATATCAAATATATGTATATAAAAAATCAAGACAGAAAAAAAGAAGAAATCGAAATCTATCAGCCTTGCCATACAATAAATATCTTAGGTATTTAGATAAGAATATAATGTTAACCTTTATACCTGATAAATTAGTATTCTACCCACAGACACCATTTCGTAAAGGAGAAACTGAAACACCTATAAGTAAGTAACAATACACGAGTACAAGCTAAAAACACACTTGGAGAAAGTTTTCTTTTTAATATCCAGAGAATATAATGTACGTGTTATGTCTCTTTACGTATGCTTCCATCATACATATATTTCGTAGTAATAATAATAATAACAATAATAATAATAATAATAATAATAATAATAATAATAAATATCTAAGTAAAAAAGATTTTTGCGTTCAGAACAACACATCGTTACGTTCCCTGACTATGGCAATGTATACAACCAGTAACGTGTAATGGCTCAACATCAAGTGGTGAAAACCCTGTTCAGATAACAACCTTGCTATTCTAACAATAAAGCCTCAAGTTTACTTTTGCACGCAACCAAAATTAGTATAACTGCGTTCGATCTGACAACCTTCAGCAAAACCTCACGTATTGCAGCAGAGTGCAATTTTGTTAAAGTATCGCAAGACATTAGTAAACGCAAGCTTCCTCAAGTTAGAGGAGACAAGTAAAATTTCATTTTTTTTTTCTTAGCTGGTCAACTACAGCAGCGGAAAACAGTAATTTATGTGCTAAACTCTTCCTCAGTAGGAAACCACATCCAATCGCTTCAACCAGACATCCTACATCTAACAACAGGCGAGCAACAGGAAGGCGTGCATTCCCTCTTTCCACTTAGGATAGGCCAAGGACACACGGGGACACGCACACAATACTGAACTAACGAAAAGCTTTGCCTGGATCGTTTTGCTAGGACACGGGTCATCTGAGAATAACTTTACTATTGTTACAAGAGACATAATATCTGATTCTTTCTAACTCTTCCGACGCTGCGTTAGCTGCTCATGGATGATGCGGCAAACATGAGCCTTCCTTCACGCACCGGTGCATCCTTAACACCACCTTGCCACAACCAGCAGGGCGCGCGGCGCCTTCCTGCCGGTGAATATGATACAACACAGAACAGCACGTCAGTTTTGCACTTTATTATTAATTCCTGACATACAGACTTAATATTCTACTCAATTAACCTTCGTTGACTAAGATGAAATATGTACAACATACAGGTTTGTCAGATGATACTCCACCTCGTGCTCATTCCCGCCACCATCGCCTAACCAATAGTGCGGTATTCATTTACTATATCGTGACACAGACACGGTATCGCCCAGGCTACCATACTTCTCAAACGATCTTCCTCTGCTTAACTCCCACATGCCTGTTTATCCCCGACATTGCTGTGGAGGATGGATGGCTGAGTCCGCCGAGTGCCAACAGGGAATCGAACCCTGACATAACATAGCAGATAAAGAGCAGTAAAAGTAGCGACCAGTGACGCTAACACTTTCTGGCAGTAAAGAGTTACTAAAGTACAGCCGTAATTTTGTCATTTCTTGTAAGGTGCAAGCTCGCATTGGAAATAAATATACGATTATAATGATAAATTAATTATTACATCATCGGTTTAGAACTTGCTCGCGAGAAAAAAAAAAAAAACAAAGATAAATAAAAAGTAAGTAACTACTATACTAAGAAGATAAGACGCTCAGCACCTTCACAACACCACACAGATGTCGCGTTACATGCAACATTAATCTATGTTGATGTAATAAAATACTGAAATGTCCATCACAACACTCAATTTTCACAGCACAGCAATGAAGGTCTGACTAAACACCACAACACAACATTGATAAGACAACACAGGAGCATCCAACACAACAGAACACCAAATACACACAACACCGAAGGGTCACCACACCAACACATCACAACACAACACAACACAACACCGAACATTTAACTGATTTCTACAACAACAAATGTGGCTGAATTACCACAACATATTGTGTTGGATCGCCCATGGGAGCCATCAACACTAACACCAAATATTACATCAAACATTTAAGACAACTGATTACTTGGACGCACCATCATCACACCGCAGCAACGATGTGACGGCGCACATATCACAGAATTCACAACACAACACAACACCAAACTTAAAATTAAACATAAAACATTTTTTTTTTCAGCAATAGACTGTTGACTATTGCCGAGGGATGCAACACTTATGAGAGGCAAAACATCACACTGAGGTGACGTGAAACACTCTCTGTAACATCGATGAGTGTATTGCTACATACGCTCGACTACGGTGACAACACAACACAAAACACAGAGGTGAGTATTTTGAGATGTAACAGTGAAACATAGAGGATGACGGTGATGACGATGATAATGATGATGATGGTGGTGGTGATTGAAGTGGTTTATACTATAACTCTAGATGAATAATAGTCAAACTACGTAACACTGAACTAGTATACTATTTTTAACATGGACTAAAAACTACTAAGAGGAACACTATATTGGCTATTCCAATATTTTCTAACATGTAATATTAAGATACTCGTAACTATGACTTAATATTAAAAGTGACACTGGGATCACTTTTGAGAACACAGAACACCGAACTAGCTACTGACACAACATACAAACAAAATATTTTAATAAAATCATGCTCCTTATCACCATGTCTGCCATGTGTGATAATTCTGCCTGACAAAGTACACCCCGCGGGCATACTAGTGCTAAGTAAGCTTTACCGCAGAGCAGGTAAGGTTCTCTCTACGTATATTAAGCTCATCACAAGCAGCACTACTCAGCATATCCATACTTCTGCAAGGCATTATGGTACTGATTCCTCCACAGCACACGGCACGAGGCTCTTGACAGCTGTGCCTTATCTTACTGCAATTATACATCCTCCCTTCACCACACAACAACTTCCCGAGACACAGTACTACTTTCCAACACCCTCCCCTAAAAAAAAAAAAAAAAAAAGAAAAAGAAAAAAAAAACGGTAATTTCACTTAAACGCCATCAGTTCCAACATTTCTATCTGGAAAACCACACTTCACATTTATATCCATAAAAACACACAACATAACCCACATATTAAGTGGTACTTTCACCCAAACATCATCAGTCCCAACTTCTCTGTCTGGATAACCACTCGCTACACTGATACCTAAGCGTACACACACCACCACCAAACATGTGTCGACAACATGCTTGCCACACGAAAGCTAGAACTATTTTCGCATGCATATAAAAATGGAAAATAAATAATAATAATAATAATGATAATACTAGTAATAATAATAATAATAATAATAATAATAATAATAGTAATAATAATAATAATGATAATGATAATAACAACAACAACAACAACAACAACAACAACAACAGATAAATCTAACATATAAGGATAAGTTCCCGAAATACAATCATGGCAGTGTTACTGCGCATTTCATGACGGCATGTATGTTGAGTCACACGCACTCACTTCTCCTTGATTCAGTCACCAACATCATCCTCAACATCGTAATCACCACGACCACCACCACCATCACCACCACCAACGTCAATGCTATTAGCTCCACCACTAACGTTCATTTCTACTCCATTTCAGAAAAAAAAAGACTCCCACAAATGTTTCCCACTCACGTTCATCTCGTTGGTCGTGTCTTCCAGTTCGTTTCTGTTCCATCTCACATCTCGCTGTTCCCACATCAACGTACGTGCCTTGGCTTGGCTGAGTCCCTATCTCAGAGCTGTCATCCTGTCCACGTCCTATACGATCACAATATGGTTTGCATCCTATACCCATTGCTACCAAATACCAACGAACACGAACATCTTTGGCATTAGTTTTGATACCATAGCCCGAGATGCTTCTTATTTGTCTATCAACGTATACTGCACACATATCTCTCTTATGCATTTGCTCTTTGGTGTTCCTGAGTTTACGATCCATAAGCTCCTTCCCGTTGCTAGTCAATAATCAAAGAAGAGTAAGATGCTCTCATTACCTAATATTCCTCATCACTAGAAAAGGAAAAGAGTAAATTACTCTCATGATACTAATTTGTTTACGAAAAGCCCTTTATCTCACACCAATCCTATCGATCGCGCCTTCAGGGACCTGTTCTGCAGTAATCGTTCGTCCTAAGGAGATGTATTCCTCATCGCATTCTGGGATTTCACTCACAACTTAAATCTGATGTCATAATGAGCGAACAGCGAACATTGCTTCGTTTCTGATTCGAAATTATATATATTTTTCTTTCAAAAATAATTTCATTGAAAAGTTTAAACAGCGATGTACTTGCATGTCCGTTGCTACAAAAGCAATACATTATTACTAGAGATTTCCGGGAATATGACACAAAGCATTAAATATGCATGTGCAGGCCTCCAATATAGGCGCTACATACTGAAAAAAAAAAAATATATATATATGTATATATATAAAATGACGCTTTGGAGGTGGTCTAAGCCCTGAAAAGAATATCGTGTTTTCCTGATGTCATAACATTCAAACTAATAACACGTTATTTTGAAAAAAAAATATATATATATAAATAAATAAATAAAATAAAATAAATAAATAAATAAATAAATTACTGACAGTCTCCTCAACACCTCCTGAATTTCAATAATGTCACTTGCACGCACTTTTATGCCTGGTGCTGTATTGTACACAGTGTTTTTTAGACCAAATGATAGATGAAAAATATAATGATCAATAAAGGGATACTGACAACTGCGCAACAGCACGATGGAATAACACCATCACGGCCTGACACCTAAGGACAAGGTAACACTGCTAACAAGCCTCTGTTAGTCACTTAGGTTACAGCGATAAAACAATACCGTTGGAAAATCATTGTGTACTTTTCACGCATGACGCGTAGTACAACCTACAACACATTTTTAATGTAAAGAATGCCATTACATAATATAATGTCCCCTGAAAACAGTGTTTGGGAGGATTACGTGGAGGATGGAGGCCCCAAAGGATTTTGGAACTCATAAACACAATCATAGGAATATTCTTCGTATTTGTCATTTGATATTTCATATTTGTTGGTTTCCTGAATACAGGGGCCAAGTGCAGACCTTACAATTTAATGTTGATTAGGTGTGTTCTCCTCACACATACCTGATAATTTCAAGTGGAAACAAAGCAACTGAAGTGATATTTTCAGTATCACGTTCACCTGCCATCGTTATTACGTCTTACAGCGAGGTGCAGGGCAGCGGCGGCACGCACCAGGCGTCGCGGCGCCGACATCATCGGGAAAACGACTGACCAAATAATCTCTCAGACCATTATTGAGGTGGCACATAAATAAGAAAAATTAAGCAATGGAATGCTAGCGTTACTGAACCCAACTTCAGTTGCATTTAGAAAAGTTAATGTAAATGTTTTTTTCTTTTTTTGTCAAAAGAGAGTGCCTGGCAACGATAACCTCACTTAATAAAGTATGTTTTATCACGCTTCTGTCATAATTTAAGGAATGTAATAATATCACAAAAAAATGCGAAGTGAAAATTCACATTATGGAAGAACTGCTTAGAGTTAGGAAGACTGTTACATCATAAACATTTTGGCAAAGCACCAGATGGTACACCTATGCCGTTGTCACGAACAATGTTTCCTCTCTTGGTAATGCAGTGTAATAAAAGAAGAAAAAAAAATAGAAACAAACAAACACACTGGTGGAGTGTGTGCAGCACTGCGACGCCACAACGAATAAATGAACTGTTAACACTCACCTGAGCGCCTCTAGTGACAGTCACACACACAAGCACGCCCTTGGCACATACCTGTAACCAAAGAAAATATTCATTAATAACAGTTACATTCACATATTTTGATGAAGTTCACAACAAACAACATCTTTTGCCTCTATTATCTTGGCCATCACTGCAACCTCAGTCAAATATCCACATCACCACTCTCTTCAGCGTCCTGTAGAAGCATGTACACGTCTACCGCCGCGAGTCAGGAGGGCGGATAGACAGCTCACTTATGGTAATGATTAATATATAATGAAATACCCATTGTCGTCTCGTGACTGCCTGGCAAACCTCTTACGGTCCCTGAGTGAGTGTGAACGCTGGTGTGATGATGATTTTTTACTGACGAAGTAAGATGAGAAGACTATCATATGGCTGATTATACATTAGCCAAAAGTTAAATTGAGCTACACATATTACAGCATGATCATATGATCATGGTGATGATACATGAAGCTAAACTTATATTAGAAACTGGAGGAACTTTGAGGCCGAAGAGCAAGAGGACCTATAGTTTTGGATAAGAGCACAGACTCAAGGGATATCTAGATGCCACCCGTGCATGCTGACGTGACTATGATGGCTAACGGGATGAGGCAATGCCTTCACAGGACAAATCATATACAATACTTGGAGATAGGCAATGTACGTACTAATGTTCACCAATTCTCCAGTAAACACTCAGTCTCGTACCACGGAGTAGTGCATGTGGTGTCCAGTATCGTGCACCACTACCACCACTACTAACTGAGGTGTGGTGCATCGGAGGCAACTGTTGTGCTTCTTGTGGTTGTGATCGACAGCGTGGGTAATAATATTCTTACTACCATACTCGTATATATACATACATATATATATATATATATATATATATATATATATATATATATATATATATATATATATATATATATATATATATATATATATATATATATATATATATATATATGTGTGTGTGTGTGTGTGTGTGTGTGTGTGTGTGTGTGTGTGTTTTTCAAGTTACTCAGTGGTCCGTCTCCCACTTATTAGATAGTTAATTCTCTTGTAAGATAATGAGTTTGTATATAGATTCGATCCTTTCTTATGTGTGTTTCAAGTTAGGAAACTAGATAACCCATTATTCTCTCTACAGTCACTTTGAAGGCAAAAAAATAAAGTAACTCAAACATTTTAGAAATATATGCAATAAATAAATCAATAAATAAGGTGGTTCGTTACATTTAGTACACAAGAAAATATAGTATGTATTATTTTTATAGTTTTTACAAAATCTGAGTAACTCAAACAAAGCTTACATGTAGATCATTTGTGGTAGTTTGCTGCTAATAATTAACAACAAATTTGACAAGTAATTTGTGAGTGGTAGCCCTTTTAATATGGTGACTGTGGATATATATATATATATATATATATATATATATATATATATATATATATATATATATATATATATATATATATATATATATATATATATATATATATATATATATATATATATATATATATATATATATATATATATATATATATATATATATATATATATATATATATATATATATATACACACACACACAAATGTAAATATACCAATTGACCTAAAGGAATCTCTTGTAATAGCTTTTGCAGCCTTATTTTTGTGTGAATGGATGACAGTTGTGAGATGGCTTGTTCTTATTTACTCATATTAAACTATTTTACATCTGTTTATTTCTTGCTTAAAAATTTTGCCACGTAATTTACTATGAGACTTTCGGATCCATTCTTCCCCAGCTGTATACACATAAGTTTTATCCTCAGGTCGGGAAGTGATACACATTGTCCTGTATTAGGAACGTCAAGATTACATCATCATAGAAATGGTATCTCGTGTGTTGGTCGTACCCACGTTTCTTAACGGTAAGGAGGATCTACGTGGGGTAAGAATTTCGATTTATCAAAACGAATAAGCAGTAATTAGAAATATCAAGTGACAAGTTGGGTAAAAAAATAAAAAAAATAAATAAATAAAAAAGATGGTCACGTTGTAAACACTAACGTTAATATTTCTGCTGGAGACAAACGAAATTAGTTTATAGATATGTCTCAAGGTTGTTCATGTTCATGTTAATATTTACAACTTACTTGAATGGTGATAGATACTGATGAATTAAATACATATAAAAAAAAAAGAAATTCTGTGTTCTCATTTGTCTTCCTGAGTGAATCAATCGGAAGCTAACCACAGTAGTTTTTAGTATTCCGTCACGCCTATTGTCACGTGCACTTGTTTATACTGGGAGGCTAATGTAGTAGACTCAAGAATTTAACGTCATAAGCTACTGTGAGGGTGGCATATACCAGTCTGTCAGTGTATGTGTGTGTGTGTGTGTGTGTGTGTGTGTGTGTGTGTGTGTGTGTGTGTGTGTGTGTGTGTGTGTGTGTGTGTGTGTGTTTTTTTTTTTCTTTTCTGTCTCTGTCTCAGCGTATTTCACTGTTTATCTCTCTCTCTCTCTCTCTCTCTCTCTCTCTCTCTCTCTCTCTCTCTCTCTCTCTCTCTCTCTCTCTCTCTCTCTCTCTCTCTCTCTCTCTCTCTCTCTCTCTCTCTCTCTCCTAGTTGCTAGAGGAGTGAGATGACGTGGCTTACATTTGGAAGCTCTCTCCTCATGCTTGTTCTTCAGTATATTTGGAAGCATCAAACTTCGTAATTCAAATTTTATTACTTATCCTTTTGATTGCTGGAGAAAATAAGACATGCAGTTGGATTTAATGGATAATTCTTCGTAGCTGACTGATGTTTACCAAAGATAATCCTGTGCATAACAACTGTTCTTATCGCTCGAAAGTATGAACTCTTAGCTTGATCTAAAGGTATATTCTTCGGTATATGAAACAGGAAACTATTCATCAAATATAATCTCATACAAAAATACAGCAATGATAGAAAACAGCATTACAGGTAAAATAACAAAATATTGCAGACATTGTATAAAGAATATATATATATATATATATATATATATATATATATATATATATATATATATATATATATATATATATATATATATATATATATATATATATATATATATATATATATATATATATATATTACGAACACTAAATCACAGACAAAATACCAAATATTACAAACACTTCCAGTTATAGACAAAACATGACATTGTAAAAAATAAAATAAGAATAAATAAATAAATAAATAAATTCTGACAAAATAACAAAATACTTTGTGCACTTCAAATTAATGAAAAAAACAATATTATAATGCAAAAACTTTACATTTCTGACCAAATAACTATATATTGCAGGACTCCATGTGTTTTGCGTTTTTTTTTTTTTTCTTTTTAATGGCAGGCGCAGGGATTGTGTAGCACTCAGAACACTCGAGGGGAAGCACGGCCCAGGCAGAGCACAACAATCAAGCCAACTAAATATTCAGGTGGATGGCAAACAGGGAGTAGAACACACCACAAGTGAAGGCCATACGCCATGCAGCTGCTGCCGGGGCACAGGGGCCAACTCGTTACCGGGAGGGCACAGGAAAACGGAAATACTGTCCATGGAAAGTCAAGGCAAATTATTAGAGGCGACGCCATCATAATGACAGGCTGATTAGCGATACTGGCGCCCATCTAATACAGAGTGAGAAGGTGCCGCCAGGCAAGCTTGTGGCGGCGACAGTCGGCGCGGCGACGGGAGAGGCGGTCGGCGTGCGAGGCGGCCCGACGAACCCCACCGATGAGCAGCCCCAAGAGGACTTACTGGGGTCACATGAGAGGAGTTTTATAAATCATGAATCAGACAGATGTTGTCTGAGAACGTAATGTCCAAATTATTTTCCTTATTTTTTTTTCTATTTATTTATTTTTTTACGTAAAGTCATGAAGAGATATGAGTCTTGATGGTTTCTCACAAGGGTATCTGCTATGATGACCATTCAATATTTTCATTAGAAAAGAGCTGAATGATAGCAATAAAATAAGGTGATAAGTTAGGTTTCGTAAACCACAAATTCAGAAAATCATATTAAGAAAATAAAAAAAAATCAATACTAATATACTTCCAGAAAAAAAAAAAAATCATTATGATGCTTGTATAAAGAATTTTCTTAAAGGGAAAGATTAGCAAAAAACACGCATAAATATCTAGTGATTCACAAAAGTACTAGTAACTGAATTAGTAATGCTTCAATATCTTTGTTATACAAGAAAATTGAGTCCTGACTGACTGGATATCAATTATTTGTACATAACGCCATCACCATATTACGTACACAGCAATCTCTGACTTCCAGGAAATAAGAGAGAGAAAAAAAAAATCCTTCCTTTCTTATTACATAGAAAATGTCAGCTGGATGATGAGGAACTAAATTTGAGAAATGAAGCTCAGCGTGTCGAGGAGGCGCCCTGAGGCTGACACAATGATCAATAGGCCCAGAATAGACGACAATGCTAACTTTAACCTTTACAGCGCAGCGACTTGCCATTAGGGAAGGTGTGCTCGCTGCGTGGCCATCCTGATACCTCATCCGATACCCAGCATGGATAAGGTTATTAGTGACACACACACACACACACGCGCACACACACACACACACACACACACACACACACACACACACACACACACACACACACACACACACACCTGGGAGCTCCTGTAGATGCCGGGAACAAGCTGAACCAGACGCTACCGGTGCGACGACACCTGAATGAAGGGGCAGGTAATAGACACCTCTAAATATCTACCATTGCTTTTGAATACAATGGCTGAGTGACACTTCTCTTTCTTCTCTTTTCATAAGGGTGAAATGAAAACCGCGGTAACTAGTTTTGCGAATGCATTCACGAAAAAAAAGTATATATATATATATATATATATATATATATATATATATATATATATATATATATATATATATATATATATATATATATATATATATATAACTGCGTAGTAGAACTGATCCCTCGCAATATAATACAACTCCATACTTTTCATTTAAATTTTGTAAATTTCATAGTAAAATGAGATGTATGTATGTATAGCCTATATATGACACAGAAGCTGTATTTACATCAAGTTTGAGTATTTAATTAATGAAAAATTTTGAGACATCATGACTATTTTCGCCCCGAGACGCTTAACTGAGCCTGATCCTTCTCGACACGTTCATCCTTAGCTCCAACTCGCGGCATTGACGCTCGCCTAAGCGCTGCAAAGAATTATTCCTAATCTTCAGATTGACGCGTCCTCTGCCGTGCCGTGTGCAATGAGGGACTCGCTGGAAACCAAGTTGAAGGGACGCCAATGCCAGACTGGTAAGATTAATTAATGTTACAGTACTATAGGGATTTTTGTTACGAGGCACAGAGGCTTCATAACTATGCTAAACGTATCAGTATTGATAACTGATGAAAAGTTTTTATTTTAATTCAACAACGGAACTGTTGCATCAGATTCACCCAATAACCCATAATAGTTTTTGCTGTCTTTTTAAACATTTAATTTGAGTTTTATGATAATGGAAAATCAATATTTTCTGAAAATGAAAAATTAACCCATTACCATCTTTTCTTTCATTCAGAAATAAAATTTTGCATCAATTTAATTTTCAGTTGCTCGTATTAAAAAAAAAAAAAAAACTGTCTTGATATGTTAAAAGTGGAGATTCGTATTCAACATATTTACTGAGGAGTAGGAATACCTGGTAACACTTGTGCAGCCCACCACACACTCACACTTAAAAAAAAAATACACGAGAATAGGACACAAAAATGCAAAGGATATAAAAAATCCGAGATAATTATGACTTTTCAAAGATATCATTGGACATATTATATGAACACTATTTTCCCTAAGAAAGAATGCCTACACCTGATGGAGACAAGAAGGCGGATGTGGCTCTGATTTGAGATGAACCACAAGCAGCGTGCATTACGAGGTTGGCAACATGAAATGAGGAGTTACGGAAATGAGGTAATGTCGAGGTAAACATATCATATCTAGAAAGCTTATACGGGTAAATATAAAGACGAAAATAATAAATAGGAGCAACTAGTTTGAAGGTGCAACAACATGATAATGCCAAGGTAAGTATGTTACATTCAGGAAACATACACAGATATATAAAAAGGAAGAAAGAAAAAAATCGTACGTACGGATAACAATAACTTCAACTTATGCAAGGGTAACTTTAATAGTTCATAATCGTGGGAGGGTAACGTAAATAACTTTTAATGATGATAAAACAATACTGCAGGCATGCACAATTTGATGTGTATTCCCTCGTATTTTTCATTTTTTCAACTAGCAAGTAATCAAAAAAAGTAATATTATCCTAAGATATCTGGACACATAAATACTTTTTGTGTCTAGCTGAATACACACACACACACACACCCTGTATATATCACAGTATTACATGTGTGTCTTTATGTATAACTACAAAACAGGGAGTTCGGACATCCAAGCAGTGCTAAGTGGGAAAACATGTGAAAAGGTAAGGTGACAGAGAGCCAATGAAGCATTTAGTGAAATGTTATTGGAAAAAAAAAACTCGGCATCATAAGAAATTCAGTAAAAAAATAAATAAATAAAAATAAATAAATAAAGCTCGAAGCAGGAGAACGAACTACAAATAGTGGGGGTGGTGGAGGTGGTACTAGAAGTAGAAGTAGAAGTAGAAGCAGCAGCAGCAGCAGTAGTAGTAGTAGTAGTAGTAGTAGTAGTAGTAGTAGTAGTAGTAGTAGTAGTAGTAGTAGTACTAGTAGTAGTAGTAGTAGTAGAAAGTTATATCTGTTGTTGCAATAGTAATAATAATGATGAAGGTAAAAAATGATAATACAAAATGTGAAAAATTAATAAAACACAGTGAAATAGATATATCTCTATGAAGTTATGAAATGGGAAAATGCTGAAGAAGAAAGGGAAAAAGAAGAAGAAGAAGAAGAAGAAGAAGAAGAAGAAGAAGAAGAAGAAGAAGAAGAAGAAGAAGAAGAAGAAGAAGAAGAAGAAGAAAAAGAAGAAAAAGAAAAGAAGAAGAAGAAAAAAAAAGAAAAGGAGAAGAGGTAGAGGAAGAAGAAGAAGCAAATGATAATGATGATAATGACACAAAGAAAAAAAAATACAAGACAGCAAGGATGAATCAGAATCGCAGAAAAAAATAAAATAAGTAAATCATAAACACAAAATAAATAAGAACAGTCACTAAGAAGCAACACAGACACAGGATAACCTTAAAGAACACAACAACAACAACAACAAAAGCAACAACAAGAACAACAACAACAACAACAACAACAACAACAAGACTACCACCAACAATAACAACAACAACAAAAAGAACAAGGGATAAATAAACAATAAGTATAATAACACGAAGACAAGAGGAAGGGTCAATAGAAGCTAAAGGGAAGTGCAAGGAATGGACACAAAAAGAAGAAAAAAGAGAAAGAGAGTCGGAGTAAAAATAAGGTGGAAAGGAAGAAATAAACAAGAAACTTAAAGTAGTCAAGAAGAGGGAGGAATGAGATCAGACGGAGAGGAGACAACAGGTCAAGCAGGACAATGATGACGTCAAGTTGTACGCTAAGTGAAGGAGGAGGAGGAGGAGGAGGAGGGTGCCAGTAAAGGTGGAAAGGGATTGGTGTAAGAAAGGAAAATAATCTTCAAGTAGGAGGAGGATGAGAAGGGTAAAGAGGAGGAGGAGATGAGAGGAACCAGGAGGATGAGGAGGAGGAGAAAGACAAGGGTGGGAGTTGATGTTCAACATGTAAATAACGATGGAGTAGTCAAAGGAAAAGGAAGTGAACGAGGAGTAAGAGGATGGGAGGAGGAGGTGATGGTGGTGGGTGGTGGTGGTGGTGGAGGAGGAGGTGGTTGTGAAGGAGGAGGAGGAGGAGGAGGAGGAGGAGGAGGAGGAGGAGGAGGAGGAGGAGGAGGAGGAGGAGGAGGAGGAGGAGGAGGAGGAGGAAGAGGAACACGTGTAACATACGAAAAATGTACTACTAGAAAGGGTTGGGAAGGAGGACGAGGAGAAGCACGAAAGAGGAGGAATCGCATGATTAATAAATGACACGAGAGAGAGAGAGAGAGAGAGAGAGAGAGAGAGAGAGAGAGAGAGAGAGAGAGAGAGAGAGAGAGAGAGAGAGAGAGAGAGAGAGAGAGAAACAGACAAGTATAGAAGCAAACAGGCACACGGAGAGAGAGAGAGAGAGAGAGAGAGAGAGAGAGAGAGAGAGGAGAGAGAGAGAGAGAGAGAGAGAGAGAGAGAGAGAGAGAGAGAGAGAGAGAGAGAGAGAGAGAGAGAGAGAGAGAGAGAGAGAGAGAGAGAGACATCAAAACCATCGTAGCACATTAAGGTCACATTGAACACAGTAGTAAAACCAATATTCCCAAAGCCAGGAAAAAAGAAACGAGAGAATTCCTGCTGAAGAACCACAAAAAACCCAGATCAGATGCAACAATACGTAATCAAGGATGTTCGAGGCGCGACGCGAGGAGGTGGAGGGCAACGGGGAAGGAAGGAAGAAACATAGAGGGCAAAGGCGCAACCACAAACGTTAAGGGGAGGGAAATAAAAAAAGAACTCGAAAAAGAAACTGCGGTAAACAGGGGAGGAAGAGGAGAGCAAACAAAAGAGTCTAGCATCTAAGAGTCCTTGAGCCACCTGGGGCAACCTATTACCTTCATCTGCCTCTTATGGGCGCCAAGAACACGCTCACCGCCGCTGCCTTTTCAAGGTCTTAACACACTGATACTGGCTAATTTGCTAAGGGTCTCATCAGTACTGGGTGTCTACGAGGGGCTGGAGGAAGGGTGTGAGTACGCGAAAATTACTGAATGAATATTTCTAGAGGTGTGGTTGACTCATGAAAGGACAGATGTGCTCGAAACATATGGAATAAAATTTTCGAGAGGTACTATTGATTACAGGAGGTAAAATGCGTGAAACTTACTGAACAAAATAATGTTTTTAGGTTTCCTTTTTAACACCTGAAAGCGAGTGGTATAACGGGTGGAAACAAGTATGTCAAAAATTATGACAAAAGATAAAAAAAAAAAAAAAATAGTAAAAGAATATTCAACATAATGGGTAAAAATCATCTTAAAAGCAGAAATTGGCAGTTTAATTAAATAATGAAAAAAATAAAAATCATTATAACCGTGTGTAGGTATTGCAACGACAGTTATGTAAAAGCAAATTGACAGTGAGTCATTCATCAGCAAAAATGCAAAGGGAAAGTGAAAAAAAAAGTTAGAGGAACATGGTGTTTATAAAAAAATAAATAAATTATAATAATTTATTGAATTTAATACTGATGTTGAGGAGTGTACTAATTGTGCACGAGTTGGCTATATTATTTGGGAGTGCACAGTACACAAGATCAATGTTTATAAACATCTCTCTCTCTCTCTCTCTCTCTCTCTCTCTCTCTCTCTCTGAACACATCATTCCTGAGCCAGATGCAAGGTGCTGCGCTGCGCTGCTTCAACTCGTCTTTCTACTAGATTTTTTTCTTTTTCTCATCATCATCTTGCTCCTAATATCCACCTGATCTCTTCCTCATACCACTTCGTCCCTCTGCCTCATACTTCCCTTTCTTCCTTCCCCCTTCTCTCTACTCCGAACCGTGGCACGGCGATAACCTAGACTCCCCTGCTGCAGCCCCCACCTCGCCCGCCTGCCACGACCCCCAAAAACCGGACTTCAGGGACCTTCAGACCTGCTTCGTGGAGGGTCCGTACAGGAGTGACACTCCCACAGAGTTTTTCGTGTACTAACCTCCTTGAGTGATTGGATGGACAGGCGTGAGTGTGCATTGTGTACAGTAATGTATGCATACACACACACACACACACACACACACACACACACACACACATATATATATATATATATATATATATATATATATATATATATATATATATATATATATATATATATATATATATATATATACTATATATATATATATATATATACACACAACCACACACACACCACACACACACACACACACACACACACACACACACACACACATCACACGTCCTTGAGGAATTAAGTGACGCTGGAGGAAGCATAACTATTGTGTCAGCAATGCCAAGTGACAGCTGCGTGTTTGGAAACTGAAACTACGTGTCGCTCTCTAAACTCGTCTTTAAATCTTTTACCCATCCCGCCCCCCCCCCAAAAAAAAAAAAAAAAATTGCTACCCTAATGATTTATAAAGAACATGTACCTACTGTTGACATGCCAAACGAAAAAAAAAAAGTATTTCTTTGAAATATTGGTATTTTTCCCTGCATTATCATCAGTCATATTAATTCGACGATAAAATCATCAAGGATAAAAAACGCAGCCACCTACACAACCAATCAGCTTGTAATTCTTTCATGTTTTTTTTTTTTTTTTTGAGGCAATTAAGTGTTCACTTACTCTGCAGTATCTGATTTTATTTATGGTTTTAGTAGCCCAGCCAGCGTCTTCCCCAAGTCAGTACTTGACAGTGGAATACTCTTAGATGTTACCCGTAGTGAGGCATTAGTCCACACACTGACTGGCTCACTCAAAAATGCACACAAATAATGAGATACTAAATGTTGCAATGTTATGGACATTACTATGAAAATATATTAAATAAATAAACAAATAATAACTAAAAAAAAAAAATAAATAAATAACAAACTAAATAAATAAATACGTCAGCACACACGATACTTGCAATCACCCTCGTTCACAGGCCATCTGCTCCAAAAAGTATAACCAATACGACTGTGATCTGACACACCTGAGAACATGCCCTGCATCCACCTGGACGATGTCCTTGCTAGTATGTCGCTGGTGGTGGTGGTGAGGGTAGTGGTGGTGGTGGGGATGCTGGTAATGATGATGATGATGATGATGATGATGATGATGATGATGATGATGATGAGGAGGAGGAGGAGGAGGAGGAGAGGGGAGGAGGAGGAGGATGGCGGCAACGACGATGACGACGACAAGAGACAATGGATGTCGGCAAGGTGTGAGAAATCAGAAACATGCATGTAGAGACACCGAGAACAGACAGTCCCAAGACGATGAATAGTAACTAACGTCAATGAGTCCACGTCCAATGATCCTTTCGACCAGTGTATCAGACAGTTATTTTCGTTCCTTAAATTAAGAAATATTGGGCGTATGTTACATTCGCAGCGATGACAACTTTTACTGGAATAAAAAGGAGAGAAATTGAAGGAGTCAGTGTACCGTCAAAGTTGGTTTGCTTCAATTTCTTAATCAAAATCGAGGAGAGTATTATGTTGACTGGACAGGCCCGCGGCGTTGCATGTCACGGCGGCGGACGGCGACACGGCGGGGAAGAACACGGAACACACACACACACACACACACACACACACACACACACTAAGCAAAAGTAGCTATGAGTAAAGGTTTACAATCCTTTACCAATCACATTTTATAAATCAGAAAAAGTGAAACAAACAACCGAACTTGAGCGCTTTTACCACCGCCACAACCACCACCATCACCACCACGTCATCATCACCTAAACAGCCAGAGGAACACCCGAGGCCTCGGCACCTCGGCCACGGCTTCAATGAGTCATTAGTTATGTAAAAAGACGCCTATAATATTACTTACGATTTAATTAGTGCGTCGTCTTAGTGCTCAACCCTCACGTCCCGCACTGCTCAAGTCACCGCCTGCCCCCCGTTCCTTCACCCCCCTCACCTCACCCTCTGAATCACAACATGCCCCCCAAATGTTCCCTCCCAACGTACCCTCCCAGCATACCCTATCCAACCGGACCCTCCCCCTCTTTTTACCCACCCTACCACGTTTCACACCACCTCCCCCCGTTCTTTGCCATGCCCCATCGCAAGCTCCTCCCCCCCATTAACTCCGCCCTAAACATCCATGCCCCCCTTCCCCCCACTTTTCACTGCGAATCCTCCCCTATTACCATTGCCCGACCTGTCCCCCTAGTCCTTTCTCAACCATCCCACCTCCACCACTACCGCCACCACCTCGGGACTGACCACTCCTGCAACAAGACACCTTATATGAGTTTTGCTGTGTGAAAAGGGGGACAAAAGACAAATGGTTCGCAAGTGCAATACATCATCGCATATACTTTGACCAGACACACACACACACACACACACACACACACACACACACACACACACACACAACGATCGTGTCTATTTTTCTTGAGATGATTGAATTTCAGTCTCATAGCAGTTAGCTAATTGAGAGAGAGAGAGAGAGAGAGAGAGAGAGAGAGAGAGAGAGAGAGAGAGAGAGAGAGAGAGAGAGAGAGAGAGAGAGAGAGAGAGAATATTGAGAAATCACTATCTCATTTACCCTCTGCATTCATGGAGACACTTCGGTCGGCCTTAGCTATTCCGCTGATACAGGCTTTATCATTTTTCCTTCCCCGTAAAGCTGTCAGTAGGTAACGACATGGGCGGGTGTGGGGCGGCAGGGGCGAGCAGGGGCGGCGGGGTGGGGCGGAAGGGGGTCCAGAGCGAGTGTGAGGTGAATCTCGAGCGCACCAACAGATGGCGCTGGAAACACCAACCAGGCGCAAGGGGAGGAGGAGGAGGAGGAGGAAGAGGAGAGGAGAGGAAGAGGTGGTGGTGTCGCGCGCTCTGATCGCTCTGCCTACCTCGGGGAAAAATTTACTTTATTCTGAGTAGGATCATTCGGAGCCAATGTATAGGATGGACTGCAGGATTTATTAGATGAACAGAGACAGGCAAGGGGTGCGTTGTGTTTAAGCGGCGGCGATGAGAGGTGAGAGAGAGAGAGAGAGAGAGAGAGAGAGAGAGAGAGAGAGAGAGAGAGAGAGAGAGAGATGCGCGAGTTTGCGACGCGATGACGACTCCTCTTCGCGTTTGTTTGTCGATGTTTTTTTTTCCTTTCAGTTTTCTTCCGGTCCTTCTTTTCGAGGGGCGGAGAGGGGGTTACGGATGAGGAATTTCGAGAAGCTATGCATGCACGTATCAAGAAGTCAATATATAGGTGGGAGAACTCTGCAACGTTTGACTCATAACAATAGTTTTGAAGTGTACCGTTACTGTATCGGTTTCATGTTTCTACTCTTCTTTTCCAAGTGAGTCGTATTCACAGTGCATTAAAGGAAGCATAGGTGAGTCTTCCTGGACGTGAGTGTTGCTGGGGGAGCTGAAAGGGATCCAACTTGATGGGACGTGGAGATGTGAGTGGAAATTGGTGGTAAGGGTCTCAGAGACGCGGTGTGGCGAGGGACTTCAGGACTGGGGAAGAAAAAAGGGCAGTGGTGTATGTGGGAGGTGGAAGAAGAAGTGTTGCTGCCATGTGGAGTGGAACCGTAGGGACGAGAAGTGGAGGCGAGAGATCTCGGGGTGTGGAAACAAGATTTAAAGATTGGGAGCGTGGAGGAGGTGGGGAGACAAGGGATTGGAGTGAAGGAGGAGGAGGAGGAGGAGGAGGAGGAGGAGGAGGAGGAGGTGATGGTGGTGGTGGTGGTGGTGGTGGTGGTGGTGCTCCGGGGTGGGGATGTGGAGATCGGATTCCCAATTATGGGGTGCACCAAATTGCCAGCCTTGCACCAAAGCATTTATTAAAACGCGTGGTGGACCGACGTTGCGATGTGGCGAATGTCCTCCTCACCCCTCCCTCCACACCTTCCCCGGACCAGCGCTGCCATAGTAGACCCCACTGCTATCTGCCATGCGCGAGCGAGAGGGCGGCTAGGAGGAGGAGGAGGAGGAGGATGACAGCGGGTAGGGAAGACAGAGGGGCGCCCCACATGCACTCCTGCCATGCACTGGTGGCAAAGAGGCGGGAGGGGGAAAAATCCATGCAGTATTGCCACTGATAGCGTCATGAGATTGCTTCTATACGGCCATGAACTGATAGGGGGAGGGTGAGCGGGAGTGATGGTCATGCACGGTAGTCATGGTAGTAGAGAGGAAATGTTTAGCGGCGGTATGGTCATGCGAGGTGGTGTGTATGGTAGTGGTGATAGTAGAATGTGTAAGTGGTGGTGGTGGTGGTGGTGGTGGTGTGGTGTGGTGTGGCATGCTAATGAGACCGTTCTTATATCGGTGGTGATGGTGGTGATGGTGGGGGAGGTTAGAGGCGGCGTGATGGCATGGTAGGCTAATGAGGTGTGGTAGTAGTGTAGTAGTGAGACAAATTAAAATCATAGAAAATGTAAGATTATCAATAAATTCATCTTCCTCCTGCCCCCACCATCCCGCCCCCCCCAAAAAAAAAAAAAATCAACGACGTTCCATTACAAAATATGTTGATATGAAAAAAAGAACGATAAAAAAAAACCTATCGCAAGCACTTCAGTTAACATATCCCATCTTTCCATCCCATCTCTGTCTTATCAACGTGTGTCTCACCTTTCTTTCAGGTTCACACGATTCAAATCATCGCTAATCAACATGCAAAGCGAGTCACGAACACGTGGGCCACTCAGCATTACCTGGCCGGAGGAGGTGACCTAGTACACCTGGATGACGTCACAGGTGGAGGAGATGGAGCAGAGTGGGAGAGGGATCTTATAAACAGTTCATCGGGAGAGCCAAGTAGTGTTAGATGAGGAGGAGGGGGTGGAGGAGGAGGATACGTAGTAGTAGTAGTAGGAGGAGATGTAGTAAGAGGAGGAGACGTAGTAGGAGGAGCGTAATCAGGAAGAGAGTAAAGTTAGAGGAGGAGATAAAGAGAAGAAGGAGGAGCTTAATGAGAAGGGGAAAAGAGAAGGAGGAGGAGCAAGATAAGAGCAGGAAGCAATAACCAAACACAGCACCACCTGGACGCACACCCACACCACCCACCCTCACCCTGCCACGCAAGCCACACAGCAGCAGCGCAGCCTCGGGTGGCGGGTCAAGGTGGAGGTGAAGGTGAGGACAGGTGAAGGTGGGGTGGAATCATGAGCATCGAAGAGCACAGCCACGCATGCACTCGATGAGCCCGTAAATCAGGAGTTTACGCACGAGTGGCGCCCAAATGGGAGTGCCGTGCGGGACCTCACGCAGGAGTGTCATGCGTCAGATAGTGTCAGGTGCAGCAGCGGCACCCATCAGCCCGGCCCGCCGCGGGAAGCCTGACGAAAGAGGCTGTGGGGATGGAGAGGGTGTGGAGGAGGGGTACACGAGGAAGAGGAGTGGAAGGAGACAACTCGAGAGAAAAAAAAAAAAAACAGATAGATAATTAGATAGGTAGATAGATAGATAGATAGATAAATAAGAGGAAAAAAAAAAAAAAAAAAAAAAATATATATATATATATATATATATATATATATATATATATATATATATATATATATATATATATATATATATATATATATATATATATATATATATATATATATATATATATATATATATAGAGAGAGAGAGAGAGAGAGAGAGAGAGAGAGAGAGAGAGAGAGAGAGAGAGAGAGAGAGAGAGAGAGAGAGAGAGAGAGAGAGAGAGAGAGAGAGAGAGAGAGAGAGAGAGAGAGAGAGAGAGAGAGAGAGAGGCTGTTAAAGGAGGAAAAGGGAAGAGGTAGAAGGGGAGTAAAATGCAGAAGAAGAGAGAACGAAAGAGAGAGGAGCCGGGGAAGGTGAAAGGAAAGGGGGAGAAAAAGGTAAAAATTGAGAGTGGAAGTGTGGAAGCAAAAAAAAAAATAAATAAATAAAAATATTTACAAGTTGAAAAACTAAGCTTTGGACACGGGTGAGAGCGATCATAAAAAGGCCACACCGACTCACCAACATCCAAACACACACACAAAAAAAGAATAAATAAATAAATAAATAAAAAAATAAAAAAATAAATAAAAAGAAAAACCGCACCAGTAACACCACCACCACCACCAATAACAAAAACAAAAACAACAACATCACCAATACCAACACCAGACCAACACCTCCTCCGCCACAAAACGACAAGACGACGACAACGGCAACATAAACTGGGTCAGAGAAAGTACTGAAACTAAAAAACACTAGAGAAGTGACAGAGTTTACCACATGTAGCACTATTCTTGACGACCTGACCTGCAGAGAAGGAGCATTAGGAGGAGAGACGACATGAAAACAAGAGGAGGAGGAGGAGGAGGAGGAGGAGGAGGAGGAGGAGGAGGAGGAGGAAGACGAGACATTAAGGTGCCCTCGAGTAGATGGATATCAGGAAACTTGCTCACAGGTGGATGGAGAGTGAAGGTAAACGAAGAGGGGGAGAGGGAGAGAAAATGCGAGGGGGATGGAGGGAGAGCTGGAGGGAAGAGGGAACGCAAAGTCCTTTTTGGATGTGGGAGGGGGGTGAGCTGAGTGACAGGAGGAGGAGAAAGAGGAGGAAAGAGAGAAGGGGAGACACATTTCAAGGAAGAGAACATAAATCATGCATGCGTGAAAACAGGGATTATTAAACAGTAGTTCAAGATAACACAAGCTGGTGTGTCAAAAGAACGAGGTTAAGGAGAGAGAGAGAGAGAGAGAGAGAGAGAGAGAGAGAGAGAGAGAGAGAGAGAGAGAGAGAGAGAGAGAGAGAGAGAGAGAGAGGAATAGGGAGCTACTAAAGAGGGGAAGGTATAGGAAGGGGGGAGGGAGTGTAGGGAGGGAGGGTCGGTCATGCAGAGGTACGCGCGTCCAGTAACCGTTGTCATGGTAATGTAGCCCAGAGCGGTGGACCAACGTAGTCATGCAGTCTGTCATGACCCTCCGCTCGGGGCTCATTATGCTCTCTCCTCCCCCCTCCCTCCCTCCCTCCCACTCCCCCCCTCTCTCTCTCTCTCTCTCTCTCTCTCTCTCTCTCTCTCTCTCTCTCTCTCTCTCTCTCTCTCTCTCTCTCTCAATAGGATCAGTATTATTTGCATATTTTAATTAGTATCGTCCACACCATCATCATCATATGTGGTTGTGTGTGTGTGTGTGTGTGTGTGTGTGTGTGTGTGTGTGTGTGTGTGTGTATGTATGTGTGTGCGCGGAAAGCCTCCAGCTATACTGTTGGCCTACACACACATTCACAATCAGTAGCGCCAATAATGATCACCAAAGCCACGAAAAAATACTATATTCACCACCATCACCACACAAACCATTCACCACCAAGGCAAGAAAAGAGGGAAGGAAGGATGGAGGAAAGAAAGGAAGGATAAAAAAGACAGCAAAAAAAAAAAGAATAATAATGAAAGGCTGAAGAAAAGAAAGAAGACTAGAAAAATAAATAGACCAAAAAAAAAAAAAGTTAAAAGAAAAGAGAGAAAAAAGGCGCCTGCACTATTACCATGCACGGACCTCTAGCGGCGATGGCACTAAGTGGTCAAACCGGCTCGCTTGCGTCATGCAGACTCCCCCTCCCTCCCTCCCTGCCTGCCTCCACCACTACCCCCGGCCCCTGTCCCTCCTCTCTTATCCTCCTAAAAGCTCCCTCCTGGACCCCCGCACTTCCCCGCTGTCGATGCACGGGTGCCATGAGACATAGTGTCATGCGCATGTGAGACCAGTTGAAGGTCATGAAGGGAGGGAGGGAGAATGGGAGGGAGGGAGAGAGGGAGAGAGGCATGCATGTAGACAGGAAGGCAAGCAGGCAGGCAGGCAGGCAGGCAGGCAGGCAGGTAGGTAGGAAGATACAAGAGAACGGAGGGAGGGAAAGGAGGGATGGAAAGTTGTGGGGAGAGGGGAAAAGGAATGGAGGGATGTAATGTAGTAAGTTGAGGAGGAGGAGGAGGAGGAGGAGGAGGAGGAGGAGGAGGAGGAAAAAAAAGAACAGACGAGGAGGACGAAGTGGATGAGGAGGAAGAAGCCGAGGAAGAAGAGGAGGAAAGAGAGAAGGAGGGTTAAAAAGTGGGTCTTGGCCGTGCGTGTGTGTGCATGACCGGGGGAGAAAATCTGGTTCGCGAGACTCCGATAGGGAGGGAGGGAGGGAGGGAGGGCGGAAGAGAGGAGAGGTGGAGGGTGGAGGAGTTGGCGAGGTAATGAATGATGGAACGGTCAGTCATTGTCGGCACTGTGCTCCTGCTGGTGGTAGTGGTGGTGGCGGCTGTGGCGGTGGTGTCGCTGGTGGTGATGGGCTTAATGATGATGACGATGTTATTTGTGGTAATACGACGTGTTTGGACTGTCTGATTGTCATATTGATCGTGACATGCATTGCAGTACTCCACCTCTCCTCCCTTCCTCCTCCTCTTCCTCCTCCTCCTCCTCCTCCTCCTCCTCTGCTTACTCCTCCGCCCCTTCCCTCTCCCTCTTCCCCCCACTTCTTAAACACACATACATACGTACACACACACATGCACATTCTCTCTCTCTCTCTCTCTCTCTCTCTCTCTCTCTCTCTCTCTCTCTCTCTCTCTCTCTCTCTCTCTCTCTCTTTCCGCTCTTCGCTCATTCCCTCGCCGGCGTGGCTGCTGAGAGGACGGGCAGCGCCGCTCACCTCCTTTCAGCCTTCATCACTTTTGATCATAACTTTGCGTCGCCTCACCATCACTCCCGCATGATTTGTTTATGACATTCCGCGCATAAACCAAGACTGTCATGCACTAGGTGGTGGAGGGAGGGAAGGACGAGCGAAATCTGGCAACTTTTCCCTGTCTCAACATTCTTTTCGCCTTATTTCTTTTAGTCTGTGTGTTTATCTGTATGTAGATATGTATGTTTGCTCTCTCTCTCTCTCTCTCTCTCTCTCTCTCTCTCTCTCTCTCTCTCTCTCTCTCTCTCTCTCTCTCTCTCTCTCTCCAGTCTCCAGTCCTCCCTCCCTTCCCTCCATCGCCTCCCGTCCCCTCCTACCCCCAGACTCTTCTCTCCCTCCCTCCAAACCTCCTGTCTGTCAACATTCGATTTTCAATGTGTCAGTACGCATCCGAATTTTCACCATAGGATTCATGACAAATAAAAACTTGGTAATCACACGCATGGCTGCCATGAAAACGACCTTGCAAAATTTAGTTTTCCATCACACAGCCAATAATTCCGGGCCTATACCTCCCTCTCTTCTCCCCTCTCTCTTGCTCTCTATCTCCATTCCATCCATTCCATCTCTCCCTCGCCTCCTCTTCTCCCCTTTCCTTCCTTTCCCGTCCCTCCCTCCCTCCCTCTCTTGTCTCTCCCCCAGTCCCTGAAGTCTTGAATCTATCATGACCGAGAATGATACTCGCTCATCCAAGTTTTCCACAGGCAATGAATCATTTCAGCACACCACCACCACCGCCGCCACCACCACCGCCACCACCGCCACCACCACCAACACCCTACCACCACCGCCGCTCTCCTGAAGTCAATGACCTCACTCTCGCTTTCTGTGCATGCAATCCTGAAACTTGCCCCCTGCATCCTTGTTGATAATATTTTGTGAGCTCATATTTAGCACTGTTTCCCTCCATCTTTCCCCCCAATCTTCCTCCCTCTCCTGCCCCTCTCTCTCTCTCTCTCTCTCTCTCTCTCTCTCTCTCTCTCTCTCTCTCTCTCTCTCTCTCTCTCTCTCTCTCTCTCTCTCTCTCTCTCGTTCCACCTTTAGCCATTTTTTTTTATGAACCAGAAAATACTTTTATTACAATCCGTTTATTATTTTTTTTAACGTTTTTTTTTTTTTTTTGTATTCGTGCTCAGCTTCAGAACGTTGGTCACCCATGAAACCTTTCGGGGAACAATATTTTGACGAAAAAATCTGGTAGCTTGCGACGCCTACCCTGTGTGGTCGTCCATCAGTGTGGTAATAAGAGTAGTTATACATCGGTAGAGTTTCGTGCCTGTCTTGACCAATATCTAAAGCTTCTTGATTGAGTTTTTTAGAAGCATTATGATTTTTTTTTTCTTACTTATGAAGAGAGAGAGAGAGAGAGAGAGAGAGAGAGAGAGAGAGAGAGAGAGAGAGAGAGAGAGAGAGAGAGAGAGAGAGAGAGAGAGAGAGAGAGAGAGAGAGAGAGAGATATATATATAATATAATATATAATATAATATATAATATATATATATATATATATATATATATATATATATATATATATATATATATATATATATATATATATATATATATATATATATATATATATATATATATATATATATATATATATATATATATATATATATATATATATATATATATATATATATATATATATATATATATATATATATATATATATATATAAAGTGTAGTTAAGTTCTTGCTACATACAAGGTACGTAACATTCTATTCATCAACTAATATATACCTTCATATATCTTATCACATACACACACACACATACACACACACACACACACACCGAGTCACGAGTCCTGCAATGTGTGTTGGTGGATGAGCAGGCAGGCAGGCAGGCAGGCGGGCAGTCAGTGTTCTAAATTTACTACACATTTCAGAGCAAAGGAAAACTGAAATCATTAACCTCACCTTCACCCCTTACTTTCAGAAAGACATCCCCCTATAACGCCTCCCTACCAAACCCACACCCACACCCACGCCTAACTGTTGCTGAAACCTTAAATTTACCACTGAAAACAACTGGCGAATTTTTTTATTTATTTTTATTTTATTTTATTTATTTTTTTATTTTTTCCATACTCTGCGGGAGGACGGCAGGTATACCTCTCACCACGCTTCACTTAACCGGCTTTTCCAATCCACACCTGCGTCCCGCTACCGTGAACTGACGGCCTTTACGTTACATCACAGGCTGGCTTAGCGACGTAACTGTGAGGAGGAGGAGGAGGAGGAGGAGGAGGAGGAGGAGGAGGAGGAGGAGAAGGAGGAGGCGAATAGAAAGGGAAAGTGTATTGAGAGGAACGGTAGAGGAGAGAGGAACAGGTGTAATTGTAGATGGTGATGACCTGTATGCTAACCTGTGACGAGGAAGTCTACTATTGGATGAAGAATTAACGTGGTGTGTGTGTGTGTGTGTGTGTGTGTGTGTGTGTGTGTGTGTGTGTGTGTGTGTGTGTGTGATTCTTACTTCTTGGGGGAGGTGTGGATAAATACTTTTTTTTACTTCAGAACAATACGTGCATACATGATGGAAATTTGTATGAAACAAACTCCCACGTATGGAACAGTGGGAAGGGTTTGTCTTTGTCTTATTTTGCGAGAAAGAAGGACAAAAGGATGGACGTGGTGGAAAAAAAAAGTGTATAGTTCCTGTGTGTAAAAAGATTAGCAGTAAGAGTGGGTGAGGGAAGCAGTCACCACCAGCCTACAGGGAGCACAGAGGGACGCAGGTGTGGTGATGTGGTGTGTGGTGGTGCAGGCATGGAGGGATAGTGGTGTGTTTAGAGATGGGTGGTGTAGGTGATCTGTGCTGTGTAGTTTATTTTGAGATGATGGATGGGTGAGCTGGATATAGTGTGTGGTAGTGTGTGGCGTGTATTGCAAATTATGTTTGTTGGTACATAATTGTAGTTTGATAAGTGAAGGAGTGAAAACTTAGGTAGAAATTTCAAAACTTTAAAAGGCAGTGGAGGAAGAGTTTGACAGTGAGGATGAAGAAGCAATAAGACTTGAAAATCCCTGACATTTCATTGCTCACAGATACCGATTAAGATTTCATATAAGCTAAAATAACTCTTCCCAGGAAAATAAAACACGTGCATGTATGAAACTAAGCTTCTCAGCTGCATGAGAACACAAACACTTGCCGCACAAAATAACCTGAGCATGTGCTTATAAAGTATTTTCTGTAACACTCAGTTTTTTTTTAATTGACCAGAGTGATACGATACTTCTTAGTTCATTAATACTACACACTATGACATAAGTCTTGTGTATCACGAAAAATAACCATTCCACATTACTTGCAGTAAAACTGTGAAAACCGTAAAAAAAAAAAAAGAAGAGAAAGAAAAAAAAACAAAAGAATAAAAATGAGAAACAGACAGCAAAAGTTATGGACTGGAAATTACACGAAAAATATGAGTGTTGAATAAACTTGGTTTATTCTGTGGTGGAAAGTCTCTCTCTCTCTCTCTCTCTCTCTCTCTCTCTCTCTCTCTCTCTCTCTCTCACACACACACACACACACACACACACACACACACACACACACACACACACATTATTAAAGAGTCGGCCTGCGTGAGACAGTTCCCACATACAGAG
>NC_087153.1:4572500-4575000 GCF_035594125.1 Scylla paramamosain
AAAGCGGTGTGGGGAGACATTATCTAAGGGAGGGTAGGAAGGGGAGGGAAGTGGCCCAGGGGGAAGGTCAGGAAAAGGGTGAGGAGGCCCTTAAGGGAGGCCGAGACAGGGCGAGAAAAGGGAAAGGGAAGCCGTGGCCTGGAGGTGCTGCTGCTGCTTTGTTTCTGTGTTGTGACAAAGAGGTTACGTAGGTGTGTGTGTGTGTGTGTGTGTGTGTGTGTGTGTGTATGACGCACTCATCCTCTACTCCTCTACAGGGTTTACCATATATATATATATATATATATATATATATATATATATATATATATATATATATATATATATATATATATATATATATATATATATATATATATATATATATATATGTGTGTGTGTGTGTGTGTGTGTGTGTGTGTGTGTGTGTGTGTGTCCGCTGTAAATAATTGATTTCATAATAATGAATCATATAGTAATTACATACTAATTTTTTCATCCCATCTAAGAGCATATGCCGTACCTCTATACAAAGTAAATAATCCATATAACAATTAAGGGATTACACACACACACACACACACACACACACACACACACACACACACACACACACACACACACACACACACACACACACACACACTTTCATATAATCTTCCAAGGGTCGGTGAACTACAGGTCAATTAATGATGATTAAAAAATGCTATTTCACTTCGCTAATGAAAGTTGTTGGCTGCAAGTGATTTTCACTAATTAATTTATTACATAATACAAAACATTCATTAATCAAGTAACTGAAGCAAGCTGCTGCGTTAATTTCTTCAGTATTTACGTCTGAATATGAAGCTCAAACTAAATAACAACAAAAATTGCAAGATAAGCAGTGTTTACAGCCACACACAAACACACACACACACAAAAAAAGATAAAAAGATAAATATATAAAACAAATGAAAAAAGAAAACACCACCTGTTAAATGTCTTTACAGCCTTAGAAAAGTGTGTGTGCATATATATATATATATATATATATATATATATATATATATATATATATATATATATATATATATATATATATATATATATATATATATATATATATATATATATATATATATATATATATATATATGTATGTATGTATGTATGTATGTATACACACACACACACACACACACACACACACACACAAAAGTAATACGTAATGGCTTTGGAGTCTTGTCACAAGACTATTAAGGGAAGATGTTAACTTTCTAAAGAAAGTGCCAAGGCTTCCTGCATCCTGCCATCATGATTAATGGCGTTGTGTCTCGGTAATATTTGGCAAAGTGTTTCCTCCATTCTGATTCACAACATGAACCGCGTCCTTCACGGTCGAAATAATTTTTGCAACACACATTATTACATTACTTATTACTTGATTACTACTTACATCAGGGAAAGCCAGTAAGAAGAATTTAAACACTGGACATACAGCCGTACAATGTTGCAGCATGTAACATTTTCTCAGAAACCTTATTATCATTTATTATGGCGTGTATAAAGAGACAATGAAAACACAGCCCTTTCGCTCTTACAAGGAGGAAGACCTCAGTGAACCTTAACCAAGTTTCACGTGACAATAGGAGGAAAATCAGAAGAAAAGTCAAACGAAAGTAATAATCTAATTTCACTTATTAAATATATAAATAAATAAATAGATAAATACGGCATTTCACAATACGTAAATGTGGCCTTTGACAGACATAAGGTGTAGAGAAGAGTGGAAGCGTGGAGGAAGGAGGCAAGAGGCAGGAGGAAAAAAGTGGAGGCTAATATGCGTGTGTACTCCATTACCTCAACGGCAGAGAACAGCCCCTTCCACCGCCACTACCACCTGCCGCGACGGCCTCCACGGGTTGGCGCCTCTCACTCAAGGAGGACTCGTGCACCGTCATGATAAAAGAGTACGAATGTTACGTGCAGCTGCTTCCGTGTGGCAGTGAGGAAAATGCACACTACTGCTGCTGCCTGCTTGCTGGAGGAAGGAAGGGAAGGAGGGAGGGAGAGAAAGGAAACGGAAGGTAACTTAGCCTGGAGGAGGAGGAGGAGGAGGAGGAGGAGGAGGAGGAGGAGGAACACGAGAACACAAGAATTGCAGGTATTATTAAATTAATACGAATCTGCAAAAATGAGTTTTATTCTTACTTGTCTTCACTACCAGCGTAAGAGTAAGACGGAAAAAGAGAAGGAGGAGGAGGAGGAGGAGGAGGATAGGGGAAGAAGCCTCATCTTTACAGCTACTTTTCTCAAGAATGACAATTAAAGATGAGACTAATTAAAGCCACGATCACCTTTAACGTAGGAAGCTGCTTCTCATTATTCCATGCAACAGTTTATCTTTACACATCATCGACACTAAAACTGAGATCGCTTACTCGAGGAGATATTAAAGATTCGCATAACTTAAAGATGGCAAATACCTCGCGTTTGTTTATTATTATTATTATTATTATTATTATTATTATTATTATTA
>NC_087153.1:4580000-4582500 GCF_035594125.1 Scylla paramamosain
CAACCCACAGCATAAGATATCACTTTATCCTAAACTTTCTAAAATAAAAATCTCGTATGTTCGGTGGGCCTTCTCAAACCACAATACCTGAATTTCTTCCCTAACTATTCTCTACGCTATATATATATATATATATATATATATATATATATATATATATATATATATATATATATATATATATATATATATATATATATATATATATATATATATATATATATAGTGATAATAGCTATACTAGTACTGTTATTATTATTATTTGCATTATTATCAGTAGTAGTAATAGTAGTAGTAGTAGTACTAGTAGTACTAGTAGTACTACTACTACTACTACTACTACTACTACTACTACTACTACTACTACTACTACTACTACTACTACTACCACTACTACTACTACTACTACTACTACTACTGCTACTGCTGCTGCTGCTGCTGCTGCTGCTGCTGCTGCTGCTGTTGCTGCTGCTTCTGCTTCTGCTGCTGCTCCTGCTGCTGCTACTACTACTACTACTACTACTACTACTACTACTACTACTACTACTACTACTACTACTACTGCTGCTGCTACTACTATTATTTTTATGATAATAATAATAATAATAATAATAATAATAATAATAATAATAATAATAATAATAATAATAATAATAATAAATAATAATAATAATAATATAATTATTATTATTTCTTCTATTACTGTTATAGTAAAAGAAATAAGACAGCAACATCAGTGTCACAGTCTGACAACCAGTGAGAGCACAACCTTAGGGATCACAGTGTTTAGCTTGACCGATACGAGGCGGCGACATCCGCCTGATTCCTTGGAAGCAAGAAGTGACCATTTGCTCTCATCACCTGACACGCCTCCACTCTGTCCCTCAAAGGTCACGAAATTTATAGTTTTGTCTCACCACAACTGATGAAACTTTATGAAAACACACACACACACACACACTCTCTCTCTCTCTCTCTCTCTCTCTCTCTCTCTCTCTCTCTCTCTCTCTCTCTCTCTCTCTCTCTCTCTCTCTCTCTCTCTCTCTCTCTCTCTCTCTCTCTCTCTCTCTCTCTCTCTCTCTCTCTCTCTCTCTCTCTCTCTCTCTCTCTCTCTCTCTCTCTCTCTCTCTCTCTCTCTCTCTCTCTCTCTCTCTCTCTCTCTCTCTCTCTCTCTCTCTCTTTTGCGACATAATTCTTGTGAGATCTTTATCAAAGGCTTTTATGTTGTTAATCTGAAAATTGTCGGTGCTTTCATGAAACACATGAGTCAGCACAGGCATTGATGGTGCAAATCATCTGAATGGCACTAAATGTCATTTAGAAACTGGAATCTTTCATAAGCCTCAACATACTGATTTCTGACGAGACAACGTCGAAGACTAGGCTCCGCGTCCATGTCAGTCCGATAGGTAAGCTCTCTTCGTGGGTCATTGTCCAATGAGTAAGTTAAAGAATGATCGCAATTTTTAAGCCAAGGAAAGTTAAAATTCTGATGAGGAAATATTTTGATACCGATTAAAAAGCCTTGAGACAGCAGTACGATGCTGTGTCCGTGGCGAGGTAAAGTCTGAGAAGCTAAATTTGTTTGATTTCGCCTGTCAGTTGTAGGAAGCATGAATTAATCATGAAGATGCACCTTACTTTATAAATTAAAATATATTATTTATTATACTTATTTATTTACTTTATTTATGTACTTTAAATTGCAATATATTATTTATTCTTTACTATATATATATATATATATATATATATATATATATATATATATATATATATATATATATATATATATATATATATATATATATATATATATATTTTTTTTTTTCCTACGTCGATTCGAAAATGATTAGGTGTATGGTTCCTTTGGGTATTTCCTACTGATCCACCAGATTCTTTTATAATATAATAAGTGTAAGTGGTAACCTGTATTTGTATTAATAAGCAGGAATTGTGTATTTTGCACAAAAACATGGGACTCTCAGCTACCGTGTGGCGGCCTTTCTGAAGCGGAAAAAAAAGAAACATGATATAAATAAATGATTCTCAAAATGATTAAAAAAAAAACGACAAAATCACGACAATAACCATCGTTTTTGCACCAGCAGAAATCATGACGAAGACAACCATGCATCAAGGACAAACCTCGAACTGGTCAACGATGCTTGCTCACAGCTTTCTTTTCATCATCAATATACTAATAACCTAGGAGTAGGAAAAGTCACGCATATATTCCCGTATGATGTGTCTAGCAAAACAAATAAACATATATATATATATATATATATATATATATATATATATATATATATATATATATATATATATATATATATATATATATATATATATATATAGAGAGAGAGAGAGAGAGAGAGAGAGAGAGAGAGAGAGAGAGAGAGAGAGAGAGAGAGAGAGAGAGAGAGAGAGAGAGAGAGAGAGAGAGAGAGAGTTAGAATATAATGTAATCTATAACCGAATAATAAAAAAAATCGTA
>NC_087153.1:4587500-4590000 GCF_035594125.1 Scylla paramamosain
GGATAGCTGCCTTTCTTAACTTGAGGCAACATTAGCATAAAAGAGTCGAGTTAATCAGTAAGTATCGATGGTAATTCGGGTAGTATTTGTTAAGACTCTGGGCGGTGGACATCGCGTCAAGCTGACGTGACAAACTTGGATTTTGTGTGTACTCTTTTTAACCACATATATTTTTTGTTCGTGGGTGTTAATGATTTCAGATGTAAACGCTTTTTCGCTTTCTCAGGGAAGTGGAGTGTCCAAACAAGAAAGAAAAAGTGGCATGGTCTTGAAATATATATATATATATATATATATATATATATATATTATATATTATATATATATATATATATATATATATATTATATATATATTATATATAATATATATATATATATATATATATATATATATATAAACACACACACACACAAACTCACACACACACACACACACACACACACACACACATCTGGCCATCTATGTGCCAGGTTGGGTAAGTATTCATAGCGGTGCATGATGCCTATATGGCTGTCTTACAATTTATCCTTTCATTCTGCTAAGAATCCCTTCATCACTTTGTTCTTTACATATTACTGTCAGATAACACTTCTGCTAAATACAAATAATTAATTTCTTAATCCAGATTCTTCAAGCCAACATCCGCTTCCCACCTCTTTTTCTACACAGCCTCCAACACCCACATTACTAAGCATCTTACTCACTCCTCGTCAAAAGATGTGCCACCCCCACACCATGTCCCTCCCGTCATCCACCCCTTCCTCAAGACCTTCTCCTCTCTCGCCAACACAATCCACACGCCCTTGACCCTCCGTTCGCGTTCCGGGGCAGGGACGCACGTGGCTCCAGAACCACACCAACTTTCTTAGAGCACAATGAGGCGATCGAAGTCAGAAGAACCAACGCGCCACACAGACGATGACCGCAGCTCCTCCTTATCAGGAATCGTGCGCCGAGACACAAAGACTTGTAGAGTGGCATCGACTAGTGGCCAACTTTTGCTCTCCATCACCAACACTCGCACTGGCCGTGGCGATATCCAGTGACCAAAAATTAGCATCAAGATCTGGTTACCTATTTTTCCAACAGTGTCCTCGTCTCAACTACTGACTAGCTCTAAATTCTTTATATATATTAATATCTATTATATATATATATATATATATATATTATATATATATATATATATATATATATATAATATATATATATATATATATATATATATATATATATATATATAATATATATATATATATATATATATAATTTGACATGATCAATGAAAAATGACAAAATAAAGAAAATAGTCAAGTGGAATTTTCAGTGAATCATATAAAAAATTCGCATGACAAGGCATGACGACACAAGTTTGAGTCTTTCATCAGATTTGCTTCGGCAGATTTTCTTTTTCACAAAAACAAATAAAATACAAAAATCGAAGGACATTGATATGAATCTTGAGCCGCTAAGCGGTGAGACGAAGCTTGTGGCACAGCAAGGCCGTGGCGGCCAAGTCCGACATGCACGCTCACACTTTCCTATTATCCTTCCTATATGTACGATACGTATTTATATATATATATATATATATATATATATATATATATATATATATATATATATATATATATATATATATATATATATATATATATATATATATATATATATATATATATATATATATATATATATATATACCCTTCATCTTCGACATGGGACAAGAGGCGTCAAAGCGTAAAATATTCGCTTTTTTTTTTTTTTAGCTGTCTTCATCCACTCAATAAAAAAAAAAAAAAAATTTCGCCCTGAAACAGAAAATCATTGATAGAAAAAAGAAAAAAAGAAAAACTTCACGGACAAGTGATTTCTCAAATAATCCTATGAAAAGAGGAACATCATCTAAAATATACAATGAAAATAAATTATAGAAAAAAAAAAAGACCCATAGGCACGTACACGTCATGAAATATTTTCAAAACTGATGTACATGGTAGTTGTGCATCACCACAGATCGACCACATGGGCAAAAATAATGCTCACGCCTGTCCATGGAAATAAATGCCTACACATAATTACAGTAGAAAATAGTGAAAAAAAAAAAAAAATAAAATAAATAAAATAAATGAATAAATAAATAACAAGAAGGGAGAAGCAGCTTCATAAGCATGTATTTTTTTTTTTTTTCGCAAAAACAGATATGAGTTTCTAGATCATGTGCAAGGGTACCAACAATCGAACAGTCTGCAGCGATAGCATGGAAGAAATGACCGAAAAATGCAAGATTTCCGTTAAGTCTTCCGTATATGTAAGCGCAGAGAAAAATATTGATGAATACCAATCATGTCATGATTTAGAAAATTCGTCTAGAATAATGTGAAAAAAAAAAAATATATATATATATATATATATATATATATATATATATATATATATATATATATATATATATATATATATATATATATATATATATATATATATATATATATAT
>NC_087153.1:4595000-4600000 GCF_035594125.1 Scylla paramamosain
TGAGAGAGAAGATCAGTTTCTGTGACAAGGTCGTCGAATGTGTTAAGCTACTTGCAACACTAAAAGAATCTTGATAAAACTGTCTTCATTTCATCGCATTGAGGGGAAAAAAGAACAGCGGTGTGTATCCGTACGTAATAAGTCGAAATTCTGCCTTACTGTTGTGAAGGCACGAGACAGAGAAAGAAGGAAGGACAGACATACACAACGTTCTTGCCAATAATGATGTAGGAATAAATAAAAAACGACTATGTAATCATAAAGTCAACCATATGATAAACGAAGAAAGTATCTGACACAATTTGTTTACACTTAATACAAGTCAACAAGGCAATATCTGGATCACAAAACTGCAAGTGAACTGGATTTGTACGAGTACATACCAATATTTCTTAAAATCTCTCTCTCTCTCTGTCTCTCTCTCTCTCTCTCTCTCTCTCTCTCTCTCTCTCTCTCTCTCTCTCTCTCTCTCTCTCTCTCTCTCTCTCTCTGGAATTATATGTATTCATGTTACTACTTTTTCTCTCTTTTTTTTTTTTTTGTCAACATTTGGAGCAGTGGCAGGACAAACACACCACACGCCCGGCTCAGGTCACGTCGCTGCGATCGCTGATGTAAAAATCAGCCCAACACGGTCATGGCATACAGAAGCAACGATATTTTTACTCCCTTAGAGAATTTTCACCTGCCTAACCGATTATGTATATTTTTTCTCCTCTCATTCTTTCTTTCTTTTTGTTGATGTTGTTGTTGTTGTTGTTGTTGTTGTTGTTGTTGTTGTTGTTGCTGTGTGTGTGTGTGTGTGTGTGTGTGTGTGTGTGTGTGTGTGTGTGTGTGTGTGTGTGTGTGTGTGTGTGTGTGTGTGTGTGTGTGTGTGTGTTTGCGTGGGAAAGACAGATTTTGCTTGATTACCAAACTTTGAATATCTAAAATATCTGTCATAGTCAACAGACAAAGAAAACTCAGATTCTTCATTCAAAACTAGACAGGGAATTCCATTTCTTCCGAACACTTAGCGACTTTCAGCGTGTTTTGTGTTATCGAAGGTTGGGTTGGCCAGTCACGTTTTTTTTTTTTCAATTATAAAAGAAAGTAACTCATCCTGGTTCAATTTCATTACTTGTAATACCGAAGTAATTGAATTTGCAAAATAAAATCGAAAAGAAGAAGGAAGAATAGAAAAAAAAAGAAGAGGATGATGAAGAAAGAGAAAATAAAAAGAAAAGGATAGGAATGAGGAGAAAAAAAGAAAATGAAAACAAAAGTGATATAAAATTCTACGCAGAGATTCTAAAATAGAGAGAGAGAGAGAGAGAGAGAGAGAGAGAGAGAGAGAGAGAGAGAGAGAGAGAGAGAGAGAGAGAGAGAGAGAGAGAGAGAGAGAGAGAGAGAGAAGGTAGGCCAAAGCTGCAGTGCCACACCTCGTATCACCATAAGCACACACACACATACACACACACACACACACACAAGAAGAAGAAGAAGAAAAAAAAAATACACCGTGCCTGTGGAGCGGACGGAGCCAGTAAGGAAAAGACACGCAATCAGCAGCCAATTTCCACTTCTTCAAAATTCTTGCCGAAAACTGACCGGCGGGGGTGGGAGGCGCTCCACTATCTCTTCCTCTCCTTCCACTTTCTCCTTGTCCATCTCCTCTTCCTTCTTTTCTAGCTCCTCTTTTTCCCCCTCGTCCTCCTCCTCACTCCAAGACTAGAGAAGAGGCGACCAGCTCAGAAAAACAAAAAAATTAAAAGAAGAAGAAAAAAAAGAATACTGGCAAGAAGAACCATCGTGTGTGTGTGTGTGTGTGTGTGTGTGTGTGTGTGAATGTGAACTGAGGAAGACGCTCATAATGATACAATGAGTTAGGTTGTCGCCAGCGGCCCGCTATCTGAAAATGGAGAGGAAATGGGAAAGGTCCGGCGAGAGAGACCGAAGGAAAAAAAAAAAAAAAGAAAAACGAAGGAGGGAGGGAAAAATGCGGGACATACAGAGGAAAAGAATACTCGAAATGGGGGAAGAGAGACGGGGGATCGAGAGGGAGAGAAAGACACAGGTAATGTTTTTTGCGAGTCTGAGTCTGATTGGAGGGAGACAGACAGAAGGGAGGGAGGGGATGAGGGAGAAAATATTACTGCAGAAAGAACCTAAACCTCAAAAGAAAAAAAAAAAAAAACTGCGAGCCTCGAAGGACGACAGGGATTCTTGTGATGGAGAGACGGAGCGGCAAGACAGTGACTGACCTCTTCACGACGTAGAATGTATTGTGTGATGATGAAAGAAAAAGATGACGGAAGAACAAGGAAATAATGCACCTTTGCTGGACTACAACTCACTGACAACTTCTTCAGCGCGTTAAGGGAGATACAGAAAACACTGACTTATAGACACAGAACACATTGACCTCTTCATGATATGGAGTTTTTTCGTATGATGACACTAGAAAAAAAAGAAAAACAGAATAATGATTAAAGTAAAACGCCCTGTAGCAGAATTAAAACTTACAGACGGCTCTTTATTGTGTTAAAAGACAGAAATACAAGCTTATATAAAAATTCTTGTATTTTTTACAAATTGCTACAAATTTAGAATGGAATTTTTTTTTTTACAATCATTGCTGTGATCACTGCTGTTGTACATAGATAAAAACTTACCAAAGGCTATAAAATAAATAAAAAACAAGCTTTGCAAATGTCATCCAGACAAAAAAGGAAGGCAAAATATTAGTTTATGAACTTATATGACGATGGCATCTTCAAATAATTTACGTTAATAAGATATTGATAATCTTTCAGAGAGAAAATAATGAAAAAAAGTTGCAGAGAGAGAGAGAGAGAGAGAGAGAGAGAGAGAGAGAGAGAGAGAGAGAGAGAGAGAGAGAGAGAGAGAGAGCATCTAAAAGATATACTTATTGCACATTCTGAAAGATAAAAGAAAAATTATTAAGATTATTTAAATGCCTACACAGTGCTGATAAGATGATGACATGGAATTCTCTCATTTCTAGTTTAAGCACTATATTTATTGGGTATTGAAAATTGAGCCAGCTCTTCTTATAAGACTGATAAATTATTCATCGTTATGGCTCACCATTACCTTGAAATACTATTAATGCACAGAAGCCAGCCTACATCACTTGATTCACTTGAAAAGAAAATAAGAATATCGCTCGTATACGTTTAGTGCTAACAAGTCTGCGTACGTCGTTTAGTTGATCAGCTTTGACTCTTTTTTGTCCCTCGATCCAATTATCAAGAGAAGAATATCGTCTGTATAATATCTAGTGCTATCAAGCTAGCGTGGGCCATTGATTTTTCTTTCACTCAGTCTAGTTGTAAATAAAATGAAAATATCGCGTGCCTATGTTTAGTGGATATATATCAGCATCAGCCATCGATTTCACATGGTTAACGTTGATTTTTTTCTCGATGCATTTGTGAGGCACCGTGATGTGTCATCGGTGCAGGTGAGGCAGAAGGCAGGGAAGGCAAGCAGCAGCACCGACACGGAGCGTCAGTGAGGTGGCCATTCCGGGGCGAGGCAACGCAGGCCTCTTCGCCGCACTTTGCTGGCTACCCATCGTTGCTGTATCATGTGTAGGACTCTTGGAGTACGCATATTAATAGAGTATGGATACTTTGTCTCTGCGAATTGATTAACAATGAGGAAGAAAATATTGCAAAATTAAGTCATAGGAAATCTCTCTGCTATATAAAATGCTAAATTGATTTTTTTTGTATAAAAAAAAAAAAAATTATTGTGATTCAGTAAAGCACCAAATTCCTTTGATCTTCTGATGTCGATACACAAATAATATTCTAGTCAACAACTTTCAGCAAGCTAAATGTACTGAAAAGGAACCAGGGTGGTTTTAGTCAGCCTATAAATCTTAAAAGAAACACACTACACACCGAAGTTTCAGGTTTGCTGGCGTAACGCAATTTGTTTTTATGTCTGAAGGAGCTCATAATACCGCATCTTGTGCAGTCTGCACTTGTACGCTAAAAGGCACGTTTCAACTGATGTCATGCGTTCCCTTGAACTTTCTCAACAAATAAGGAAAAAAAAAAAAGGAAAATGGAACATAATATGCATGTTTCTAATCTTAACTTAGGAGTTCAAGATCTTAGTTGAAACTGAAAGGAAACTGCCAGCTCACTGCCTCTGTTTAGGACGGAAGAAAAAAAAATACAGAATGTGAATAACTTGTGCTGACCGTGACGGAGCAGAAGAATTTTGAGGATTTGTGACCTTGGCTTAGTATATACCTATTATTGTTTTATATTTTTTGTGAGGTTGAGGATGGAAGGGAAAGAGGATGGTAGGATACATTACTGAAAGTATTTTTATCTCAAGTAATTGAAAAAAAAAAAAAATTCTCCTTATTCATAATCCTTGGTCTGCGCTTTCACTAAGATTTGTAACCGGTGTCAGTCCAGTATATTAACCTCTGATGCTCTCCATTTTCTACACCGGAATTTTGATTAAAAAAAGGAAAGCCAGCGCAAGTGATTTACTTAAATTTCATTCTCGGCAGTAAATTGATTTTTTTTGTCTTCAGCTCAAGGAAGTGCATATAACAATAAATTATCTACTTTATTCAAGCATTTTTGTATTTTTCTTATGAATATAATAAAGACAATAACTGACACATGACATTAACAAAAGCGTCAGCAAGGAAGGCTCGAAATTTATATTTAATACCTATGAGAGAGATTTGTGTGTGTGTGTGTGTGTGTGTGTGTGTGTGTGTGTGTGTGTGTGTGTGTGTGTGTGTGTGTGTGTGTGTGTGTGTGTGTGTGTGTGTGTTCAGATCATTCCAACATGATACTGAAAAGATTACCTTGAATGGACCTGTTATCTCCCTCTAAAACAGTGATTCCCAAACTGGGGGTAAATAAACCCATGGGATAATTTACCCCCATGGGGTAATTTAACATGTTAAATTACCCATGTGGGTAATTTAACAGTTTCTTTTCTGGGGTAGTGGAGGAATGACA
>NC_087153.1:4605000-4617500 GCF_035594125.1 Scylla paramamosain
ATGGCATGTAGATAAAAATAAAGAGTACATTTCAATGTTTCCATAAATGCATTTTTCGTTACTTTTTATTGTATTCCTTTTTTTTTTTTTCTTTTTAATATTCTTGTGTTCTACGTAAGTCTGAGCTTCAATTGCTACAGTGACACCACATGAACGCAGTGAAAGGTATATATTTAACACAGCCATCGCTGAGGATACTTCTACAACTTCTTCACCGTGTGGCTTTTGTTTTTTTTTGGGGCTAGGTCAAGTCATGCCAAAATCAATACATGTGTTCTGACTTGATGGGAAATAATAGACAGTAGAACAGTGGCCGTAAGAGAGGGACATGTTCAAAAGTCTGCTGGAGCACGGTGGGCGGAAACCTCAGCACACTCAACCCTGCACCAGGCCAAGGCAGCAGGCAAGTTTTGGAACATTTCACCTCTATGCCGTATAAGACTACACAAACGGGGGAAAAAAAAAAAAAAACATTATAAAAAGGGCGTTGGGATCATGGTACACCTTTCAGAGAGAGAGAGAGAGAGAGAGAGAGAGAGAGAGAGAGAGAGAGAGAGAGAGAGAGAGAGAGAGAGAGAGAGAGAGAATGAAAATTGTGAATATAAAAATGTAATGAAGCTTTTTCTGAAGTTATTCATGGCATACTTGTACTACGTGACATTAGAATGAAAACAGTGTGCATTAGCAGAGGCGGCCACAATAATAACAAGGGTCATAGGCGCAGTCCGAGTGGAGTGAAGTTTGAACTTATTCTGGGCAATCCGCGGCACCACAAGGGAGGAAAGCCTGTAATTAAAATCGTGAATATTCTCTCTCTCTCTCTCTCTCTCTCTCTCTCTCTCTCTCTCTCTCTCTCTCTCTCTCTCTCCTGTCCGTACAGCAAGGCACATATACGTTCAAATTGTTATCAGTAAGTCTCTAGAGTTTTACGCTCATTAATAAGTTAACAATAGACAGACTGAGGTCGTTCTTCAAGTATTTTTTCTCTTTCTTTCATCATCAGAAAACTAACTAACGACAAATAGAATCGATGAATAGAAACAAAAATAGAAATAGAGAATAGAAGCTTTAATGTTTGCTTGTTTTAAGAATAACCACTTTTTAATAACAATGGTTTAAAATAAGGGATGAAACGGATCAGGAGGAGGAGGAGGAGGACTACGTCATGTCAACAGAAACCTTGTCAAGGCCTCTCTCTTTGCCTGGTTTATGCATTACAGGGAAAAAGGATGGGGGCGTCCGAGGCGTGGGGCGGCGGCACAAAAGGCAAACACAGGACCATTATCGGCCCTCCAAAGTGACCTTCTGCATAGACAAACTCACTAAAACGCAATTAATTATCCACCTATTGAGAGAAGAGGAGGAGGGAAGAGAGGTAAAATCAAGAGAGAGAGAGAGAGAGAGAGAGAGAGAGAGAGAGAGAGAGAGAGAGAGAGAGAGAGAGAGAGAGAGAGAGAGAGAGAGATTGGAAGGAAGGGAGAGAAATGGAATCAAGCAGAGGAGGGAAATGGAGGACGAAGGATAATCGGGAGCCAGGTGAGGGAATGAGACAACTGTGCGAGGAAGATGTCGCTGCGGCAGGAGGCCAAGGTGCCACCCGGGGTCACCTTGGCACTGGCTGATGCGCAGTAGTGATGACAGGGATGAAAAGAACATAAGAACATCAGAAAATAAGGGAAGTTGCAAGAAGCCATCAGACCTACACGTGGCCATTCCCTGTATGAAATATACCTGCCTATTTCTACCTGTCACTCCCCTCAATAAAGGTTTACGGTACTTGGGTTTGTTTGGTTGGCTGGTGGTGAACTGTGGGCAAACAAAGAGGGCAAAGTAACCCTGATAAATAGGCTGTGGTTATGAGATGCTCAGGATGGTTCATCTGCTTTTCATTTCCATTAATCATCATACGTGTACAGCAATCTGTAATCATGTCTTGTCACCAAATCTAGAAAAGAAAAAGAAAGTAATAGCTCTCGACAAAAAAAAAAAAATAAATAAATAAAAATAAATAAATAAATAAACAAATAAATAAAAAAAATAACAGGCAAAGTCTCTCACATACACTGCAACATCAGATCACGTGAGAGGTAGTGAGAAGTACTTGCAACAACGTGATAGGTTGTCCCATGTTGTTTCACATAGGCACATTCACACACACACACACACACACACACACACACACACACACACACACACATAGAAAAAAAAAGTGGTGAAATAAACAATATTACTGTAAAGGAAATATTAAGGATACACTTATTACAGCATATATATATATATATATATATATATATATATATATATATATATATATATATATATATATATATATATATATATATATATATATATATACTGCAATGCTGTCGTGACTAAACTGAATATATCGTTTCAAAATTAATGAGGAGTAACAGGAGTAACATTTATTACAAATGTACATAAACTGTACTATCAACCTATGACATTAATTGTATAAGCTTTCAAATATCTATCTAGCCATGAGTGTATGTAGTATGAGAGAGAGAGAGAGAGAGAGAGAGAGAGAGAGAGAGAGAGAGAGAGAGAGAGAGAGAGAGAGAGAGAGAGAGAGAGAGAGAGAGAGAGAGAGAGAGAGAGAGAGAGAGAGAGAGAGAGAGAATATGAAAACAAGCACAAAATCTAATATACTAATTGGGATGGAAATATCATTCTCTCCTTTTTTTTTTTTTTTTTCATAAAGATAGCTGCGCAATGCCTTAGCTGTACGACACTACCCGTAATCGAGAGCCTGTCTTTAACACTGTCGAACAGTTTCACCTAAGCTCTGTAAACTAACCATAAAAAAGAGTAAACTTTCTGTTGATGAGGCAAGATTGATGTCTGAATGAAACGCAGTCAGGGCAAATTTCAGAATTTATATCGTCATCATTATGATATTAATTGAAAAAAAAAAAAAAAAAAAAAAAAAAATATATATATATATATATATATATATATATATATATATATATATATATATATATATATATATATATATATATATATATATATATATATATATATATATAACGCAGAAGGCCTTCCATACAAACAAAAAAAATATATACTCTCTCTCTCTCTCTCTCTCTCTCTCTCTCTCTCTCTCTCTCTCTCTCTCTCTCTCTCTCTCTCTCTCTCTCTCTCTCTCTCTCTCTCTCTCTCTCTCTCTCTCTCTCTCTCTCTCTCTCTCTCTTCAAATTACCTGGAGGACACCACCAAAAAATCTTTTAAAATGGACTCGTTCTTCTTGTCTTGCACACACTTCTATGTATGAAATTCCCTGTCATGTGTTGACGAATGCACCGAGTATCAAAGAGATCAATAATGCCTCTCTGTCACCAAGAAACTGACACCTTCGTCATCACACTGCACCTCACCGTAATTTTGAAGGCACTGAATTCTTAAGCAGCGTAACTCTTACTTCTAGTAAAGTTTCATAGCAAACATTGCTACGTACCTCCTATGTGGACCTGAGAGAATGATTCATGATAACCTCAAATTAACACGGATAACAAAAAAATAAAATAAAATAAAATAAAATAAATAAATAAATAAATAAATAAAAAATCGGACAAAATTGATAGCAAGTTGGATGGATAAGACCCCGTTTCCAGTAAAGTGTTCTGTGTGTCTATTTTCATTGCTGCCTTTCCGGGAACGCTGCCATGTTCTCCCTTGTCACACACATCGCGGCCAGAGGCGCGGAATGAACGTCAGATAATAAAGTTCCTGTTTGAAGGTAACCTAGTTATTATTTCTCGGTTTTATAACATAGTTTCCAAATGAAAAAGCGTCGTCGAATTCAGCTATAAATTTTTTAACAACGAGTTCTTTGAAATAATGATAGGTCGAAGATAAAATTCGATTTACTGTTCACGTTATTTTTCTTCTTTATGTGTAGTTCATCCTCGTTAACAGCTGACGACTGGCTCGAGGTGGACACTCACTTCTGCCGGTGAAGAGTAACTGACCGTGGCGCGTACATGACTTGTAAATTTTTTTTTTTTACTTTATCTCCTTATATACCTGCACAAATTTTATTTTCATACTTTGAATAGCAAAAAAGGCAAATAAATCATATATATGTGTGTGTATATATATATATATATATATATATATATATATATATATATATATATATATATATATATATATATATATATATATATATATGAAATCAAAACTGTATGGCAATCATAAAACAATGCTTTTTGCCACTGGTAAGAAAAAATACTTAACTGTAAATACAATACTGATACAAATCCTTGTAGTAAACTTTATGATAACAATTGCACTGCTGTTTTTCCTTGTAATAATCCTAACTTCACAGATGGTTGTGTTTAAAAAATGAACTCTTGCTTTTGTGGGAAAACGGGGAAAAATTTCTACGATAAAGATATCGGAAGTGACACACACGACATGTCCTTAGCCTTCTATGGTCAAGGGTTAGGACGCACAGTGATCGCATAACTCAAGCATCAATGAATTCGTGGCAGATTTGCTTTGATGAAAGTGCCTGTATGAAGGTTTACTTACTCTCTCACACACACACACACACACACACACACACACACACAGAGAGAGAGAGAGAGAGAGAGAGAGAGAGAGAGAGAGAGAGAGAGAGAGAGAGAGAGAGAGAGAGAGAGAGAGAGAGAGAGAGAGAGAGAGAGTAAACAAGATAGGCAGAAATGGAACAAGTGAACGTTGGGGAGGTGGTTAAGAATCTCTCTCTCTCTCTCTCTCTCTCTCTCTCTCTCTCTCTCTCTCTCTCTCTCTCTCTCTCTCTCTCTCTCGGAGGCGCACACATCTGAAGTAACGCATAAAGACTCACTCAGCCGCAGCAACCCTTTGGCCCACGTCAGGTATGCAGTGTCACAGCCAGGTACTGCGGACAGGCCGCTCACCTGACCTCAATAATGCACTGTACTTGCCTGCAGCCACACACCGCCAAGCAGGCACCACAGTAGCGCCACAGTATCCCCGCACTCCCCCGCGTTGGACTCATAATGACGAGTCTGAATAGGTTACTGGAAGGGTCAAACCAACGTCAGATTTTCCATGTTACTCAAACTCTGTCGTGCTTTTGGGGCTCAAGTTGCTAAATTTTGGTGCGCACCCTGCAGCTATTGTGAGAGAAACTTCGATCCTTAGGTGGGCATTTAAGCTTATTTCGAATATTTCCTTCAGGAATGCACATGATGGCAAAGATAAGGCGGTGGTTCCTTATCTTTATTATGACGTCATGAAAATTACATACAGCTGTAATTCAGGTACTTGGGTCAATTAGTGTTTTGGTGATAAAATCATGAGAGACGTATCGACAAGGGGAGAAGCACCAAGAAGGACAAAACTCAGGCTCTGGTTAGCAGGCCGAGTACTGGTGTACCTGTCTGAGGCATTTTTGTCACAACGGGACCTCCATCCGTTACTATTTATTGCTAATTAACTTTTATGGTTATGCAAATTCAAGGTGAATGTGTATGATTTTATATCTAAATCTACTCATTCATTTAGCCAAAAAAAAAGTAAACATAAGAGAAGCAAAATTTCTCAAAAGACTGACATGGATACATTCGATTACTAGGTACTCTTACTGTTTCAAAAAGCTAGTTCAAATATGCTGAACTACACAATAATTATGGTGTCAGAGGCCACTAATAGTCCTACAATCACTCAGATTTTTTTTTTTTTTTTTTTTTTTTGCAAAACACGCGGCCACCCAATTCATGCACAATCTGCTTGCTAAAAGATACCAAAGGAAGATGACGATGACGATGATGATGATGACGATGCTGGCAGTGATGATGATTAATAAATAATAATAATAATAATAATAATAATAATAATAATAATAATAATAATAATAATAATAATAATAATAACAATAATAATAATAATAATAATGATAATAATAATAATAATAATAATAATAATAATAATAATAATAGTAGTAGCAGTAGCAGCAGCAGCAGTAGCAGCAGCAGCAGCAGCAGCAGCAGCAGCAGCAGTAGTAGTAGTAGTAGTAGTAGTAGTAGTAATAGTAGTTGCAATAGTAGAACAAAGTGTTCACTAAAAAGGCTGCCGTCCATTTGCCAAACAATGGGCAAAATATTTTGTCCCAAATAAGAATATCATCACATACAATGAAAACAGATTACCAGGCTTTCAAGAGCAATATGTGATTTCATGAGCATCTCTCTCTCTCTCTCTCTCTCTCTCTCTCTCTCTCTCTCTCTCTCTCTCTCTCTCTCTCTCTCTCTCTCTCTCTCTCTTTCTCTCTCCCTACCTACCTACCAATCAGTGCTTATACAAAGAAATATACAATTATACTATATTTCATATATTGAGTATTTTTGTAATATACATGTAAATGTCTTAAATGCTGGAGTTATACAACTTTTATTGAAAAAATTGACAGAACCAAATTTTTTATTTTTTTTTTTTCAAAAAGGACGAACAATACAAAAAGGTCTCCATATTCACATCCCTTCCCATCTCTCTCCTCCTCCTCCCCACTCTTGTACCGTCGCCCACACCACTGACTTAGGCAACACCACCACGACCAGGACACAGCCGTGACTTGCATCCTTAGAAACATCCGCCACTGCAACACAAATAACAAGAACATGAAAAATAAGAACTCTACCACCACTACTCCCTCCACCACCACCACCACCAATACTCTCCGGCACCCAACCACACACCAGCCCGTCCACCCATCCATCCATCCGTCCCGCCACAACAGACAAAGCTCCCCCATGAAATCCGGTCAAAGTTTTCGGAATGAAAGCTCCGGTAAAGTTTGATATGAACCGATATATGTAACAGCGTGGGCCACTTTCCAGCTGCTGTGCACTTCTCTTCTATTTTCTCGAGATATGGACATGCTGCGCCCATTTTCACATTCGCACCGCACTGCTTGACACGGCCACAATATCCCATACCATTTCATCGGTTATCCGTTATGCCAGTACATGGAGGTCTCCTGAAGGGCCTCGTGAATGATAGGAAGACCCTGTGGCAGATCTCGCTCAGTCAGCCCTTCATTCTTCAGTAAAAGAATAAATGGATACAGTTTTTTCCCCTCTCTCTTTCCCTCTTGCACAAAATATACCGTCGCGGGGGCCGCCACCACGCCCGCCTGTCATACTATCTCAGGCTGCGTCTGAAAACATAATGTGGAGGTGAATGATGGGCCGTCAGCACGAAATAGCCACACAGTACACCCGTCATACTCCGGTGTGTTTTTCTTTTCTTCCTTCCTAGCGACTGCGCACTGAGGAATAAACTTACGACTGACGTACTACATCGTTTTCGTATCGTATAAAAAAGGAAAGTGTTGTACATAAACGTAATATTTCTCCTTGGTTAAGGATGCACGCGGGATGCACGGCGAGGCACAAGACCTTCCTCTAGAGAGACATCAATATAATGAGTATCTCGAGGCCAGCGCACGCACACACACACACACACACACACACACACACACACACACACACACCTATTAGTTTCCCTAAAAGTTTCCCTTTTTTATACAGAAAGTGAAAATCCTCTGACAGTTTTCCCTTCTCCACGAAAAAAAAGAAAGAAAAAGGTATACTAGCTCAGTTTTTTTTTTTTTTATATATATATAACTTCTGTCAGAAATATGGTTTCTTTTCTCCCACAATCTTCTTTTTAATCAAAACATTAGCATAAACCTTCAAGGAACGCACTACGCTGTTTTGCATCTTCCTTTGCATCGAACAGGTCTTCTACTCTTCCCCTTCGCCCTCCCCTTCCCCCTTCCCCTTCCCTTGCCGACACCCCTCACACACCCTTGCGCGAAGGAGGGCGAGGGAAATACCTACAAGCTTCGTATAGCTGTCGTGAGGCTATATGTTAAAAAATAAAACATGACAAACAGTAAAAAGAAAGATAAAGGAAAAACATGCATGCGCCTTGAAACTCTTGTAGATTTTCACATCCTCTCTATCTGACTTTTGATCTATCACTATGTATTTCAAGCCAGTAATGGCATGGTGCGTGTTATGGTAATTAACTGGACCATGTGTTGCGCTGGGGTAGTGTCTCCCGTCCCAGTACATGAAGGGAGTGGATATCAGTGGGCCACAGTACAGGTTTTTGTAGAACTGCCAACTTGGTCGTGAATAATTAATTAACCAGGTGTTCTAAATGGCCTGCCCTCTTGTTCAGGTACTCTCTCTCTCTCTCTCTCTCTCTCTCTCTCTCTCTCTCTCTCTCTCTCTCTCTCTCTCTCTCTCTCTGCCCATGTAGCTTGTTATCGAGTTTGAAATAAGCGTAAAAGTTTTGTCATTCCTACTTGATGTTTTACCTTTTCATTTATTTTATTTGGAAAAAGAGACAGACTACAATACAAATGGAAACTTAATCAACACGTGTAACTTAAAAAAAAAAAATAAGATTTAATTTTTTTCATGTGTGTGTGTGTGTGTGTGTGTGTGTGTGTGTGTGTGTGTGTGTGTGTGTGTGTGTTAATCCTTGTAGGCCTCGTCTCAAAATTCAAGTGTGGGGTACAAGCCAAAGTCGGTGTGTGTGTTCAGGGTTACCAAGATTAAGAATGGAAAGTTACAAGCACTCGCCAAATTATTCGTTCCCACGCTAGGAGACCCGTGGGGTGCGTGGGAGGTTGTAGTGTAGTGTAGGCTGCATGATAGGCATGAGCTACACGATGTGGTCAAGAATACGAGTGTAGATCACACTTTGAAAACTCAACCATAGCCAAAAAACGCTCAACACTTAATCAATGTGAAGGAAAAAATTGTTTTAAGTATAAATCACACAAGTCAGTCGCACAGTCCAGTCTGACGTAAACCGTTGAGGTGGTGGGCAGGCACGAACGATGAAGGCCTCCGAGGAAAAATGCGTAGATAAACATATATACTATTTTTTGTGTAACAGTTTATGAATATACTATATGTAATATTCGTATGAAGGTCCAAAGCTGTTATTCTCTCTCGCTCTCTTTTTTTTTTTAACAGTCTGTAAGGAACGTCTTTGTCCTAGAAAAGTAGGTCTCTGGTTTTTAATACATTTGCTGTATTCCGTCTTACCTGAGAACTTGATTCATGCATGACTTGAGATCTGAGTCTACGCTTATATACTTTTGTCTGCCTCAGATGGACATATAATTCCACAAGCGTTCTATTGCTAGGCTGATCTGCTATACTAGCTGAATACTGCTGGATGTTTGAAAATAACTGTATTTCCTCTTTCCTATGAACTGAACTCTTTCAAAAGGGACGTTTCGAGACACTTATCCTCCAATTTTGGATAATCTTTCTTAATCTTATTTTAGGAATTGGCATCTCAGTGGATCTTTTCTTTTCTTTTAATTTTTGTTGCCCTAAGCAAGTGCCTCTCTTACAAAAAGAATAAATAAATAGATAAAAATAAATAAATAAAAAAATAGATAAATAAAGAGTATCATTGGCTGTAGAAGTAAATTAAGTGGTAAGAATGCTTTTAGGAACTGTGCTTGATAACGTGTAACTTTCGTCCGTGAGTGTGATTCTCGTTTTGAGGGAAGTACTTTCGGAGTGCACATGAAAATACTACTGTCTCCTTTATTATCGACAATGGTAGCATTACTGAAGCAAGGCTGCCTGAAATGATAGTGAAGACTATTGTATTGCCGACATTGGGAAAGGGTTATAATTTGGTGACTTAATTGTGATAGTTAAGCTATAAAATCTACACTAATATTTCCTTTCACGATTATTTATTTTATTTTATCAGCTGATAAAAAAAAATATGTGCTCACACAATTGTGACAGTCTTACAAATTATTATTATTATTATTATTATTATTATTATTATTATTATTATTATTATTATTATTATTATTATTATTACTATGAATAGTAGCATAGTAGTAGTAGTAGCAGTAGTAGTAGTAGTAGTAGTTGTGGTAGTAGCAACAGTAATAGTAGTAGTAGTAGTAGTAGTAGTAGTAGTAGTAGTAGTAGTAGTAGTAGTAGTAGTAGTATAGTAGCAGCAGCAGCAGCAGCAGCAGCAGCAGCAGCAGCAGCAGGAGCAACAGCAGCAGTGGTTGTAACAGCCTTATGGAACTAAGAGTCCTTGAGGAAAGCTAGTAAGGGTTTACATTCATGCTTTAAGTGAGAATCACCAAGAAAATCGTTCTCATACCCGAGAAGGTCAAATACTCACTAAGTGAATCTACGATTTCATTGCAAGGGAAAGACCTTTCCAGTCTTCCTTCAGCACTCACCTCTGTCGTCTGTCATCCTATTCCAGGCCACCACAAAGAGAGCGAGAGAGAGAGAGAGAGAGAGAGAGAGAGAGAGAGAGAGAGAGAGAGAGAGAGAGAGAGAGAGAGAGAGAGAGAGAGAGAGAGAGAGAGAGAGAGAGAGAGAGAACGAATTTTCTTATCTTTCTATTCAGTTCTTTGTTCACCTACATTCCTTTAGCATTCCATCATAAATCCCACCAAACACAGAGGAACAAGTAATATATTTTCCCTTAACTGCCAGAAAGTCGTCCGCTACTACACCGTCATAAGCGAAGTATTCCCTCCTTTTATACCAAAGAGAGAGAGGAGAGCACCTTGAAAACCGAGACACATGACGAAAGGAGAGTTTTAAGGATCCCTGGTCACACGAGAAGCAAGGAGAGGGATGGAGGACTTCACTGCAAAGGATGGTTACCCTGAGCAAAATTCACGCACTTCATCGGGGGGACAAAAGCTGCGCCAACTTCACGTTATAGGGGAAGGCACTTATCATGATTAAAAGTTGATTATGATGAATTTACTCTGACCTTTCGTTGCTTTGCATTTATTTTATTTATTGATTTACTTATTTTGCGTTTCATGTCTGACTTGTGTGTATGACTGGTTATCCTTACATGATTTCAAGCTAGGGCAATTTTGACTAAGGGAAAGTTTAATCAATAACAGCTGGGACCTGGAACTATCTTCTTCTTCCTCATCATCGTCATCAGCAGTTTTATTATCATTATTATTATCAAGACAGACAAGCGGAGTCTCCTCCTGTCTCTCATACAACCTAAACACTTGAGCAACATTCCAGTCGGATGGAAGCTCCTTTCTTTGAGGAAGGTAGGAAAAGTTATACCGCCTATAATTTATATCAGTGGTATTGGAACGCCTTCCCGAATCAAGCTTCTCAAGATATTAAGAGCGACGACAAGTAAACGCCTGCGTGTCATGTTCACATTTTCAGTCAGTCATGAACGTTTTTTGGTTCACACACACACACACACCAAAGAAAAAGCACCGTTATTTTGTTTTGTCTTTACCTAGTCTTTACACGTATAGCCTGATTGTGATGTGTGGATAGTATGGAACTTTCTGGTTGTTTGATCGACTTACAATACGCCGGATGTGTATGATGGGAGAAAACCAGCATACGACACTCTTGAACCAGGAATTTATTCCATCTCAGAAAGATTCCTTATTATTTTTCTTACAACTTTCCTGGTAAAGTTTCGTTTCTATACTTCATGAAATCATAGGAAAATCATGAACATGCTCATGCTATATTTTTTTTCTGTCCCTCATCCTTCTTCTCCTCCTCCTCCTCCTCTCCTCTTTTCTCTCCCTCCTCCTCCTCTACCTCTCTTCTTTTCTCTCCCTCCTCCTCCTCCTCCTTCTTCTAATCCTTCTCCTCCTCCTCCCTCTTTCCCATCCTACCTTCTTTTCTTCTCCTCCCTATCCTCCTCCTCCTTCTTTTTCGTCTTTTTCCCTCATCTTTTCTCGCCTTTACCTCCTCCTCACACTCATGTCTTATTTTCGTCTTACACGAAAAAATATTCATTTTATGATTAAAACATGCTCGTGTGTTCACCAATTGTAGTAACAAAGTCGCGTCCTAAGCCTCAAGGTTCAAAATCTTCGAGATACTTCATGATATACATATGACAATAAATGTTTAAACATGAAAAGAATACCATTGTGATATTTCAAATAAGAGGCAAATGGCAATTATGATGGTGATAACATCGGACAATGCCAATGTATGTCACACTCATTTATATATATTAATCTCCCTCACTTCTTTTATTACTCACGCTTACTCTTGATACGCCTTTTTTTTTTTTTTTGTTTACCTATAGCTGGCCCAGAATAATGTGGCCTCGATGTGTACTTCGTGCAGTATTCACTCAACTTCTAAGACTAATAGCTTTTGCTCCAGTTGCTCGCTGTCACTTCGCCTCGCTAGTCTCCACACTTATCAATTTCACCCCCACTCAAGAAAAAAAAAAAAAAAAAATTGAAATACGGGTGTGTATATATATATATATATATATATATATATATATATATATATATATATATATATATATATATATATATATATATATATATATATATATATATATATATATATATATATATCACAGCGAGGTGAACTGTGGGTTTCCACTCAACGGTAACTCGTGAATGGTGTGTGTGTGTGTGTGTGTGTGTGTGTGTGTGT
>NC_087153.1:4622500-4632500 GCF_035594125.1 Scylla paramamosain
CGTCCTTACCTCCCCAGCCTCCACCACCAGCGCTCATCCAGTGTTTTTGAATGCTGTTCTCTCATAACACAAACACGTCGCGACAACACACCACCGCCAGATAAAACAAAGCCTCCAACAGACTGGCTTTTGTAGAGATGGAAATGCGTGAAAAGAAGAAAAAAAAAAAGAAAAAAAAGAATAGCAGGACCAGTGGAAGGAAAGAAGTACCATTTCACGCCTCTGAGATTTTTCTTTTCTTTGTATAGAAGGAGAATTTCGTGTCAAGGGCTTCGTTACAGAAGAATATCCTATAGAGATGATCAAAAAGTCTCAGAAACCAGTCTTGAGTGTAAGATACACAGGAGAAGCTAGGGAAAAAAGATGCCTTTGAGTGGAAAAGTATACAGGATGAATTTCTAACATTTGCATCATGTCACGAGCCTTGAGGGAACCAAAGTATCTGATTTTGATGTGTTAGTTATAATTTTACGTCATCTTTGGACATATGGTACATGACACAAGTTCCAAGGTAAGCTGAATATGCACAATATCTGCAGTTTCTACAGGTGAAGCACATCAAGAGCAATGTTAATTGTAACTGTAAGCCTGAAATATCATATATTTGCAGTTCAAGTATTAACAGAATACAAACCCATATCATATTCAAGGTCACGCCCCATAGTGTCATTTACATCATCAGTTACACGAAACATTACGAAGGACACAACACAATGGACTAGTGTCACTGCAAAATGAAAGTGATTGAATTATCGGCAGTGCGAAAAAAAAAAAAAAAAGCTCGTGGTGGGAATCGAGCCCCAGCCCCGGCAATCTGCATTGCCTGTGTGCTGCACGCGTAGCCAGCCATTTCCATCCAAACGGTGAAAATTTAATAACAAAATTTGTAAAGCCATGCCGGAGATCACTGTGGCTCATAATATTTGCTGAAATACAAAAGCATCCAGCGCTGTGAATTAGTGGGATGCAGGCGATACACACAATATTGTACCTACGCAAACAATTTTAGTTATAACGTGAGTAAGCCATTGTCATTTACTCCATATGTGAAGGTATCATAGAGTGTGTCGAGACCTAAAAGGCAAACACACACACACACACACACACACACACACACACACACACACACACACACACACTAGCAAACATTTCTCTCTCTCTCTCTCTCTCTCTCTCTCTCTCTCTCTCTCTCTCTCTCTCTCTCTATCTCTCTCTCTCTCTCTCTCTCTCTCACACACAAAAAAAAAAAATGACTTACACTCATATGCTTTACCACCTCCTTTCCTCCGCCACACCACATCGTTACACACATACACACACACACACACACACACACACACACACACCACATACAGGAGGTCAGATGACAGGGAGCAGGTAAGCAGCAAATAAATCTGAAGGAGGCACCCGCACCATGACAAAACGTTATTTCCTATCTAAATAAATGGTTAGTAAGAACTCATTTGTCTCCAGTTATGAGATACTGAATCCTAGTCGTCCTTATTGTTTTTTTTTTTTCCTTTTTAAGTTACAATTAACCTGTAAGGTGTTTGATACAGAGAATATTTTCTTGGTCACCTCACTGATCATTCAGGAGAAGTAGGCGTCACATAATTCACCTTGTGTATAAAATATTCCCTAAAGGAGAAAGCAAATCAGTTCCTCAAATGGCAGATTTATGAAAACTGACATGACTAATTTACAAAAAATTATGATACACACTCATTCTGTGCCACATATCTAATTACAACACGTAATATAAAGATAATGAACTGAGTTCTCAGTTCGACTGAAAGCTATAAATGTCCCTACACTGAGCCTGGCTCAAGGTGTTGCTGATAACTACTATAGCCTTTTTTTTATGTGTCCGTTTCTACAACATAAGGTGTATTAAACTTCATCTATTTTTCAGCAGAACACCAACATTTCCTTCTATTTTTTTTTCCTTTGTTGAGATTCAACTGTCCAATGTTACACAGAGCAAGCAATTTTTCCTTCTTCATTCTACTCTTTTACTCTACGAATGCCTGGATCTTGAGGATAGCTGGTAGAAGGTTTCCGGTACAGCACTAATGGTAACGTGGGAGCAGGGACGCTGATTTCATGAACACTCCTCTTCTTCCTGATTTACATCAATCACTCTCAATGTTCTGATAAAAAATGAGCGTCCGTCTCCATTATGTAAGTTATGTCTCGAATCCTTGAATTATATATATATATATATATATATATATATATATATATATATATATATATATATATATATATATATATATATATATATATATATATATATATATATAAAGAGAAACAAGGAAAGACAGGTTTTTCAAGGATACTTCCTCCTCTGTCTTCACCCAAGCATCTGGATATGCTTCAATGTAAGTACATCTCAGTGGTGTCTCCAGCAGCCGCTACTCTTAGGTATTTTCAAAGACTCCCCCAACAACTTCTCAACATCCAAATACAGAACTGAACTTACGTCCGAACTTGTGTTCAAGATCCACGCCGCCCCTCTGCACGCACCAACCACAGATGGCACGACAAATGGATGAACTGCTGCCTCCAAGTTACCCTTACGAATAAATTTTACCACACACACACACACACACACACACACACACACACACACACACACACACACAGAAAACATAGCAAAGTTTCATTTACCTGTAATCCGGAAGAGGCTGGTGCTGTCCCATATATCTGGAAAGAGAAGCAAAAACACAATTAGTACACATTATGTACTTGTCCCTATTCCAGTATTCCTAAGAACATATACATGCACGAGTCTCCCGTATGTACATATTCTGACAAAAAAAAAAAAAAAAAAGATATATAAATCAAAGTATGAGGCACCTGCTTTGATATAAAAAAAATAAAAAAAAACTGCAGAACATCCATATTTACAAAAAACTGTGACCCATAAAACTCTTCATAACTCAAGAAACCTAAGCAACATACTGAAACAACGTAATCATCAACCAAATAACATTAAGTACAGAAAAATATAAGTACATAAACACATCATTCATTCATTCCACGCATTACACCTTAAAAGAGAAGTTTCTGCTGTGCCTATCACGATCGTGTACCGCCGGCAATTCCTCGTATTGGAAGGTCTGGTTAATTTGCCATTTAGGTCCCCCAGGAGGAAGCAGCGGGAATGGGAGAGCGGGGGCGGGGAGCAGCAGCGGCGGAATGCATCAACTTATCGCACCTTGTTTAACGTCAACACGTCAAGATGCTCAACGGACGATCGATTTATCTCTTCCGCTGAGGAAATTGCGGCATATTGTATCCGTGGCGTGGCTGTGATGAGGGAGGGCGCGGCGTGGTGAGCGAGGGAGGGAGGTGTTAATGAGGTGGACGAGGGATGCTGTGTGTGTGTGTGTGTGTGTGTGTGTGTGTGTGTGTGTGCGAGAGAGAGAGAGAGAGAGAGAGAGAGAGAGAGAGAGAGAGAGAGAGAGAGAGAGAGAGAGAGAGAGAGAGAGAGAGAAAGGGGGGGATGTATCAGGTGTATAAGACGTTACGCGGGGTCTGAGTGTGGCATACCAGTGCTGTTAAGGTGTACAGGTGTGGCCAATCCAGGTAACAAGAGGCCAAATAACCTCACCTGTATGATCGTTTATGGTAAAACACCTTATGATAAACGAACTGTATGCTAAAGTAACATAGCAATTTCAACAGTTGAGGTGAGTTTTTTTTTTTTTTTTTTCGTAAGGTGAATGAGGATGTATAAAGGAAGCGCCACATAATACGTACGTAAAACACGCTCCATAATTTTCCTTTGTATTTTCATGCATAATTTCCGTGTCTGAACATACACACTCTTCTCAAAACGTCTGATTTATTCCTCGTTAACCATACTTACATTTCTTTTTTTCTTTTACATATTTTAACGCAAGGAGCCATGATATGAAATGGATGTGTAAAGAAAATAGCCAAAAGTAAAAAGCGTTATTTTCTAGATGTTGCTTTAGAATTTGGAGCCGACGAGTTCTACGAGAAGAAAAGACTGAGGGAAAAATGTTAGGATTTGAGAAGAAGAAATTGCAGGTAAGTGGCGATGATTACAATGATTTTTTCCCGTCAAGGATCCTGCTGGTGCTGCTGATCACTATTTTCTGCTAGGTGTTTCAACCTTTTACTGGTTACATTTTGAGTAGAAAAGTCGTAAGTATTGGTCTTTTTCCCTATCAACCTAAATTTCAATGTTTTTAAAATCGATAAGCGAATCATCGACTGACTGACTGACTCACACACACACACACACACACACACACACACTTCATTCCTGTGTCACTCATTTACTCCTCGTCCTTGACCACCCTGGCAACAATTAAGTGGTTTTAAAGTGATTCTTAGATTTTTATCGACGTGTTAATGATTTTAACACCATCAATTATTCAACCTATATAAATTCTGACATGAAAAGAGTTGCCAACAATCTGCAGTTCTGTTACATAATTGAATATATTTAATTTCAGCTACATTGTATATGTCGTATGTGAAATATTCTGGAAATAAAGATGTAATTGCTTAAACAGATGTTCTACCAAAGAATGCAGAGGTTAATTCAGGTTCCACCTGAGCTTGCTAGATGATGGAAAAATCTGAAAATTGGTAGCAGAGTAACGATCACTGTCCATTACCGGCACTTACTTCTTATTACATATAATTAAGGTAACATTGGACTGCTGGATGTTCTTTATTGTTTTTTTACGTTATTTCACAATTGTCTTACACGTTGACGTACACTTGAATTTTCTTAAACATTTTGCACCAACATATTATGGGGTCGTGGGGGTGATGGGGTGGCGCACTTGCACTAACTATCTTTAATACACATTATGACAGTCATCACCATATAGCCTCATGAGTCATCAGCAAAACCACGAGTGATGCATGGGTGTGGCGTCTTAAAGGGAAGGACATGCTGAGATGCAAGACAAGGAAGGGGACGCGGGCGACATGCTGCGTTCCTCCTGGGGGCACGCATGGTGGCTACAGGAGGTGCGGATGTCAAGCGGACGCAATCGGGATAAACGCAGCAAAGGCCTGAGTGGGAAAGGAAGACGGATATGAGGCAGCACGGTGGGAAAAGCAAGGAAGGAAACCAAAAAATATTATAACATGTGGATGTACACCTCATTTACTACAACCAAACCACAAAGCCTGCTAACTCCAGCTGTTCGTTGGAATTTGAAATAGTCCCACGAGGAAGCAAGCAGAGAGAGAGAGAGAGAGAGAGAGAGAGAGAGAGAGAGAGAGAGAGAGAGAGAGAGAGAGAGAGAGAGAGAGTGTGTGTGTGTGTGTGTGTGTGTGTGTGTGTGTGTGTGTGTCACGTCTGGGAATCATGAGGTGAAAGACAAGGGGGTGCAGGAACCGGTAAACTGGGGTATTACATGCAATTGTTGCTTCATTTGTGGTGAGGCCGATTGAGGAAGACGCCGCGCTGATGAGGAAGCTGATGATGGTAGAGACAAATTAGTAGAGCACGAGTGGTCATGTCATGCTGCTGAGGATGGTGACCGGGAACCTGGAGATGATAATGATGATAATAATGAAAGGAGGAGATATAGTGGTTGATGTTGGTTACAATCATAGGTGGTGACTCAGTGAGCGCTAATTACAAGATTGGCGGAAAGTATGGGCGTGAGGGAGGTATAGGGAGGGGAGCGGGCTGGGAAGGCATGGTGAGTTTCGATGGGGAGAGAGGCAAGATGGCAGATTAATGAGGTAGGCCAAAAGCATCATTACTGTTCAGCTTCCGCCGCAGCGTGTGGATGCGTGCAGGCCGGCGGGCAAGGGCGGCGCGGGGCAGGTGTGTTCGGGTGTGTGTGTGTGTTCTAATGAGACAAGCCTGCAGGTGATGTGAGTGGAAGCTCTTCCTGCGGTTTCGAGCTGCTCTCTCTCTCTCTCTCTCTCTCTCTCTCTCTCTCTCTCTCTCTCTCTCTCTCTCTCATTACACCCACCCACCCACCCACCCACACCCACCCACACACACACACACACACATACACACACACGTACACGCACTGCCTGAATCATCACCTTTCTCTTTCTACTCAACGTTCAATCAACGGTGAGAGATTAGGATAAGAGCAAGCCTCGTCAGCCCATGCCAGTTCAGGTAATCGATTCTCACCATTGATTCTTCATTATGTGCACTTTTTTATCTGCTTCCGGACTGATTAGACACGCAGCCTCCGCCGGCCAGCGATCCGAGCAGGCCGCCGTGTGGGTGAACATTCTGGCTATCGCTCAATCAGTCACTTGTTCAGGTCAAGGCTCGAGTGGCAGGTAGCAAGTGGATGTGTGGCCCTTAAACTACGACGGAAGGATCACAGTGTTGATGAGTCAGGGCGTGTCTACGTTGTGACGTCTTGTGTTGTGGTGGGTTAGGGAGCCGCATCAGTGCTGGTGTCGAGAGTAATCAGATACCATTGATGTGAGAATATGTAACTGTTTTCAAAGGGTACTTAAAATCCTTTTAAAATTTTTTAAAAATAGTAAATTGTAGAGGTTAACCAGTGTGTAGTAGCTGCAACTGATCAACGAAGTATTGACTTATAAAACTAAGTTAGTGTTATTACAAATGTATGTTTTGAAATTGAAAAACTATGCAAAAACTCTATAGATGGTGTAAATAGTGGCCACTTCTTGCGTGTAAAAAGTGGAAAATAAATGATTAACATGCTGTCTAAAGGAATAAAAAAATAACAACAGAAAGACACATAAAAATATCTGATTAATAAAAATCAAAAGAAGGTATATATATATATATATATATATATATATATATATATATATATATATATATATATATATATATATATATATATATATATATATATATATATATATATATATATATATAAAGAAGAAAGAAAAAACTACAACGAAATTATTCTCCAGGCGCTTGGGAGTTATCGTTCACGAGGCTTAAGGGAAACAAGTTCTATGTATCACAACACCTACATTCATACAACTGGATTTAGGTAATTGCTGAAAATTGCGTCTGTCTCGCTTGGTGAAAGATCTAACACTATAAGTAGCAATAAAGGAGGTTTATAGAGAAGCTGCGACCCTCGGTGTGATATCGACTTTTACTTCTTTCATTATCACAGTTTCTTTATTTTGGTTCTTGTGGCCGGTCTAGTCTGTATAAGTGACGGAAATCTTTATTTTGCCAGCTCATGCGAGTGTCCATGTCATCTTTCAATAGTCAATGCGCCTAAAGTTACAGACGAAGGTAATGTGGGATGGATAATTATGGTAAATTTTGAAAATCAGTGACAGGAAAATGGTAAGGCTTTGGAAAACTTATAACATTTATTGATACGTTACAGATAAAATTCACTTTTCGTGATCATTTTAAGAAATCACTTACAAAATCAACTTTCATGTTTCAATTTATGCACCCTGTCACGAGGAAGGAGTGGCAAAAGAATCCTTATAACTGTCTCGCATCTCAAGTTTTCCCAGGCCACGTGGCGTCAGGGAGCAATACCTCATTAAATAAACATTGAAAGCAAACGTGGCGCTCCATTTCATCGCTACGAACCGTCACTGCGCGTCTCGATTAAGGAAGAGAGAGAGAGAGAGAGAGAGAGAGAGAGAGAGAGAGAGAGAGAGAGAGAGAGAGAGAGAGAAAAGGAAGACCAACCTGGAACTGGATTAACGGACGTAACGGTCTGGTTTCTGCGAACGATGTCTGCTCTTCGCTCGGCCTTCCCACCAGCCTCGCCTTTTTTCAGCGTCTCCACCTCCCCCCTGGCTCGGGCGCTAAGTGGATGAAGGCAGGGGATCGAACGACAAAGGCGCGTCGAAAGGCCACACACAAGGCGCCGCGAAGAATCGAGATAGTGAAGGGAGGAAGAGCGTCTGGTGGACAAGTGGCGTCAGAGGCCGGCGTTCCGCTTTCGTTCAGGTGTTCCTCTTGGCAAATTGGAATGGAGGGCAGGGGAGGGAAGGCAATACATGAAGAGGGATAGAGGGAGGTGATCATCATCGATATGTTGCACTGTGGAACCTCGAATGCTACTCCAAAACCAGGTCCTTCCTTACACCGCCTCAAAAAGAAAGATTTCGATCACCTGCTTCCTAAGACACACACACAAACATACCAATATATATATATATATATATATATATATATATATATATATATATATATATATATATATATATATATATATATATATATATATATATATATATATATTAATGAAAAAATTGCCCGGAAGTATAAATAAATAGCAATGATTTTTCTAATAGCACCCCTATACATGAGAATCATATACGATGTAAATGAAAAACACCAATTCAAGCTGCCACCGGCACTTCTTTACCTACAATAAATACTTCTGATCTCATCCTGGGCGATGCAAGTCGTCACTACGGGTCTCTTTTCACCACGCCAGGTGTTCTTGACACATACATACCAACTACCGAGTAAGAATAACGCCTCGACTTACGGAAGCCTATTTTGGACTCAGCCTGGAAGCTCAATAATGGAGGCACTGATTCAACCACGACGAGCATTTGAGTAAGATTTTATCACCTGCAATTAATCTAGAGGCTTACAAGAGAGAGGAGGATACATACACAAAGATAATTGATGTGCTATCTGGAGGGCTCCAGGCAAGCTAATGCTTCCAAGATGAGCAGCGAAAGTGAATCAGGGACTTAACAAGAGTAGGGTCAGAGTAATCCCCCTTGTTATGTACTTAACCGGCACCTGATTTAATATTCCCAACCATACCTACAAATCAGGCAGATTAACAAAGACGCAAGCCACAGTACAGCGTAACTTAGCGCAGTAGATGTAAGGACTATACGTCGGAAAGGAGGATCACACGCAGAAGACGAGTGTTGAGGAAAGTCTAAATACGAAATGATGCTAAAACTTGATGTTGGGGATGTTTTTTTTTTTTTTTTTCAAATCATAAGACGTCTGAAAGAGAAGCTAACTAGACTCACACTCATCCTCTAGTTATTTATGAAGTGGAACTGCAGAATTATATTCGCAGGATACATCTGCAGCTCTTATCATGTTTTCTTTGTGATAAAAAAAATATTCATGTGCTTTGAGTGCAATGCAAAACAACAAGGTTTAAAGTATCCTGTACAAGGCAATATTTACTGACGCTGATAAATAAAGTCAATCCACGACACCTGAGCGAGTGAAATTTTGGACTGAAATAGACCATTTTTGTTATTTGTCCGTTTGCATTTCCATCAAAAGTAAAATGACCGTGCTGTTGTAAAGATAAATATAGTCAATCCATTATCTATCGATAAATTGTCTTAGGCAAGAAGCAAAGATCACGAGAGAGTATTTTGAGAAGACTCTTTAACCTTTCCTAAGTCTTATGCCCTTCATCAAGAAAAGAACAACGTTGGTGTTGATGTAAATGGTGGTGGAGTAAAACACAAACTACACTCTGATATCCTTCTTAGCCGTCACCATCGTCAACATAAGCACCATCACCCCAACATTGATTATTGTCACTAGTAACTCTTTCGCTGCTATTCGAATGTTACCTCACTTACTACATCTTTTTGGACATTGTTTGTCTTCCTTTTACAGTTCCTTTAATTATTCTGTAACCGAGAAGATATTAAATTCCTTTCTCCGTCCTTTTCCGTGTGATTATACAAACATTTTTTACAGTGCTGCTGATGCTAACAAAAGATAACCACAAACAGTGAAAGATTTAACGTTATATATGGCTATCACTAATATCACCAGCACCAGAAGCAGTTTTAATATCATCATCACCATTGCAGAAACACCAACACTATTAGAATGATTCACAGTTATTCCAAACACCATTTTCATCACTAACAAGAAGCCCATTTTAATGAATAATGTCTCCTTCAACTTCACCACCATCGCCACCATTACCATCAGCAATGCAACCAATAGTACATAATGCAAACATCATTACATTCTCATTCAGTCATTCGTCATCATCATCATCATCACCAC
>NC_087153.1:4635000-4637500 GCF_035594125.1 Scylla paramamosain
AAAATAAAAAGTCAGAAAGAAGTTTGACGGTTCTTGGGCAACACTGTATTGGCAGTCACCCTTCGTGACCATGGCTGGACGCAGCCAGGTGCAAGTGATGGTGTTGTGGGTCCCCGGAAAGATGGTAAAAGTCCAGACAATTGCGTGGCATGCAGGTCACGTGGTGCTCCAGACCTTAACTGTTTCGTAATTGAGGAAACTAGCCAGTGGTCACGCCCCGCCTGACCCGCCGCCCAGTGATACATCCACACCGGAGAGGACCACCGACCACCCTCGGGACTCATGTGTTATATATGATAAAGGGTAAGGCAAACTGCTAAAAAAAATGTGGGCACTTTCCCCACACTGCTGCCACCACACCACCAACGGTCATCACCACTTCCACTCGCACAGGCATCATGACCACAGCCAACGCCCCGTAATCACCATTAAACAATCTACAAACATTATTTTCATCACAAAAATAACTATCACCATTAACCACCACCACTACCATTGATAATAAGGTGAGAGGACTCTTTGGTTGGTGATTTATTACCCCATACATACCGGAGTTCGATCCCTTACCATTTCAGGCGGCTGCTACACAGCCAAATCAGCTGTCTGTCCACCCTTCCCAGAATAGCCGACGAATTAATACCTATTGTAACACCTGGGGCATCGATGGCTTCCGTAACGTAGACAACGCATTACTCTGGGACGTAGACTAAATACACCTAAGGCAGCATTACCATGCCAAGAACATGAAAAAAAAACATTACGGAACTTCTTCACTATCTCCCATTGTATTCACCATGTGCTCTATCACAGTAGTAACAGTAAAAACCACAACCAAAGCCGCAGTGGCCACCATCTATTAATCTACGCCCCATAACTACCACTACTACTATTACCATCATCATTCCTTACCATCCTCATCTTCACCATAACCACTGCCAGGTCTTATTGGCTTGGTCACGTCACGGTGCCCAGGGCGTCCACTGGAGGCGTCTTGTATCGCGGTTTCGTCACGTATTATTATGAGGTAAGAGTCCTGAATATTTGGCGGTGTTGGGAAGAAAAACATGTAGGCGGTGAGTCTAATTTGCCTCCCGACCACAAAAACCTCTAAAGACGCTGGGAATGACAGACAAACGAGGTGGTGCCGCTCGTAATTCTTCCCTGTGGCTGCAAACACCCATATTCTCACTTCGTCCCGTCGTGACTAACACCTCACCTGCTCATGCCGCTCACTGCAGGGTTTGTGGGTGAGTGTTACACCTTTCGGGTAATGGCGTAATGGTTTCGCCTGACCGAGCAGCGGCGTGAGGAGAGGCAGGCGTGGCGTGTGTGGTTGAAAGAGGTCATGGGTCAATTTTTCCACCTTTCATTCATTTCTAAGCAGCTGAGGCCACGAGAAAACGCCTGGGTGTGACTGTGGAATGTTTATGAAAATCAATGAATAGTTAGGTTTCGTATCCAACGCCAATGATGCTCTGAGGGTGTGTCTGATCGATCAAACGATGCTGAGCCTCACTGAAGGCAGGACAGGCGTGTGTTACAGTGAACAAAGAGACAAAAATGAAATCAGATGAAAATTTAAGTGAATCAAGGGAAGGCGAAGACTTGCTCACATGATTAACAATACGACCACGCAAATATATTATGATTCCACCAACACTTTCCGAAATATTGATCTCATGAGCTCAGAGTAGGATACATCTGCGTGCACGAGAGAGAGAGAGAGAGAGAGAGAGAGAGAGAGAGAGAGAGAGAGAGAGAGAGAGAGAGAGAGAGAGAGAGAGAGAGAGAGAGAAACTAAAGAGAAACAAATATGTTCTTTCCCGTCATGAGATACTCGTGGGTGTGCAAGACAAAATCACCCATGCCGCCCATCAGCCTGTGCTACTCTAACCCCCCAATCGAACACCTGAGTTTGTGAATCTTCTTGCTCACTGCACAGAGGAACGCACGTAAGATTTGCTACATATAAATGGCAATATCTAAAGTTGAGAAGTAAAAGAAAGGATGAATTCGTAATAACTGCTCGCAACGGTGAGCGACGCGCTTCATTCAATAGAAAAAAAATACTATTTTGCTACTGAATTTGTAAAAAAGATGAAATGGTTTACTGGTCTCTCTCCTCTCTCTCTCTTCTCTCTCTCTCTCTCTCTCTCTCTCTCTCTCTCTCTCTCTCTCTCTCTCTCTTCTCTCTCTCTCTCTCCGAGTCTCGGCAGGTGAGAGAGGTGGAGGGAATAATGTGTGGGTGAGCAACGGAAGTGAGCGAGACAGTCGTGAGTGACACCTGAGCAGGCGGATACAGATGTCCTCCCTCCCCCTCCCCTCCAGCGGATACTGCCCAGTGTGGTCGCCCCTCCGATGGGCGGGCGGCCTGATCGAGTGTCCAGTGACTGGCAGGTATCCGAGACACCTGTGGCTGACGGTTGAAAAAAGCGAAACAAAAACATTTAAACATTTATTGACCTTTATTATTGATTCGTTAGCTTTCGTTCACTTGTGG
>NC_087153.1:4647500-4657500 GCF_035594125.1 Scylla paramamosain
CAAAAGTTTAAAAGCTGTATGCTTTGCGAACATGAATAGTGGAATGGTGTGGCCTGTGTGCGGCACTCAGACAGCAGGCGGTGACCTCAGGTATTGGCGAGGCATGAGGATGGAAGGTGGCGAGGTCTGTTTTTTTTTTTTTTTTTTTTTTTCCTAGAAGAAATTGGGAGAACCTGCCTTGGTGGGAGGTGATTATGGCAGGTCATGTTTACCCTTGGCTACACACACGTATCCTGACGTGTTCTCGCTGTACATCTTCATGCTGTAACTAATCTGAGTTGAGTTTAATGAAGATGATCGGACATGATTTTCTTACTTCATGATCCTTTACAGAATTGTCATGATCTCCTGTGTATATTTCAACAAGTTTCTGAGTAACATTATATCCACTAAACCCATAAACGTACATCAACATTAAATTAAATTGCCGTATACAATAAGAAGCAGCTACATATATATAATTTGCGATATGCATGTGCCGGTGGATCAGTAGTTGGCCTGCAGGAAGTCTTGATGCACAAACATGAAAGTAAGGCATATCAGAATCACATAGTGCTGGCTGCCAGTGGCCAGTTATTCACCCACCACTTAAACGCTGCATCGTACAGGCTATCACATATATTTTCCCAGGTGTTGATTTCGGAAACACATTACTGGGTAGCATCTGACGGGTGCACTGACAGCTGTGATGGCTGAGCGTCAGCTGCCCCACCTTGACCGGGGCTCGATGGCAAGGCTGGGGAGAGCGGCGTGCAGTAGCTAACCTCTTCACCAATGTCATGGTATGATGGCATGATAGATATTATTTGTCGAGTCGAGTCGAATGACTGACCGAGTAACACAAACAAGTTGGCTGTCTGTCTGTTAAATCCTTCCTCTCATACTATTTCTTATCCTTCCTTCCTTTTCTATCCCGTCTGTCTGCCAATCCTTCTTTCACCTCATCATCTTTCTTTCCTTCTGTCTGTCTATGAAGTCCTTCTCATCCTATCTACTTCTCTGCCCTGTATTTTTCCTTGTCTATCTGTAAATCGGTCCTTCATTAAGTCTCATCCATTTGTTTATCTAGTTAACATTTTCTCTTTCTGTCTGTTACATCCTTTCTCCCATCTCATCTCCCATCCTGTCTCCTGTCTGTTTGTCAGTCTATCCTACTCTGCGTCCCATCTATCTCTTTATCTATCATTACTCTTCCTCTTCCTGCCTTTCTGTATGCCGGAAGGATATGGATCAAGTGATGGCGGGACAACAAGCCTGCACTGGTTGCGGTTATCCTGCACATCTTTCCTTCGTCGCAATCCCAGACACCCTGACACGCATCTCCCCGCTGATCTGAAAGTACTTCCATAACGGAACTTACAGCCAAAGCTGCAAGTTCAGCCTCAGACCAAATCTCAAGCTGGTCTAAGCTTCAACTTTGTTATTAAATATAAATTCCTACAAAGCCATCTGTTCCTTTCAGAAATGAAGTAAATTTCTATCTGCATGTGGCCTACAGCAAATAGGTTTGCTGGATTTAATGAGAGAAAAGCTAGATTCATCCTATAATATGTAAAGCTGTGACACACGTGTTCTGTGTCTACAAAAAAACACGTCTGAAGCCATGAAATGTTATCGATATCAATAAATTAGTAACATTTCCATTTTCTTAACCGACCTCAGCTGTATTTGTACTTTTTAGAATGTGTGCCAAGGATTCAGAATAATGTTATTAGGCACTATGGGGGTAATGAGGAAGAGGAGGAGGAGGAGGAGGAGGAGGAGGAGGACAGAAGAAGAATAAAAAGAGGGAATGGGGAAAAGAGAAGAAGGACGAAATGGAAAATGGTAATAGCGAGCACTGTTGTCCTAAGTGTCTCCACTGACAGTGAATGGTCACTGTCAGTATGCACGTTATTTTTTAAAGAAATTTGTCACAAGAAATCGTAAATGAGTGAAATATCATAACATATAACTTAGGGAAGAACAGATTAAGTGATCGGTGTTAAGCGTGTAGGAGATGTGTGCTGGATAAGAGGAATTAGGGACTGCCACATGTAGGCCTGATGACTTGTTGTGTACTTTCCTTTATTTTCTTACATTCTTTCTTATGTTCTTAATTAGGGGTGAATGTGCCACTGAAGTGATAAATTTCTTGCTGATATGGAAATATGGCGACCTAACACGAGAAGTACATGATTCCTGACTACCTGAACTAATGAGGCTATGGGTGGAATGACAACTGATCCCACCAGGCACCGACATGTAGTGGTGTTGAGCGGGAAAGTAGGTCTAGTGCCAATAACGAGCGAGGACGCCACTCGTCCCACAGAGTGGTGCCTCTCTGCTCACACCTGAGGACCGTATTCTGAAGCAATTCCGAGCCACATCTCCACTACTTTTAACAGGCTGTAGTTGAAATGTCATTGATTTTATTTATTTTTATTTTATTATTTTTTTACTGTTTTTCTGACAGATTATCAAGGTTTCTATATTATTAACAGGAGAAGCAGTATTGAGAACCCGGCTGATCACCTTTGTGGCCTTTGAAAATAGTCGTGGTGAGAGAGCAGAGCCTTTCTCAGTACAAGCCTCAGTACCATCAAAAAGAAACATGAGAACTACACATCTGATCCATGTCCCCACCTGACGTCCACACAAGTCGAACGTTAACTGAATACCTAATTCGTGGAAGGACTTATTATAGTCAGCAGCTGTGGAGACTCAAATGGTGCTGGGTGACTCTTTTCAGCACCTGCAAGTTAGCTGTTAGCTTACTTGGTAAATACCTCCTGTGTGTATACTCATATTTTTACCTATTCACACATAATGAACTCGTAAGCAAATACGAGAGAGAGAGAGAGAGAGAGAGAGAGAGAGAGAGAGAGAGAGAGAGAGAGAGAGAGAGAGAGAGAGAGAGAGAGAGAGAGAGAGAGAGAGAGAGAGAGAGAGAGAGAGAGAGAGAGAGAGAGAGAGAGAGAGAAATTTAATCTCTTTGGTGTCTTAATACTTATCTTCAATCACAAGGAATAATGAAGATAAACATAAGTTCCTCCCACGCCCAAACGAATACTTAAATATTTTCAGCACTAAATATGTTAACTCTCGTAAACTCAGGTCCGGTTGACCTGCTGACTCTCGTCATGACCCAGGCGGGCACTTTGCTCACACCACAAAAACCACGTTAACAGCTGTGTACACGTTCATGGCAAGTGCGGGAGTATCTCCGCTTGGTTTTCATGAATTTTCCCTATAATATGTTTTATTAGTGCGCTGCAGCGGCGAGGCAAATCATGAGCCACATCCATTGCACATGTATGAAGAATAAAAAGAAATAAAAGGTTGTACTTACTTTAGATACACTCTTCAGCTTTATGGACGGCAGGTAAGTACGCTCAAGAGCAACAAAGTAGTCAGTGTTACCAAAACTACTATGAACAACATTTCTGATGGACATTCGAATGAACCCAAGTAATTAAGGAAAGAAAAAATGCAGCTTGAGAGATCAAACCAGCCAAACAGAAGCAGCAGCAGCAAGGTGAGAGTGGCACTGGGTGGCGCTGGAGTGCCAGAGATGTGGGGACACTTGCCTAGACACACAGCACCTAATGTGTGCCCATGATTTTTTTTTTTTTTCACAGGTCACGGCCAGATGACTAATATCAAAGACAAAAACCGATGACCTCATGTGTGCTTTTAATTGATTATTTTTGTCAGGTATCAAAAAGAATGTTCTCCATTCGAATTATGAACAAATTTCTTGCATAATCATCCTACATTCACATAAATTACTGAGTATTTGCATTTGTGGAAGGCAATACTCGTTACCTGAAGTCTAATCAATCCCTCAGTGCCACCCTCCGCAAGCCGGCCGGCGAGGGTGAGAGTGAGGGGCGGGAGTGCCAGTGCCACTCGCCCGCCATTTTAGGACTCGATTTCTCTGCAAAATGGCTACTGGTTTCCTTTGGATTAAATTTGCGTGCTTAGACACGTGTAGGGAAACTTGGCACTGAGGAAAGACAGTGCTACCACAGCGTTAACCTAAATCTAAAGGCTCTTACATCCTCCAGAGCATACAAGGCTAACACGTTTGCTGGGAGGGTGGCACTGCTCGCCCAGGAATTTAAAAACCTGCGCATTGTCAGGCTGGAGTCTAATAAATATCCGCGTAGATCTACTAATAACACGGTATAAAAATTTGCTTAAGAATACGTGAAATTCTATTGTGATGAATTTTATAGCCTCTCTCGCTTTATATTATCTTCTTCCTTCTCATCAGCCCTCTCTAAATGGCATTATAGTAAACAAAATCCTAACTAGAAATGTCTGATTCTACAGGTAAGTAGAGGTGAGAATTTGTATTCAATTTCTGGCATTTTCTAGTGTATTCTTATAAGGACAAGTAAATATACTGATTGCTTGACGACTGAATAAAATAAGAAGACAGGCCTATCTTCATAAATTTGTAAAGGCAAATTTATGTACTTGCCTTGGTACAAGTACATGATGATGGACACTAGCTGCAGAAAGGTACGAGTTTTTGTATGGCCTCATGCGAGCTGTCGCCATACACATCACCTCCTTCTATTAAGTGCCACACATTACCATTACAGTTAGGACACACAAAAACGAAAGCCATACAAAGGAAACACAAGTCGACAGTTTAAGGCCTCTACATGCGTCTCCATGATCTCTTCACACAGTGCCGAGGCGCTTCGGACGTGTGTCTGCCCTGATCTGAGAGAGGCTGAAGACTAAGCAAGTGTGCGATAGAGTCATGGCCAGTGTTAAAATATAGATTTAAGACACTGAAGAAGAAAAAAAAAAGACAATAACAAATCAACCAAGTCTCTTCAGATCTAGTTGCTCATTACTGTATATGTTATTGTATTACATAGTGCATAATATATATATATATATATATATATATATATATATATATATATATATATATATATATATATATATATATATATATATATATATATATATATATATATATATATATATATATATATATATATACAATCTAAACGGGATCTACTCCGTGCCTCGTCATACTCGACACGTCAGTAGTTTCTCCGTCATCTGTCGCTAGGACGAGGTAGGGGCACCTCGAGGTGAGCTGAAGGTTTCCCTGTGCACCAACACTTACTTTGCAGGTGTAAGGAATTACTGAAAGGTATGTTTATTTTTTTTTATTTTTTTTATTTTTTTATTTATTTTTTTATTTTATTTGTTTATTTTTCTATTTTTTGAACATCTGAGGTACTGAGACACCTGGAAGTATTCCATGACAATGAGAATAATGGAGCTCGGAAGGGCAGGCAGAAGATTCCAGAATACATTTCCCTATACAACATTATTGAGTTGAAAACTACACTTTTAGGGAAAAATTCGTGGAAATAGTAGTCGTAACACTAATGGCAAACCAGTGACGCGAGCAGTGCCGTCGTCTCCTCTGTGGCACCGCCAGCGACACAAAATGGCGGCAGGGAGTTACTAGCTGTAGAGCTTCATCTTAATCCTTTTTGACTTTTTAATCAGAGGCGAGACAGTCTCCTGGGAAAACAGTGAAACTGGCCCCACAAGAAATACTTTGCCTATCAAGGCTTAACTTCCTCAAGGTAAGTCTTCAATCCGCTGGACCATTGACAAGTTTCATATTCCACTGGAGACTACAAAAGCAAATTAACTCTCTAAAAGCTCCAAAATGTTATGTTACGAGGAACTTTTCTTTGGAATTTTGATGTCCTGGATGTAAAACTTCCGCAACTAACGTGTAATATATCGTGTTCTTTACTCGTGTGTGTCAAATAAACTCGTTTTATAAGTAGCCACTGGCAACAAAGAACAGCATGTATAACATCTTACACAGGATACAAGAAATCTACATCACAGGAGAAGTACAGTGTTTTCCCAAAGAGGTTGTTTTTTAGTGTCAAGGAGAAACTAGATATACGAGTACAAAGAAAAATGCTTGAGTCACACTTGCAAAGTCGCTGCTGTTACTTCTCAGGTTGTGTGAGTTACTGGCAGTCTCAGCCCTTTGTTTTAACCCCTTTTGATGACATTTGTATGATATTTATAATAATGCCCAAGGCAAACTGGAGCAGATGGCGAGCAAGTCATCTCGCCATGGGCAGCGGAAGTAAAACCCTGGAGCAGCAGCAGCAGCAGCCTGACAGCCGCGTGGGAGTGATGGCCGAGCCTCATCCTTCCACCAGGGAGCAAGAGTCTTAGAAATTTGAACATTACAAGATTGCGTCACATTAATGCTTCTGGGAAGTCTGTGGTTCATTTAAGTGGCATCCGCTGCACCACGGCTGAGTATGCTCTTGGGAGAGTGACGGTGTACAGTTTACGCCCTTCCTGCACGTCCACACCTCAGGCCGCCCTGGAGAACCACCCACGCCTGACGGAGGACCGCCATGCGGGCAGCGACTTCCCTTCCAGGCTGAGATTTTCCTTGTGTGTGTGTGTGTGTGTGTGTGTGTGTGTTTGTGTGTTTGTGTGTGTGTGTGTGTGTGTGTGTGTGTGTGTGTGTGTGTGTGTGTGTGTGTGTCGTCATCATCAACTTCCTCCAATCATTGTGAGTTATGGTCCGGAAAAGATCAACTAGTTTGTGATGGAGATGGCCGGCGGTCTAAATCAAACTGTCTAATCAGAGGAAGTTATGTCGACACGCACTGTAATTGGCAACAGTTTTGCCGGGAAAATAAGTGCGGCCTAACATAGCCCAGTGGAATTATGGCGACCCCAGTGTGACCTTTCAAATCGGTCCTGACTTAAATCTTCCCACCAGCATGCCGTCACCAGCTAGACAAGCCTGTACTTCCCAGCCCACACCAGGAAGCGTCCGCAGATCAAGACGTGTGCTTGTCTCAGAGGAAGTAATAGCAGTGAGAGTGATCGGCTTGTCTTCCTCCTCCTGTTTCCATCAATCCTGTGGCCTTCTCCTCCTCCTCCGTCATTTTCTCCTCCTCTTGCTTCTTCTTCTCCTCTTTTTTCTCCCCCTTTTCCTACTTCTTCTTCCTTCTCCTCCTCCTATTCTTTTTCTTTTCTTCTTTTCTTCCTCTTTCTCCTCCTCTCTCTAACTGTCTTCATTTTCATGGTATTTGTCTGTTGCATCGTCACATTTTGTAATTTTTCCGTCTCCTCTGCCTTTATGTTGGTCTGCTCTCCTGCTTTTACTGCTTGTTTCCCCTGACTCTTCCTTTACACCAGAGCATCGACACAAGATTTCAACAAGATGGCGGCTACTTGCTATCTGTCTCAAAATGGCGTCTGGGTGATGGATGAAACAGGAGTCAAGAGAACAAAGATGCATGAATAAATAAGACTCACGAGAGACTAATAGAGGTACACTTTGGAATGTTAACCAACCCAACGAGACTGTTATCTCCAACGTATGATTGTTTTTTTTTTTTATCGTGTATCTTACTTTAGTGGCAGCGGTCATCTGATGTGCCATAAGAGCTTAAGAACATAACAAAACAAAGGAAGTTGCAAGAAGCCGTCAGACCTACACGTGGCATTCCATGTATGAAGCATACCTGCCTAGTTCAACCTGTCATCCTCATCCATAAATTTGTTTCATCTTCTTTTGCATAAGAACAATATAGGAAGCAACTTCAATGTGTGTGTGTGTGTGTGTGTGTGTGTGTGTGTGTGTGTGTGTGTGTGTGTGTGTGTGTGTGCTGTCAAGGAAGATTACATAACAGACAAGTATGCAATAATCACCACCAATGAGGCTCCTCACTCAATAGAAAGGCAGTGTTGCTCATCCAGTCCTTATGCAGGTCTTATTCAATTACAAATCACAAAAAAATAATTCTATAATGCAAATACAGGAAAGGTTCTAAGGCACTGTGATGAACTAAGTGGCAGCTCAAGTGGCGGCAGAAATGAAATGTGTGTGTGTAACCTTCCAGATGTACCAAACTGGACTGTCAGGTGATGCAGGAAATGTTGGTACTATAGTCATTGTTAACTGAGTCATATGGACATCAAGATTTCTCTGCCTTAAATCAACAAATTTCTTTCTGTTTGGGGACATTTTGAGCATCACGTCAGGTGAGGCCCAAGACATTTAAGAACTAGAATGTTTGAAATTGGACCTTTGACACCAGAATGGACCTCTCTCTCTCTCTCTCTCTCTCTCTCTCTCTCTCTCTCTCTCTCTCTCTCTCTCTCTCTCTCTCTCTCTCTCTCTCTCTCTCTCTCTCTTACACAATTCCTTGTAATGCTCAGGGGAGTGTGGTGGAACGTATATAAGACATAACAGAAGATAGGAACTGGATAGTGTATTTTAAAGCACAGACCTCAAGATTTTGTAATGTTGTAGTGTTTATGGCAGCTTAGGCCTCAAGCTGTCTGCCACCCTCACAGTTACCCTTGTTTGAACTCTCACGAAATTTTACACAACTGTTACTTTCCTACAAAATTATTATTATTATTATTATTATTATTATTATTATTATTATTATTATTATTATTATTATTAGTAGTAGTAGTAGTAGTAGTAGTAGTAGTAGTAGTAGCAGCAGCAGCAGTAGTAGCAGTTGTGGTAGTAGTAGTAGTAGTAGTAGTAGTAGTAGTAGTAGTAGTAGTAGTAGTAGTAGTAGTAGTAGTAGTAGTATCATTGTGACAGAGAGAGAGAGAGAGAGAGAGAGAGAGAGAGAGAGAGAGAGAGAGAGAGAGAGAGAGAGAGAGAGAGAGAGAGAGAGAGAGAGAGAGAGAGAGAGAGAGAATAAATTTGATCGTGTAAGTATTCTTGCTGTGACTTCAGATACCTGACATGGCATATGAAGTGAAGCAATTGTGACGTATCATTTCCAGTTGTTTATGTTTTTTTCCCTTATTCTGTGTCTTTGATTTTAGATATTCCTAATCTCCTGTCTTTTTCATACCATGAGGATGAAAATCACACGGTACGACAAGCATAAACAATGATGCATGCGTGTAATATGTACTGGTGGGAATTAATATGGACGTTGTGTGTGTGAGAGGGAGGGTTTCCCTCTTGGAGGTGGATCCTGCCTTATTAGCATGTCTTTGACCCAGGTAGTATAGACGACCATATTATTTTCCAAGAGCAACGACACATCACGTTCAGTGTGCTAATAGTATCATTATCTTGCTATGTTTAGGACAATTCTTTGTCCAGCCACTCCACTCTTCCAGCCATGCCTAGAATACTAGCGCAAGGTTTCTGAGGATGGGAGGGAAGGGAGAAAGTATGTAAAGTAAAGGAAAGGGAGGAGGAGGAAGAAAGGATAAGGGGAAACAAATGATTGATTGATTGATTGATTGATGGAAAAGAAGAGAGATGAGGAAAAAAGAGTAGGTATTACAGGAAACGTCGTTTCAAAAGCCTTGTTTCCTAAATGTCTCGAGTACCAACTGATGAGGTGCGCGAATGTATCTATACAGTAATTAATAGATTCCGATACATCTTGATGGTCAAATGAACACAATAAACACTGGCCACAGTCCCTAAGGACACAGAATTGTAGCCGTTAACCAAGAAAAAAGGGAGGTGGTGCTAATACAAGTATGAGGTGCAGAGAACCATGTGCCATGAAATACTGCAATATCTTGGGAACATTAGGTCATTTAATACTCAGGTCAGGGAAGAACGTAACACCCTGTTCCCATGATATGGTTTAATGTTGCGACCATGACCTGATGTTCTCAAATTCAGGGAACACAGCTAATACAGCAATCGCGAGCCTGATGTGACCCACCCTGAAACACAGTTTGCCTCAGCGCCGCAATGCCACGACATCTCAAAAGGTCTGTGTGACAGTTGATCAAACGCAGGAGGGGACGACAATGACAATCCGTCACATGCTTCAATAGGACCATACTGTGACAGTAAAATGTTGAGAGGAAGGTTCATGAACAATAGGAACAAAGATCTATGCGTGTGCGTGTGTGTGTGTGTGTGTGTGTGTGTGTGTGTGTGTGTGTGTGTGTGTGTGTGTGTGTGTGTATGTGTGTGTGTGTGTGTGTGTGT
>NC_087153.1:4662500-4695000 GCF_035594125.1 Scylla paramamosain
TCATGCAAACCTTCTAAAGATAAAGATTTAAGGATATGAAATCACTGTTGCCTAAAATCAATACGAGTAAAACATGGAAACAGTGCCTGGCGAGTAGTGGGGTGCCACCGCTGCCTCTGTGAGGTATCAAGGCTGCCATGTCCTAGAAGATCACAAACAAAATGGCAGCATCTGAATCCATGCACATCCAAGGTGGACACTTAGTCCTGTCGCCTGAACACCAATGAAGCAGCAGTCCCATGGAAATAAAGGCCTTATGGCAGCCATTATCAGCAGAGGTATCTTTCTCGCTGCTTCGAGTTGCTCCTGCTTCATCTACCACCATCTTCTGTCTTGCATTAGGAGGTGTCCCAACCTAAGATTCCCTGGCAGCGGTGGGGTTGTTCAGGAGCAGCTTCGAGAGCAGACACTGTTGGATCTTTACCCTCTTACCTCTCCTTAAACTGCAAAAGGAAACTAAGTATTTACCCTCTTTAGTAATCTTTAGTAGTAGCCTGAGAGCTAGAGAGGGCGAACAAACAATTCTACTTTCAGGGGATCCAATAGGAAATTATACCTCAGCCTTTCTTGAGAAGGAAGAGATGGAATTGACGCTGGTATGGGAAGGACTGTATTCTGTCCAGTGGTAATTTACACGTTTATATGCAAAACATTCACACACACACACACACACACACACACACACACACACACACATACTACTACTACTACTACTACTGCTACGACTAATAATAACAATAATAATAATAATAATAATAATAATAATAATAATAATAATAATAATAATAATAATAATGATAATAATAATAATAACAATAATAATAATAATAATGATAATAAACAACTGTTTCATTTAAGCATATTCTGTCTGAATAATCGCTAAAGATTTTGATTGATGCATTAGCTGCTCAAAAGAGGACAGAAATACAGAACCAAAGGAAATAACGATCAGGCTGTGGACAAAAAAAAAAAAAAAAAAAATCGCATTTATTAATTTTCATTTCCATTAGTAACTTTTTATAGATCTGTAACGTATATTCATGATTGGAGAAAGCCGGGGTCTCTCTATGAATATATGGATGAATCAATAAATGCTTGCCATTGTTGCTGTTGTTGTTGCTGTTGTTGTTGTTGTTGTTGTTGTTGTTAGTGATGGTGGTGGTGATTTACAATCAATTCCAAATTCAATTCCAAGTTTGAGACTGAAAGCACGACACGTGCTCGTTTTGATCTGAGACAAGTCTACGCATGGATATTAAAATTTAAATAGGTCACCGTACGACCCACACCATGTCAGTGACCCCTAACCTGGTCGGGGGTCGCTCACTGCCCACCGATACCACACCTGCGTGCTTATGACTACCGCGAGCTCCAGGCAGGAAGCCTCGGCACTGTCATCCCAGGCAGGCGAAAAATTCAGTTCGTTAATAAGTCGTTGAAAAGTACAAATAATGTTCCAATAAGCTATGACGCATTCAAGACGACTTTCACATGCACCATGAAGGATGTCATTTTTCTACACATCAAACTTCCATGAAAAATCAATACTTCTGAAGCAGGCAAAAATACATATCCTATTTCATCATCTGTGCCATATTACTCCAGTGGTGTAAAAAAAATCAACCAATTTCTCTCACCCTCTCCCAATGCAAACTAATATAATCTCTTAATGAATGAAGACAAGCTAGATGTTTTATCTCATAAAATCTCCCAGAAGGCACAAATTAAGGTGATGAAGACAAAAATGATCTGGGTATTTTCTCACTGCCTTTCCCCAAGCATTCTTTATTTCCATCAGATGTAACTCAGTCCTATAAGTGTTTGGCTATATACGGTTATCTGTTCGTACTGACTCCTGACTCACTGGACTCTGACTGGCATCTCAATCCTCACTTTTCTTATAAATATTCCTATGCCTGTTGTGTATTTCTATCTAGTACGTATAAGGGTTACGTATTCCATCTAACATTATACAAAGAAATTATCAGGGAAAATAGCATTGGAACTCCCTCCTTTCTCTCTCTCTAGTGCTATCATGACATCTGAAACATCTACGTTGTGCTCATGTTTAATACGAATGCCACAGCTTGCTCCATCTTTCCACACTGATCGGATCCTTCCACTGATTACACCCTCGCAATGAGGGATAATTAATGCCAAACAAATGTACAAAAGTCTTCTCAAACGTTTCTTTACATATAAACCAGCTTCAAGGGCCCCAAGGGGAACAATGCCTTCACTATTCACCTGTTACCACTTATTAGTTCCGAAAAATAAGAAAACTACAATAAATCAATTAAACAAAACCATGTAGGCTTACTGAATATTATGAGTTTAGGGAATGGAAGGTTACTGTTGTCTGAAATCAATGCAAATGGTGCTTCATGAGGGGCGAGGTGCCGGGGTGCGCTGCCACCTCTCAGCCCAGGCACCCCAACAAGATGGCGGCGCCTGAGCCTCTTCACATTCTATCATACAAGTCACCTGATTACAGATTTAACAAAAAAAAAAAAAAAAAAAGAAAAAAAAACCGTGATGCAGCAACTGGAAGATTCATAAGGCCTTAAGTGTGAATAATAGCAACGCTACGCGTCCGTTCTGTGCTTTCCTGTGTCATGGTGCACAAGAATCAAAAGCAGGGACCGTGAGGCATAATCTTAATTTAGCACTTCGGTTTCTGGGCAGCTGAGATACCAGCCGAGCTTCGAAAAGCCCACAAGAGGCAGACGACCCAGGTCTTACAGGCAGCTTTGAGTTCCTCAGCAGCTCAATATTAGGCTTCGATGGAGAATCCAAAGCTGTGAAGGATTAGTTATGCATATATTTCAAAAGGTTCGGGAAATAAGGATCATGTAGAAAATTTAAGAAAGACACGAAAGTAATTCAACAGAATTAGTAGTATTTGATGATTTATCATAAAGGAACTCAGTCATTCATGTATGCAGTTCTTCCATATGCAGTAGTGGTTGCGAACGAACAATGTAGACATAATCCTCTTGCCTTACCAACTCTTCAAGATTAGTAACGGTCTAGGCCTTACATAAGAACTGAACCGTTTGTTTCATCACGTTCTTCTTTTAATAAATATTCATTATAATCTCTCATCAGTTAAACTTTTCAGTCCCATGAGATACGCCACATGTATGTGTGTGTGTGTGTGTGTGTGTGTGTGTGTGTGTGTGTGTGTGTTTCCTTTGCAACCTGAACTTCTTCTCTCGCCCCCTCTATGAGGTAAGATGACACGTGAAGCACGACACATTCTCATCATTAATATTCACGCAAGCCTAAAGGAAGAATAATACTACTAAAACAAAAATCTAATCTATATTGGTACATTAAAAAATACACAGCGCTCCTCTTTCGCTACCTTGAGAAGCTGTCACATGACAAAAGTATCTAATTACACTTTGATTTGATGTTGAACCTCTTTGCTTGTGTATATGAGGAAAAGCCAAATAAAAAAAAGATGAATAAATAAATAAATAAATAAATAAATAAATAAATAAATAATAAACACCATGCCATCGAATTACAAACCAGGTATCATCTATATACTTATACTATACCTACTCTTTTCTTCTACATGAGTGGGTTACAGATGTTACAAAAGAACAGTGAAACAGAAAAAAAAAAAAAAAACTCCTCACCTGATCAAAGGAGGCTTATACCAGATTCATGAAAATAAGAACATTATCCAGACCATATATCTGAGAGTTAAATGAAAAAAAAAAAGGAAAAAAAAAAAAACAAATAGGTAATAAAAGTAAGGAATAGCACGCTACTCACGGTGAACAAAATGCTTCTTCACGGCATTCTTTCCTTGCCGTGTCCTGGTCATGCTCTTACTTTTATATTTGCCATTTTAACTCTGACCTTCCTTTCAAAGTTGTATTTCCTCAACTTGTATTATTTACCTTAAGAATTTTTTTTCATTCCTTCAATCTTGTTCTTCATTTCAGCTTTATTATTATTATATATATTTTTTTTTAGTCCGTCTTGTTCTTTACTTCGATTCCCCCTCCCCCCCTCAAGCTCGACCCCCATGCTGGCGCAGGGCATGATCCGTCTGCAGGCTAAACAGGCCCACGAGTCCAGCAGGCACCATCACGTTTGAATTAAAATACCAATCATTTTGATCGTAAGGAAACTGATTAAGTTATTCATTATTCTCACTCCAAAATGTCATCTTTCAAAATAGTCTCGTAACTCCTAAATGACTACATAAGCGCTAACTGATGTCTTAATGAGTAATTATGGAACTGAAAAATTACTAACTCAATAAATCAACAATAAGGTACAAATCGGGAGCATTCAACTAATCACTGTAACTTGAAAAAAAAAAGTCTAGACTGTGGTTCATGGTGTCAATAAAACAAGATGGGTGAATGCTGCAACGTATAAGGACATATTATGTAAAACATGGAATAAGTAATACTCACGTAAGTTGAAGCTTCATGATATACTCGTATTTATGCTATGAAGCCCTAACAGGTCTGGATGGTAATGATACATTTTGTCATTACAAGATGACAATGAAGATAATTTCTATAAGAACAGACAAAAGAGGCAAATGTCCAAGTTTTTTGTATGAAGGTAATAACAGTTATCGGAGTCTAAAATCAATAAGTCTAACGGTGCCTGGCGAGGGACGAGGTGCCAAGGGTGCTGCCGTGGAGAGACAACGAGGCTACAAGAGCCCATATTCACTAAATTGATGGCCAAGGAAGACCTCTTAGCCAATGTTAACCATCTGGATGTAGGTATAGGGCCAGTCCCAGGGCAGCCACCTTCAGCAACAATAATATTTCCTGACGGCTCAGTGTTTTCCTATTTCATTCTATAGCACCCCATAGTGGGGATAATTCTGCCGCCATTTTAGCTCTCTGATCATAAGAAATCTGCTGGTATTTGTACCAGCTAGTGAGGCCAAGCTGCAGAGGCCTTGTAGACAACTCGTCTTTCAGAGAACCAAAACGTCCACACTGGCTCATCAGCAGCAGAGTGTGCCACACCTATGGTATAACAAGAGTGAAGGACGAGCCTTGGGTGGGTTATTAGAATGATTCTGAGTGTTTCCACATATACATTATATGAGCCAGCCACTTCTTATTATGCAAAAAATACTGAAAAAAAATCAAGAAATCAAGAAATAGATTTAATATGAAAATGAACAGAAAACAAGAAAAGTAGCTGTTATCTATTACAAAGAGATCTTCACAAACATATCTAACACGATTACAACGTTACTGTTATTAGACCAGTATGTTAAATTCCCAGTGCGTCAAACATATATTTAATTCTGTATACTACTTTAATCTCAGATACATATCATTCAGTGTATCCATGCATGTTTATGTCAACACATACCCACCCCTCTTCTACATTCTATCCTCTCTCGCTCGAGATTTGTGGTGTGTCCATATCAGTCAATCTCCTAAGCAACGTTGGACACCACGGGAAAGACTGTTCTGCAATACATGAACAGCTTACCGGCATCCCAGTGCCTCCTGTAATAATACAGTAAGTCATGGCAAAAAAGTAGAAAAAAGAAACAGAGGCAGCAGGAAAATTGCATCTTATGCATAAAGTAGAGCAGTGGCGAGGGCGATGTGACGAGAACGAAACAGAAATAATGAAGAAAACTAAATATGGCCAGGACATGTGGCTAGAAAGATAAACAACATATGTAACAAAAGAAAAGAGCAGACCAAAGGATGGAGAAAAGCGAAACCAGAAAGGTGAGGAGAGACGAGACTGAAAAAATAATTTGTAGGTAGATCTGGCAGTGTCATGTCTCAAAGGGAAAGGTTTTGTATGTTTTCATCCAACGTTAAGTATACAACTAATTACTCGATTTTCATCAAGTTACCTGGGAAATTCCTATAAGATAAATTAGGTTAACTCAAAGTAAGCATAAACTCCCTTCAAAACTATGTTAGAGACCCGATGGTGATCAACAGAAATCAAGATTAAACAGATTCAGCAAGTACGTATTTTGTAATCATTACACAATGATGAAGGTCTAAGTAATATCACTGATCTATAATTAATTGCTGCGTCATAATCTCCCCCGACTACAAAAGAATGTTTAAAATATTCTTGGTGCTATTATTTACTTGCCCTTGGTTCTCACTTGTAAAGTGAAGCACAGTAATGCAATGTGCTACGATAAATATTTTTTTCTCTTTCAAATTCCACACTATAAGTCATAGAGATGTCCATATAAGAAAGGAAAGGACAGTCTGTTGAGATAGCCGAAAAGATTAAGGTGACTTAATTTTAAGTGCTAGGAGTGTGTCGTCCTACAGGAAGATGAGTGGATCTCGGTCGTCTGCAGAGTTTCAATAATCTGCAAAAACTACAGGAAGGGAAACTTTCCACCACCTGAAGTACACGAGGCCATGACGTGGACATGATGCAGGTGCTAAATACTCACCCTAAGGCCTAGCAATATGGACATATGAAAAGCTAAAGCTAGCAGGCTGGTGCAGAATGAGGCAAATAAACAAAGGGGCAAAAAGGAGATATTGTCTTCAAGAAGTGATGATAACGGGGTCACATTGCCTCAGACTGCTGTTGCTACTCTGTGGCCAAATCCTCCTCAGGTAGGGGTTACTCTGGGCACTACTTGATTGTGAGGGGGGCTTAGCTGTTGCCATCTTGCTAAGAGAGTGTGTTTGAACATGGCGGCATGAGTGCCACACAGAGACAGCAAAGGCACCCCGTCACCTCGTCCTTCGCGTGGCACTCTCAGCCTTACTGATTTTAAGCTCCACTGATTTCAATTTTCGGAGACTGATAATGAAATGAGTAATCTATTTTTCTTTTAAATTCACGCTTTGTTCACATGGCTTCTCCAGTTTTGTTCTCTTACACCCATAAGATAATATTTCACTCACACAACCCAAGTTTTCCTCATGCCGGGCTAACTATCGTTCAGACTTTTGTAAACTGGTAATAAAAGTAACGAAATAATGGCCTGTGTCTGAGACAGAACAAGATCAAAGATAATTTCTCAATGAACTCGCGTTTTGGGATATTTGTTGGACTGGCCATTTCATTCCATCGAGGGCAGGATTGCGGTGTGAATACCACAGTAGTGAAGTTTTTTTTGCCAAGCATTACATTATTACAGGCGCGGGTGTTTCGTTTAAGAATTTGTTCTATGTCCACATGAGGACAATGGGGAGGGGGCTATGTAGGCTACGTATAGGCGATTTATGTAGTGACGACTAGTTGCATAACTTGCTTTCCTTATCTAACTCATTTGTTGATGTGGACGTAATTGACACTTTATTCTGAAATGCGTGACGCCCAGTGCCAAACCTGAGCGTCGACACCCCTGGCACTTCAAACGCTTCCGGACATTTAAATGTTTCTCAGCTAGTAAAACTCTGTAATTCACCAGCTTAAGAAGAACTGACATTACCAAAAGAAAAAAAAGAGAAAATGTTAGATCAAAAGCTACCGTAATAATGTGCTTGTAAATAATTATCATGCAACTTTTTGTACAGACATGTGATATTTGGATGACTATTTACTGTTAGACAGTGTATATGTATAGCTGCCGTGCCCTATACGTTGCATGGCTTATATATATTTTTTTCTTTTTCATTTATGGAGGTAGTCTTGATATGTGTGCATCAATTTAAGTAAGATAACAAATCAGAGTATGTAATGTTTTTAGTGTGGCTTCTTCCAAGAAAGATTGAGGAAAACAGTTACTAGGACGCTGGTGATGGCCCGCTTGCCTTTCATATAAACTCCTTTCCTATTTGATATTCCCTTGTGTCCATTTTGTTTTCAGATGGTGTTCACTCCATTCTCTATACAGGTGTCTGCACAACTTATCCAAGAATAACGGTAAGGTCACTTCCAACAGCTTGACATCTGACCTTTTTCGTTTATTCATTTTTTTTCTTTCTCTTCAAACTTGTAAAGCACTTCAGTGACAAGCCTTACCGGTCAACACACACACACACACAAAAAAAAAAAAAAAAAAAAAAAAAAAAATCTAGAAAGAAAATTAATGCTTGAATAAAACTTCAATTCATGAGCACCCATCCTTGAACCATTCACGAAATTGGCTGTCCAGGAGCCTCCCGTCCAGCTACCGCAGCGTCAGTATACTCGTACTGAGAAGAGAAGCGTTACCCAGCAGCAGGATATTCATTCTTGTAGCATTACCTCACCAAGACAAGGCTCTGTTATTTGACTAACAGACAAATCGGGAACACAATTCCTTCAAAATGAGAATGTTTCAGTGCGAAGCAGCACATTTATCTGTATGCAAGTAGATAAGAACATAAGAACATAAGAAATAAGGAAAGCTCCAAGAAGCGACCAGGGTTACACGTGGTAATCTCTGTATAAAATATACCTACCTATTTCCACCTATCATCCCCATGCATAAACCCGTCTAATCTTCTCTTAAAGCTCCCTAATGTCTTAGCACTAACAACATGCTTACTGAGTCCGTTCCACTCATCTACCACTCTATTTGAGAACCAATTTCTTCGTATCTCTTTCTTAAACCTAAATTTTTTCAAGCTTGAACCCGTTATTTCTTGTTCTATCCTGGTTGCTGATCCTAAGAATTTTGCTTACATCCCCTTTGTTATAACCCTTATACCACTTAAAGACTTCTATCAGGTTCTATCAGGTTCCCTCTTAACCTACGTCTCTCTAAAATTTAACAGCTTCGGTTTCGCCTCGTAAGGAATACTCCTCATCCCCTGTATCCTTTTAGTCATTCTCCTTTGTACTGATTCTAATAAACCTATATCTTTCCTGTAATGTGGGGACCAGAAATTCACAGCGTAGTCTAGATGAGGTCTGACCAGCGCCAAATATAACTTTAATATTTATTACTTCAGGCCTTCTACTTTTAACACTCATAAAAATAAATCCTATTATCCTATTTGCCCTGTTTCTGGCCTCTATGCATTGCTTTCCTAGACGGAGTTCAGAGCTAACATAACTCCTAAATCTTTTTCGTGCCCTGAACCTACCAGAGTTTCGTTGTTTATTGTGTACCTACTGTGTGGGTTTCCTCTACCTACGCTAAGTACTTTGCATTTGTTGATATTAAACTGCATTTGCCAGATGAAGCGCATAGTCTTGCATTCACTGTCGATGTTAAAAAAAAAAGTGAAGTAATAGTGATATAGAAATAGTGTAGTGTGTAGTGGAAGGTCACTACTCATGTATTATATATAGGTACACATTATTCATGAAATACACACAGCTCCTCTAAGTATGTATATTATTTTCTCATAAGTCGAAATTTTTCAGTAAGCTTCCAGATCTAGCAGTAAGGTTAGTTACTTTATTAAAATTAAATGAGTTATGAATTTACATGTCAGTACTGCCGTACACCTTATTTAAAGGTCTAACGCTACATTGTATCAATAGCGTATACGTATGCTGCAACTTCTCTTTCTTCATTCAGAGCTCTCTCTCTCTCTCTCTCTCTCTCTCTCTCTCTCTCTCTCTCTCTCTCTCTCTCTCTCTCTCTCTCTCTCTCTCTCTCTCTCTCAGCAATGCCCGCTCGAAGAACATTTCATGATGTACAAGGGCCTACAATGCTCAAGTATTGGTGAGGTTTGGGTTTCTCAAGATCTGTTTTGTTTGCAGAGCTTCAGTAACCTGCAGACGTTTTATTGAACATGGACCCCATCCGTCTGGAGGAGCCTCAGGGACGTTGGGCATTGGCGTCTGTACTGTGTGTGTGTGTAGATGCTCCAGGCAAGCAGTTACTTATGTAGTAGTCTCGATGTAGCCGAGGGATATAATATATGAAAAGAACTTGCAGGTTGGTGTAGGAAGAGGCAAATAAAGAATGGACCATCGGGGAGATTCTGTAACAAAGACGTGGTGGTAACAGCACCACGTGGCTTTTTTTGGCCGCTGGTCCCTAAGGGCTGCTGCTTCACTCGTGGCCTAATGACCACAATTTAGGCATCAGGCCAAGCTGGGCACCACTTCATTGTGATGTGACTTAGTCGCCGCCATTTTGTTGACACGGTGTGCCTGAACATGGCGGCATGAGTGCCACACTGAGGCGGCGGAGGCACCTCTTCACCTCCCCCGTCGCCTGGCACTCTTAGCCTTATTGATTTTGAACTCCGCTGACGCAAGCTCCATTTTCATGGAAATTTTTAATGAGATGAGTAATTTATTTTTCAAGTAAAGGTTTCATTACACAGCTGCGGTAATATTATTACCCTGCAATCTTAATTAACCTCAGAATTTACTCATATTTCGTTACACATCGCAAGTGCTTTCCAGACACCTCACTGCACGAATCACGCTGTCCAGGCTCTGATTTGAGGTACCTCCCAACGGAACGACAATTCATACCAAAAGTGAACACGGAAGGGTCCTATTCGAGTTATGTTTTTTTTTCTTTTCCTTCTAGGCCAATATCTGATGCTAGGCTTTTTCTTCATTGCCTGGATTTATACCATGCACTTTGATCTCAAACAGCGCTCAGTCTACCCTCCTTGCAAGCTCTAGACAAAGTGTTCGTAAGCAGGGGTTAGGGCATCTCCATTTTTTCCTCTAATAGGTAAAGGAATTTCATAACACTAAAGTTTTCACGACCAAAACAAATATGTGCGGGAAAAATCCATGAATATTACATACAAAAATAAACGCATGAAATTTATAGATATTCGGCCTTCAAGACTGTGGCCACTCAGCTCATGTAGCCTTTTTTTTTTTTTTTTAATGTCTTCGGCAAGCAAGTAAAAAAAAACATCGTGACATTCATAGCCCATAATATTACTTGGCCAGTACAAGGAGACAACGAATGCAAGTCTCACAGTTATAGCTTACTCTATGCTGTTTGCTACCTGACGAGTCATGATTTTTAACATAATGAAGTTATAAAAGGAAGGATATAAAAATCACAAATCTGTTAGAATTTCGGAGAGATACGTGCGTCACTCCAGTTTTCGAGAAAAATAGGATACAAGTTTACAGTTAAGAGAAAGAAACTTAAAGTGAAGAGGCAAACGGTCAGAAATAAAATAAAAGAAATGTGGTCTAGTATAGGAAGGATATTGGAACCAGACGTTAGGAATTGGGAGGATGGCGGTTAGAGTTAGGGGATAGGATGAAAAAGGTGATGAGGGAGGAGTTTGGAAGTAAGATTGTGTGACATACCCTCATATTTCAATGGAACGCAGAATAAAGGAACAGCTTGGAGTTGGGAGAGAATTTACAGTTAGGAGAAAGGAGCTTGGAATTGTAGGGAGATGCTTGAGTTAGGAAGAAGGCTAGAATTATAAGGAAGGAAGAGGTTGATGTTAAAAAGGAGCTTAGAGTTAGGAGACCGGAGATTGGAGTCGGAGGCAACAGTTTGAAATGGGAGAAAGAAGCTTGGATATAAAAGTAAGGAGCGAAGGGTTCGAAAGGTATTTGAATTTGGGAGAAAGAAACGTAGAGTTTATAAAGGAAGGAGCTTGGAATTGATCAAACGTGACGTCTCCACAAGCCCATGCTACAAGTGGAACTTGATAAATATATGAATACATAATAAATTATTTGATTTGATTTAATTAAGTCATATATTAGTCCTGTAAATAAATTTGAATATATACAATGATTCAGCACTTGGACAGATAAAAATGGAAAAAAAAAAACTTTTATGGAGCCAGTATAGAAACAATGGTGACAACGGTGCTTATTTTCGTCTGTAGCTGGAATTACTCATATATTGTTTCCATGTAACCTCCGCCACAGCTTTCACACAAGTGTTTTCGTTACATATTAGAACTGTCTGCCTAATATTTGCATCGTATAATTTACAGTACGCCCTTCATATTCTGGTATAAGAATATTATGTCTAATGAGATAAGGTCTGTATTTAAGGGGAAACGTGAAAAGAGGAGTCTAAAGTGCCTTATTCCTGTTTTGTATGTTTTTAAAAATCCTTGGTAAAAATATAACATTCTGTATCGAAAGAAATTTTAACTAAACAATGTTTTGGGACAGGCTCTGCTATATTATCTGATGGAAAAATTGAGAGTTAGTGAAGTAATGTTACAGGAGTTAATGTATCGTTTGCGTGCATTGAGGAGCACGGTATGCAGGCTGGGCAGTGACAAGCCTTGTCTACTGTTGTAGTGAAGGCTCACACAATTTCATATTCTTATCCTATTATTTGTTCCTTTCTTTGTGTGTGTGTGTGTGTGTTTATATATATATATATATATATATATATATATATATATATATATATATATATATATATATATATATATATATATATATATATATATATATATATATATATATATATATATATATATATATATATACTCGTGTGCGTGTGTGTGTGTGTGTGTGTGTGTGTGTGTGTGTGTGTGTGTGTGTGTGTGTGTGTGATATTTATCTTCAGAACTGCATTCAAAGACAGTTATTGGTCTCTGACACACGAAAGCATCGGTCGCACTGTTGTTCTGCTTGTATGATTCCACAGTTCACAAGGATTAATGAATGAATAATAACAAAGTTACCTGAAAGATCAATCATTAACTTATGTACTTATGATTATTATGTGGCTTCTTTTCAACAGAACAGTTAGCAGACTCGGATCATTCCAGGTGACCATGCCAGGTGCGCTGCTACTTGTCTCTCAGGCATAACTTGAGGTGCTCATGTGACGGTGTTTATGTGGAGTTTTTTGGCCTTGCACTTTGCAGCTTCTTCCCAATCTTCAGGTGAGGGAGTGTAATTGTGATTTGTGGAGAGCAGCCTGGGGAAGGTGAATGACGAAACCCGTGTCGCTATAATTGAGGCTTTCTAAGAAAAAGATTGCGGCAAATTGGTTTCTTAATGGCGGGGGCTTAGTTTGCACACAACCACCCTGAACTCTCACTCTTTCTCTCTCTCTCTCTCTCTCTCTCTCTCTCTCTCTCTCTCTCTCTCTCTCTCTCTCTCTCTCTCTCTCTCTCTCCTCTGTTTCAGATGGCATACACTCTAGTTTTCTTCCAGCTGTCTGGCCACCTCTCCAAAAAGAAACGGTGAAGTTATACCCAGAAAGCTTGACGTTCACCTCTCCTAAAATAGGCAAGACTGATGTGACACTGAAGCCTGCATGGCCATCACAATAATACTATGAGCAAAGAAAGAACTGATTTAAAATTACATATAGAAAGATAGCTTAAATATTATTAATAATTATTATACTTCAGAATAGAGTCTGGGCAGAGAGAGAGAGAGAGAGAGAGAGAGAGAGAGACTTCGGTGCGATACACAGAACTATAGTTTATGCAATCAAATAAACTACAGTAATCAACCTGAGTCTACACAAGCAAGTAATAGTGGTACATATAAAAATACGTCCGTATCAAAAGTATGTCCTGTCATACAAAGTTCTGCCTCTCACGAGTGTTTACAGATGCTCCGCTTTGCTGCTTAATTACTGCCTGTAGATGTTCATAAAATGTATTTTAAAAAGGGGAAAATATATAAATATTAATGAATTCGAAAATTAATTATTATCATCATTCTTATTATCACGGAATTGGGTACATACGTACTAGTAAAATTATCAAGGCACCATATGGAAATTTATATTCTGATCTTGCAAGATGCCTTCGTAAAAAAAAAAAAAAAAAAGAGAAAAAAATGTTTCAGACATCGATATCTTTTACTAGCGTCAATAAAAAAAATAAATAAATAAATAACAATAAAAATCATGGACATAACTATTGAATATTTAACACACTTGGCAAAGAAAAACAAAGTTATTTCCTCGTTCAGGGACCATAATTATGCACCATTAGGCTGAATATTGGTTTGCCTACTATGGTCTGGCGCGACAGGTCAAAATATGTAAATATGTATACCACCACAGTAACATATCAGCAGATCTCTCTCTCTCTCTCTCTCTCTCTCTCTCTCTCTCTCTCTCTCTCTCTCTCTCTCTCTCTCTCTCTCTCTCTCTCTCCAGTACAAAGATCTTCAAGACTGAGAGCTGACGTATGAAGGCCTGCACCACAAATGAGCTGCTGGTGAGCTTTCAGATGTCCTCAGATCAGAAAGAATGATAGACCTGAACGGCCCAAAGTTTACAGAATCAGGACATCAGCAGTTGGAAGGTACCTCAGGCAGGAAGTCATTAGTAACTTTCCTGTAGGCAGGATATCAGAGCTAAATTGGGACCTGCAAAAGGATGGAGCCTCTGAACAGTGGGCCATAGTAACAGCACAACGTAGCCTCCATGTTTATTATTATTTATTTATTTATTTTTTTTTATAAAGGAATTACTTCCCTTCAGTCGAAGTGACTCATACTTGAGGTATGGGGTTACTCTGGGCACCATCTGATAGGGAGGGGGCTTAGCCGCCGCCATCTTGTAGAGGTGGTGTGCCTGAACATGGCGGAATGAGTGCCACAGAGGCGGCGGAGGCACCCCGTCCCCTCGCCCGGCACTCTTAGCCTTATTGATTTTAAACTCCACTTAAAATTACTTCAGAGATTGAATTTACATGGAAACCAGTAATGAGATGAGTAATATACGGTTACACTTATATCTTTTAAACACTTGGATGATATGATACCATTCTATTACAAGATGATGCTCATTTTTTGACATTCCTTTACACATCACTAATGTTCTCCATAGACTCCTATCGAGCAATTATGTCATTGAGACTTCAGTGTAATAATACGTTTTCAGACGAAATTATATGTATTTAAGGTGGGGCATGAAAGTGGAGAACTATATATCCTATTTGTGATTTGCCTTTAGTGACTTGGGTGAATGGTGCGAGGAAAGTAAACAGATAATAGGAAAAATTTTTCACAGGACCGTGTTTGAGTGCATTTTATGAAAAACATATTTTTTTTTTCGGGGACAGTGTTGTGTTATATTAGTCGATGTAGTATTGGAATATTCGTCCAGCAATACTCGTCTAAAGGACCTGATTGCCTTGTTTAGGAGCGGTTGCGTTGGAGCAGTTTGCGACACTAATGAATGTCGCAAACCAGGCTACGCTGAAATAAGATTAATCTATTTTTCTGTTTTCATGCCCCGCACATTTTTCATCAATTTTATTATTGTTATTATTATTATTATTATTATTATTATTATTATTATTATTATTATTATTATTATTGTTATTATTATTATTATTATCAATTATTATCGTCACTATTAAATGATTAATTACAACTACTATTACTACTTCTACTACTACTACTACTACTACTACTACTACTACTACTACTACTACTACTACTACTACTACTATCACTACTACTGCTACTATTACTGCTACTACTACTACTGCTGCTGCTGCTACTACTACTACTACTACTACTACTTTTGCGACTACTACTACTATTACTACTACTACTACTACTACTACTACTACAACTATTAATGCTCCAATCTTTATCATTATTTATACTTTTTTTCTTTTTAATTTAGAGATGAATATTCAAGAAGGTGTTGGCCTTACTGCCACACACAACACACTTCCGGCACTGGTAACTCCTGCAGGCACTACACTGAAGTGGTGATCTACTTGTGAAATTCTGTAGTTCACCAGCATACAGGATTATGAAATTAAGTTCCATGGCCGTCCTGTAACGTACTTACAAATGACAGTCGTGTAAGTAGGTGCTTCCCAAACTATCTTATATGACGCCCTCTTTTTGTTTGCAACAGACTACCTACCACTCTACACCTCCAACACTACTTTGTTGTGATTAAATAAAATTTTATTCTTGAAATCTATATTTCAGCACAATTAGAAAAAAAAATCGCTTAGATAAAATGAAATGCATTATATATTTCGATAAACGTTCGCTAGAAGTGGAGCGAAAAGAGTAAAACAACTTTCACGGTTCCAAGTATTAAAAACAGCATTTGAAAGCATGACATACAAGATCTGGAAAAACTACTAACACGGAAATGAACATACAACAAATCTAGTAAACCAGTGATCTCATATACGCAGTTTCATAAACTACATATAATATTAAGAAGACATGGCGAGTTCGAGTTCTCATAGGACTAAGATGTTAAGGAACATGATCCAGTATACTAATCAAACCAAGACAGTCACAGTTGATATATTAATCATGAAACATGTAGGCATGGCACGTACGTATTTTAAGTGTCCATAACACTGAAATATAAAGACACACACCAATAAAAGACCAAACCGAATATGTGCATACTTTCATTAACCAAATATAAAGTATGAAGACATGACAAGTAAGTTATAATTCAAATTCTCATAGCACAGAAATGTACAGCAACGACTTACTTCAGTGAATGACTAAACACACGATATGCACTCTTCTACAAACGAGACATGAATTATGAAGACACGATATATAATCAGCATTTCGAATCCTCCTAATACTGAAATGAAAAATTGATTGCATGAATTATGCCAATATGCAATTTCAATGAGATGAATGCTACTGCTTTGCACAAGTATAAGGACAGATACTTATCCTCAGAGTAATTTAATTATATATTTTTAAACACAGATTTTTTAGCAGATATCTCCATGACACACTCTGTTTTAAATCCTCCTTAAATGGGGTGAGCACCTCATTTTGGAAACCAATGGCATAAGCTATCAATTTATCTATATATTTATTCATTTTATTTCAGGCTGATCTTAGCAGATGTAGTAATCTTCTATAAAGGTCACTTATGATGCTGTAGTGACGGTGCTAGCGTGTCTTGTACACTCCATGCATCTTCCTTGTTCTAAGATGAGGAAGTAAAGCTTTGGCCTGCAAGCAGCAGCCTGTTTGAGGTGAGGTCTAGTGATGCTACAAGTGAGGCTTCCACCAGAAAAGGGTGCAGTGAATTGAGATGTTGATAGTGGAGCTCTTGGCTTTCATACTTTGGTACAACCAGCTTATTCATTTTAGTGTTTTAAGTTAAATCGAGTTCATTTTGTTTCAAATGACGTACACTTCACTGTCCTTACTATGTCCTAGACAACGGCCTGTGACAAAAATATTTTGTTTTCTGTGTTCATGCCTACAGAATGGGCGATGCTCCAGGTCGCTAATTGGCCATTCTCAGACTTTTTTCAACGTCAAGCAAGTTAATTTCGTCACTACCAAAACGTTGAGCACAGAGAGTAAAGGAAGCCAAATGTTTACGTCACAGACTAAAACATCTGGATGACCTATGCAAGAACAACGATAAGGTCACCTCCAGGGAACTTAAGGTTTGAGTCTTTTTTTTTTTTCTAATAAAAGATAAGAATATTATGGCACTGAAGCAACTATGAACATCCAGTCCAGCTTACGCAGCTTTCCACCGTTCACAAAACATCAGTGAAAAAAAATTAGTGCATTCATATCCATGTAGTAAGTTACGAGTTCAGGGTTCCCTCATTCTAACAGAGCCAAATCAGAAACCGAACTGCTTCAAAATTACTAGTCCTTTTTATTCACATCACTATATATGCTAATCTGTTAGCGCAACACAGTGACTTTACCAATATACTAACAAATAAAATAATACATCCCGTTTCATTATTAAATGAGTGCAAAAAAAAAAAAAAAAGTGAACAAAAGTTATTCGTATATGACACGTATAGTGAGTTGTGCATGTTCATCCATTACGCGTTATGCACATATACTCCAGTTCCAAATATCCTTCTCATCGTGTAAAGCCTTTCAATGAGTAAGCATGTCTGGAATGACTGTAAGTAACCTTGTTGTAATGAAATGGCTATTAAAATACGTGTCACTCCCGTCCAAGTAACTATATACTCATAGATGCCTGTTGCTATTTATTACTTCATTTCCTTTAACATTTTTTCCTGTAATAAAATGCAGCTTGGATATACATACCTCAAAGGAAAAAATAATACATACATAAATAAATTAGGTGATTAATAAACATTTCCTAATTCTGCCCAAGCCTCAGGATTTTCCTTGACACCTGTGTTGCTAAGCGGTTTAGAACTTTGAATCTACAGAAAGATGTTATTTGAGAGGCCAAGTCTTAAGAGTCTCTGGAATGTAAGGCCTCTTCTGCCTCATGCAAGCTGTGCCAATGAGCCTTTGAGTGGCCAGGAGAGCTAACAGGTGACGATTATACTAAATGCAGTGTGATACAGGGTACAGGAGCCATACAGGCCAGCAGTGAATACTGTTAGTTAGACATTTTGTTCATGGCAGCTACTTGATCTCCAGGTGCTGTTTTTCAGCATTCACTTTCACCAGAGACAAGGTGACATTTAAGATGGACGTAATACCTCCTCATATTACCACAACCAATATGAGGAGGCCCAGCCGCCGCCATTTTGTTGAGCTGGTGTGCTTGGACATGGCAGCCTCAGTGCCACACGGAGGCGGCAGCGGCACCTCGGCCCCTCGCCCCTTGCCAGGCACGGTTTACATGCGCTACTCTTATTGATTTTAGATTCAGGTTATCTTGTATTGCATATGAAGCGCGTCTTTCGTGAAGGCTAGGGATACAGAGATACAGAAGAAGGATGTATATATATATATATATATATATATATATATATATATATATATATATATATATATATATATATATATATATATATATATATATATATATATATATATCCTAACAATACCTACATCAGGTCACTCAATACAGTACATTTTTTCTGGTGTATGTACATAAAGCCTTAAGTGTCTAGCCATTACTCATCAAGTTTGGAATATAGCGTCTGGACTCTAGACCGCTGGTTTGTGATAAATGCACCATATTATGGCAAGCTTGTTGAATGAGATGCTATAATAGTCAGTGTGGCGTGGTGAGGTGTGGTGACAATTGAAAATGATGCTGTAGAATTACGGCTGCGGCTGTTTTACCAGGGTGTTTACCAAGAGTCTTTTGCACGCCACACTATTCTTCAAGTTTGCGAGAGCTTTTCTCTCCTCAGGAATAGGGCGGCCTTAGCATCTCACACAATTGTCGTTAACGGTATCAATCGGATAACCTTCTGGCATCATTTATTGTTATAATATTTCTTAATATCAATCAAAACATGAATCTTCAGATTTATAGATTCATTAGTTGAAACTAATATTAACAAAAAAAAATCATTCGATGTCTGCATTCTGAAATGAAATATTAACTGATATAATTAGTTTCTCGTGAACACACGTACGCATATTCGATAATTCTATGAAACCTTACTAAAATTTACTATGAGGCACATGCAATGCTGCAGTGACAACGTGCCGCCTCGATGAACTTGTGCCTTCTTTTACCTGCACACCATTACGATCTCTGTGATGAATCAGGTAAAATTCTGAACAAAGATATAAGTTTTATTTCAGCGGGAAGCAAGGCGCCTCGTAGGCCTCCAGCTGCGACTATCGGTGCTACTGGTCGGTTTTCAGTCACTGTATTCGACCACTGTTCTTTTTTCCAAGAATCTGTCACGATGATTTCCTAGAGATCTAAAAGACCCAACTATTTCCTGGCTTTCTTCTTTTTGGCTTTCTTCTTCTTTTTTTTTATTCTCCAACTAGAAAGATCTTTATTACCGTGAGAATGTTTCAAACATAAATTGCTTTACGATGCTTTTCTTCACACAAAATAACGGCTGTTTTGTTTGATAATTAATCATTCTCCACTGACAGAGCCACTGTTGTTTTATCGGTTTCCAGTCGATAAATATATATATATATATATATTTGTTTTATTTCATCAGAACGAATATGCAACAAATGAGCCTCTTTCATTTGTTTCAGGTATTCTACCACATGGATGAACTGATGGATGGATGGATTTGACGGCAAAAAAAAAAAAATAAAAATAAAAATAGATAAATAAATAAAAAATGACCACCTAAGTCAAAAGACCCCGTCATACAGGTAATATAAAGAAAACTGTACAACAAATATTCCTAATTGATCTCTCTCTCTATTCTATTTTTTTTTCTATGTAGCCCTTACTTTCTTTTATTTGGAATGATAAATCATCGTGATAGAAAACGAAACGTTGGACGATATATATATTTTTTTTCCAAGCAGACAGTTGACATTTGGCTACCAGTAAGCCAAAACATTCCCGTAAGCATGTGGTATGTGGCGATAAGAGGAATGTATACTTGCTCTGTTGACGCTTGTGTGTGGCAGTGAGGGCCTGATGTTTCTCTGAACGCAGGATAAAGGGACAAAAATAGTTGAGCATAATAGTTGAGCTTTATGGATAAGCTTTTCGGAACCTACAAGACACAGTAGCAGCCCATGACACGTTCTGGACGACGTCAACCATCTCAAAAGAAACCACAAGGCCAGTCACTGCACATGACGACATCTGATCTATTGTCACATTATAAACCTATGTACAATGCCTTGCATCAATCTTAGTCATATTGAGACACTAAAACCATTCCAGCATTAAGCTTCTTCGCTTGACATGGAAAGCAGCGATCTGGATACAGCTCTTGAAATATCAATGATGTAAGGAAACTCGTGATACCCAATGAGACATTTTAATTTTTACTGACCTCGTTGCCTCGCTAAAGAAGGACCATTTCAGTATTATCAAATGCTTTTGCATACAGAGCATAAAGATGTCGGGAATCTATTACCGTTTATTATTACTGTATTAGCTAGCAATAGAATGATAAGCCTAAATAAAAAATAAAACAAAGTTATAACAGTAAAACAAAATATAGCATTTGTTATTCACACTGCCCAAGTCATTAGGCAAAAGAAAAAATCAATAAAGGCATGTTACGTAAACTCTTAGTTTACGATGCCTTGGTTGTGTACAAGATGCCGCTGGTGCCGCCAATAATGGCGTATGGCATGCAAGCTGCCAAGTTCAGGAATACAGTCACAAGGAAGATCTCGACAGATGAATCCTCATCACAAGTGACCCCAAAAGTGACATTTTCTCCGCCGTGTGAGTCATTACACGATAGGTAAAGTAGCACCACCCCGGGAGAAGTAGCTAGTGGAACCACAGGGCTGTGAGCATCGGTGGCAGTGTTCTTCAAACATAAAAAAAAAATATATATTATATATATATATATATATATATATATATATATATATATATATATATATATATATATATATATATATATATATATATATATATATATATATATATATATATATATATATATATATATAAAACAAATAAAATAAATAAATAAATAAATATTGGGAGCCAGTTTGTTTGTATGCACTGTGCTCACAATCCAACTGCATATCCCTTGTGTAGCGTTCAACTTCATCAATACCTTTGTTCTAAACACTCGTACTTGTGACGAATATTAACCATCATAACATGTAGGTACGAATGTATAATATCTAACTAACATTTCACGTATGATTCACTTCCCGATTTCGAAAAGTAGCGAGCCGGTCAGGAGAACCCTAAGAATCTAATGCAGGAATGGGACCATGCACAGGCCTATGCGCCTGTGTTTGTGTGTGTGTGTGTGTGTGTGTGTGTGTGTGTGTGTGTGTGTGTGTGTGTGTGTGTGTGTGTGTGTGTGTGTGTGTGTGTGTGTGTGTGTGTGTGTGTGTGTGTTTGCTTCATTATCTAAGAAATGCTGCTGCTTCTGAAATTTTCTTCGTCAGTGAGATTTCTAAGCCATACCTCATTACAACCATTACTACTACTACTACTACTACTACTACTACTACTACTACTACTACTACCAGGAGAGGAACGTGAGTAACTATAATAAAGTACTACAAGGTTAACAAGAAAAAATAAGCATTACTACTACTACTACTATTACTACTACTACTACTACTACTACTACTATTACTGCTGCTACTACTACTACTACTGCTACCACTACTACTACGACTACAACAACAACAACAACAACAACAACAACTACTACTACTATTACTACTACTACTACTACTACTACTACTACTACTACTACTACTACTTCTTTTCTTTTCTTCTTTTCATTATTATTATTATTATTATTATTATTATTATTATTATTATTATTATTATTATTATTATTATTATTATAATTATTATTTCTATTATTATTATTATCATCATTATCATCATCATCATCCTTACCGGCAATAAATGTACAGTTGATCCCAAATGAAATAAGTATCTTGGATATCCACTTAGGAGTGTCAGATATATGCTCACTGAATCGACACGTGTAATATCCCTATATAAGGATTCCTTCTATATATAACTCTATATAAGGCTTCAGTACTTATGATGCTATATATTTGTAAAATAAACATGCCTGTGTACATAGGAGGTAATATATGAATGATACTGTATTATCCTTGCATTTTGTTAACACTGATATGAGTCTACAGTACGGTATAGTATTTCGATGTACAAGTGTCTAAGTCTCTCAGATTAATCTCATTCACAGATGTCCATAAATATAAATTATATGAATATTGATCTCGGTGATTAGCAAGATATATTTCTGAAAGTTCGTAGATGGACATTTGTGTCACGAAGAACGTTGAAAGTGTTGGTTTTCCAGCACTGTGAGCCCGAGAGGTAAATTGGGCGTGGTATGTTGATATTGTTTAAGACTTTAAGAAAGCATGGGCTAAGGAGGTGCTATGGGCTGCGATGCCTTGACACGGCAGTATCTTGAAGGCTTTCTGAGAATTTTATGTCTATCTTAAAATATCAGGTGTCTATTTTTATTTTTTAACGAAGCTTGGAAAGAGAGAGAGAGAGAGAGAGAGAGAGAGAGAGAGAGAGAGAGAGAGAGAGAGAGAGAGAGAGAGAGAGAGAGAGAGAGAGAGAGAGAGAGAGAGAGAGAGAAAATTAGTGATAATCGCCAACCTTCTTCGGCTTCAACACTTATTATCTCCCAGGCGACCCGTGTGTCTGTTAACACTTATCTAAATTTTATAGGTTATGGCAGAAAAAAGCTTAAGATTTTTTTTTTTCTCATAGTACAGGTAGACTCGTCACCCTGTTTCGGTAAAATCGGAAGCTGATGCATTCATAACCTATCAAGTTCTTGTCGGTGTCGGTTAATTTTCTGGCCGTCTGCTGCCATTTTCTTTCTCTCTATCTTATATATATATATATATATATATATATATATATATATATATATATATATATATATATATATATATATATATATATATATATATATATATATATATATATTTTTTTTTTTTACTTCCGTTACCTTCTATCAGTATCAGGGTCGACGGGAGTAAACGAAGCCGATTTCACCTGCCTGCCTCACTCTCTCGGGCGGAGTGTGATCATGTAGGAATGCACCACAACCTATATAGTAACTCGAGACATTATTCATGTGTGGCAGCCTTATAATGCATTTAGCCTATGACGAACTCTCTCTCTCTCTCTCTCTCTCTCTCTCTCTCTCTCTCTCTCTCTCTCTCTCTCTCTCTCTCTCTCTCTCTCTCTCTCTCTTTCAAGTAACTTCAGAGTTTAATTCCACGGTCATGATAATGATATATTTTCTGGTATCACAGGATTCTAGTTCAATTCACAGTTCATAAATAGAGGTCCACTAAATGTCTGTCCTCCAATTTCTACCAAATACTCTTATGATGCTTAACAAAACCTGTGTATCCACATGAGTAGCTATAATAATATATACATGAGTAGCTATAATAATAATATATACATGAGTAGCTATAATAATATATACATGAGTAGCTATAATTTAATCAACTCGGTATCACTATTGGCACGATTCAACTTCATAATGATGAAAAGGAGCATACTATTTTTTCCAGCAGAAAATCGAATTTTCACTTTAGATGAGGCTCACCACGCACATTACATGATTACAGATTCATAGAAGTTCACACACATACACACACATACACACACACACACACACACACACACACACACACACACACAATATGGGTAGGCAAAAGTAAAATATTTACGTACATACGATTACATCCATACTCAATGAACATTACTCGATAATTCTGGACGCCATCATTCCACGATCATGGACTGTAACTCTACCAGTCACCGTAAAACCTTCGGCGCCACGCGCCTGCTTTCAGTTCGTTGTCTCTTTATGAGAACAAGTAAAGAAACTATGTGCTGACATCATAAATTGCGAAAAAAAATATAATAAAATAACCAAGGAATCAATGGATGTTGGAGGCAAGTGACTTCTTAGGCCTAAATTCCCTTGGTGATGTCATGTTAATCACTTTCCATGAAAATGCTACAATGACGATACTGTAAGACTATTAGGATATACAGCTCATGGAGAAGAGGGCTTGCTGCCGGAGAAATGGCTATGCCCTTGCTCTAAAATCAATAAGGCTGCTGCGTGCAATTCTGTGCCTGGCAAGGGCGAGATGCAGGGGTGCCGCTGACGCCTTTGTGGCACTGAGGCCGCCATGTCCAGGCTCATCATCTCAACAAAATGGCGGCACATAAGCCTCTTTACACCCTGTGGAATGCCTAGCATGAGGGACCTCGCCACCGATGAAGCACAAACTCACAACTGGAGTGGCAGTGACCGGATAACTGTCTGTCCTCCACTGGTAGTAAATTTAGTAGAGAAGTCATATGTGTGTGTGTGTGTGTGTGTGTGTGTGTAGTATTACAAAAGAAAGGTAAAGAGGAAGTCACGTATATCACAAAGGAAGTCATGTATATCACAAAACGTTGAGGAGAATAAACTCAGGATGGTTCCATCGCTGTGCCTTTGCAGCTTCCTTTTTAACTTCAGATTCCGTGGGAACAATTCCTTTTCACACACACACACACATACACACACACACACACACAGAGAGACGGAGAGAGAGAGAGAGAGAGAGAGAGAGAGAGAGAGAGAGAGAGAGAGAGAGAGAGAGAGAGAGAGAGAGAGAGAGAGAGAGAGAGAGAGAGAGAGAGAGAGAGAGAGAGAGAGAGAGAGAGAGAGAGAGAGAGAGAGAGAGAGAGAGAGAGAGAGAGAGATGTACTGTCATCTCTTCTCACATTTTCCAGGTTACTCCCCACGAAGTCTTTGTACCGATGCCTATGTGAATGAGATCTAAATTTGTGTCTCGAGAGCGGAAGATAACCTTCCAGGTCGCATCAGTCAGCAGCTAAATATGATATACGTAATTTCACTTCATAATGATGAAAAGGAGAAGTGTTAAAACTTAGGATGTACACTAAAACACAAATTCAAAAAAGTAATTTTACGGACGTTCTTATGACGCTGGGTGTGCTAAATATGTACAGTTAAGGAGCAATATTCTTCATGTCCATAAATGTTTGAAAAATATAAATAATTTTTGCAGTAAAAGGAAGTTGCTAAAACTCCAGGGTATAGGTTGAGAGCTTCGTTTGACTACTCATGACTTTGATTAAACATGTATGCTTTCTTAATAATATATATATATATATATATATATATATATATATATATATATATATATATATATATATATATATATATATATATATATATATATATATATATATATATATATATATATATATATATATATATATATATATATATATATATATACTTAAAATAAAATACATAATCTACTTATTCATCAAGAGGTCTCTATTCTAAAACTTAAAAGGAAATTATAGCTTTATATCAGCCACTTTCAGTTACAGACAGCGGATTTCCCCCGTCAGCAGGCGTGATGGAGGCAGTCACGAGTGGTGGAAAACACCCACCTCACCTCCACCAGACGTTGTACCGCATACATATGACACAAGGACCAGTAACCCTACACAGCAGGACATTTCCGAGAAGCAAATAGCGTTTTAAAACTAGTCAGAGAAAAATTTCTAACCTCACAAAACGTAGGAATTGCCTTTCCCTATGTATTTTTTTTCTTTTACTTTACCGTGTTGAAGTAACAATTCTAGAAAGAAAGAAAAAGCAAATCTTTAAAAGTACTATTAATCATTCATTTCCTCGTTTCCTTAGAAATACATAAATAGTTGCTATTAAAAGGTTGGAAGAAGAACCAAATGAGTGTATTTTATGTCCTCTTACTGCAATAAAACTTCACACGCTTTTCCCATAATTTTTATTACATAGTACAGATAGACCACTACAAGCTTAAGTTTACATAGAACAGGATCAAGGAACTGCATATTGGCCACTAGCCTCTGTTTTCCTACCATCACGTGACCAAACCTTAAGTACAAACCAATAAACCAAAATATCTGCCACCCTGAAAGTACATAAGAACATAAGAACATAAGAAATAAGGGAAGCTGCAAGAAGCCATCAGACCTACACGTGACAGTTCCTGTAGGAAATATACCTACCTATTTCCACCTATCATCCCATCTATAAATGTCTGATCTTCTCTTAATAACTTAGCACTAATAACTTGATTACTGAGTCCGTTTCATTCATCAACCACTCTATTTGAGAACCGATTCCTTCCTATCTCTTTTTTAAACCTAAATTTTTCAAGTTTGAACTCGTTATTTCTTGTTCTATCCAACTCTCTCTCTCTCTCTCTCTCTCTCTCTCTCTCTCTCTCTCTCTCTCTCTCTAAGACAGTGGTTCCCAAAACTTTTTTTTCTGATCTTTACCCACTTTTCATATATGATCCACATCCATGGCCCCCCTCTCCCCCACCAATCCACATCTCATGACTATAGTGACTGTCTGTAGTCCTACATTTATATAGGTCCACTTCTGAAAAAAAAAAAAAAAAAAAACTCCGGCAATACATGTAATTTTATTCATTCCACCTCATATTGTCCTAGTGGAGTGGGCCTTGGGATTTTTATATGTATATAGCCTCAGCTTATGGGCCCCCAAATTTTGCTGTATGGGCCGCCAGTGGGACATGACCCACAGTTTGGGAACCACTGCTCTAATATTATATATATGCAATCGTCTCAAAGACCAAGGCAATATTATTTTTTATACGACTCTTCAGACAGATGCACCAATAACTCACTGAAAATTCATTATTATCATTATTATTATTATTATTATTATTATTATTATTATTATTATTATTATTATTATTATTATTATTCAATAAATTTATACTTTTATAAAAGACTCGATACCGCCATAAGAAAATCTTACGACCCAATCTTAACCTATCTAATCAACTAACTGTCTTTTCATGAAACGAATGGTAAAAGAATTACACGCTATGGTTGGCGCCGTCACCGAAAACTCTGTACACAGGTGTACGAAAAAATATAAAATAAATAAATAAATAAATAAATAAATAAATAAATAAAAAAAGCATGACAACCTAGGGTCAATGTGGACACCTTTTTTGTGATGTAGGCTGAACATGGAAAATTAACATGGCACGATATATATATATATATATATATATATATATATATATATATATATATATATATATATATATATATATATATATATATATATATATATATATTTATATTAAGAACACAAGAGCAGCCCCTAGAATCATAGCCCCTAGATTTTTCCCTTTGCTTATTCTCTAATCTAGGCAAGATATGTAGCCAGGCAAATAAGGATAGATACACCTATGCATGAAAACACGGAAAAAAAAAATATGAACATAAACAAATAAAGAAAGCTGGAAGAAGACATGAGGCCTACACGCGGCAGTCCTTGCTTGAAACATACATACCTATTTGCACCTATCATCTTCATCATGCATTTATCTAATCTTCTTTTGAAGCTCCCTAATGACTCACCACTAACAACCTCATTACTGAATTCATTACATTCGTCTACCACTCTTCTTGAGAACCAGTTCCTACTCATCTATTTTTGAAATATAATTTTATCAAGCTTACATCCGTTATTTATTGTCCTCTCCTGATTTTGCTTGTCACCTTTGTTATATCCCTATACATGATACAAAGCTGACATTATAGGCATTATTAGTCCATGTGACCGAGGCCAAGCTCATCCTCCATCTTTTCCCTCTATCCCCCATGCCCTCCTCTCACCTAAGAAAAAAATACATATATTGCTAAGACGGCAACAACAACGCGCCCATGTACTAGTGATTTCATCATACTCATGCCCAAAACAAGTTGTCCTGTATAAGCAAAACCAAGTCACCAGGAGTCAAAAATCAATAAGAGCAACGCAAGCAAGCCGTGCCTGGCGAGAGGCAGTGTGCTGGGGGTGCCGCAGCCTCCGTGGCACTGAGGCCGCCATGTCCCGGCACATTGCCTCAGCAAAATGGCGGCACCTGAGCCCATCCACACACAAGTGGTGCCCAAGATGGTCTTTTGCATGGAATGTGGATCACCAGGCCATGGGTGAAGTAGCAGTACACTTGAATCGGTGTACGAAAGGATCCACATGCCCACCATCACCGGCAGGCCACGTAACATCATTATTCCCTTCCGTGGCTGCCTTGTGTTTCCAATTCATCTACATATTACAATTCTTTCACAAAATATCGTTGGATTCGCAAGAACATATTGATTGCATTCAATTTTGAATGCGGAAGTCTTAGTATAGAACATAAATGGTGTACTGACGTGTTTTCAGTAATAAATAAAATAAATAAATAAAATAAAGGTATATAATTTTGAGACCTTTTCTCTGTTATTAAACACAGGAAAGGACGCTCGTCAACTGCATTGTCTTCATAACCGATCCTCGTCATGTTTCAGAGCAGGCCTATGACATTATATATCGCTATAATCACTTAGAGATCACTTACAAATCATAGGATGGTTAATCCAATTTGTATCGAGAGGAAAGCGAGACCTTTTCGAGGAATACAGTATTACTGTTAGGGTTAAAAACGTATATTTCAGTTCATACTCCGAAACTACTTATTTTTTTTTTTTTAAAGTTCACGGAATGGTGACAAAAGGTTATTAGATGGATCTGAGGAAGGGAAAATGCTTCCTGGATATTATTGAGAGAGAGAGAGAGAGAGAGAGAGAGAGAGAGAGAGAGAGAGAGAGAGAGAGAGAGAGAGAGAGAGAGAGAGAGAGAGAGAGAGAGAGAGAGAGAGAGAGAGAGAGAGAGAAATGTTTCAGGTAACTGATTTTCTGTTGGAGTTATTCTTGAATTATTTTGGTCAGAGAGAGAGAGACAAACATATAACTATAGGCTGGAAAAATCACTACAGTATGAGAGAAAGCCTTAAGTCATATAAAAAAGGCTCACAATTCGTCTCGCCAAGTATGCCATTTTCACGTAAAAACTTCACGATTAAATACGAAATCCTGCGCTGCTGAACACTACCAACGCACCACAGCGGCACCCACGGGATTCTGACGCATTCAAGATTTACCGGAAGACGCTCAAAATATTCTCAGGAGCTCAAATGATCTAAAAACTTAAGCAACAACTACTATTAGCCCTCTTATCTAATGCCAAGGCCTGCAACAAGACTTATGATGCTATTGGCAGTAATAATCGTGAAACTGTGAAACACTCTTATCACTAAATAATGATGATGATGATGATGATGATGACCAAGACAACGATGATGATCATGATGATGATGATGACGACGAAGACGACAATGATCATAATAATAACACCACCACTACTACTACCAATAACAACAAGAACAGCAATAATAATAATAACAATAATAATAATAATAATAATAATAATAATAATAATAATAATAATAATAATAATAATAATAATAACAATAATAATAATAATAATGATAATAATAATAACAATAACAATAATAATGATAACAACAATAATAAAAGGAGACAACAACGATGATGATGATGATGAAGGATAGTGATAACAGTGATAATAATATCATAATACTGTCATAATAATCTTAATAATCTGACGGAACCTAGGGTCAGTAGATACTGGTTGTGCCGGGACACTCGTGAAGTGCTGCTGTTTGTGCTGAAGGCAGGACACTGCACTCTTTAGACTACAGGTAGAAATGAAGAAAACGTAAAGAAAAAAAAAAATATAATAAATCTCTCGACACATACATACGATTATATTACAAGTTAACACGTTCTGTGAAGCTGTAAGACTACGTCGAAAGTGAGACATCGTCGAGCTGACCTGACCTCTCCCTGTCCTCAGTGACACCAGAGAGGCATCACTGCCTGGTGAGGCATTCACCTCTATAAATAATACGAGTACTGTAATACTTAATAAATTCTAGAAACCATCCATTGCAAGATAAGCTCCATCCTTCCATCTTTTCCCCTTAAGATTAGAAATAAGAATGGGTCACAATTAACTCTGAAAATCGAACTTCATTTTTCCTTATGAAACATGCTACCCAGCTTTTTGCTAGCGAACCATTATATATGTTAGGCCTTGTTTCGTTACCAAGGTGCATGAAATCAGCTGTAGTACATAAAAGAGCCTGAATAATCACAATATTACATAAATAATGTATTGATCAATCTTATATATCATCTGAATCTCAATACCAACTACCTCTCATGTGTCGACACACACACACACACACACACACACACACACACACACACACACACACACACACACACACACACAAGTAAATAACTGAATAAAAAGGTAAATAAATAAATAAAATAATCTTATTTCATCATATGAGTATATATGGCCCATGGAATGTGACGAAAATACATTTCCTCTCTTTTGCAGTTCACCGTAGCGCTATTTTCCACCTCTTCTTGGAATCCTCTTTGAAAAAAATGGTTGGAGTACCTACATACTAAAGGAATCATCATCTGAGACGACTACGTACACTACGTAATCAACCACGAGATCGCAGTACTTACTAGAGACAGGAGCGACTCAAGGACTAAAGGCCACATTGACGACTATAATAATAAAATCAACCTCCGAAAGGTCACTATTGTCAATAGAACTTCCTATTTAACCAACAGAAAACACATACACACACACACACACACACACACACACACACACACACACACACACACACACACACACCTGATTTAGTCAACATCAGCGATGTGGTCATTTTTACTGAGTACTTCTGGCCATTAAAAGAAGGCCACAGGAAATGCGTCGATTATAAAGCGACACAGGACTACATCATTTTTTTTTTTTTTTAGTGGGAGCGTTTCTTTATGAGGGCCGATGACAGCAGCAGCAGAAGCAGTAAGAACAACAACAACAAAAACAACAACAATAATAATAACCAGCAGATTTAATTGAAGTTTTTTACCTAAAGATTTTTCCAATACTGGTGCGACACACAGGTCATCAGCCTCTTAAAATTGTACGTAGGTCTGAATGACGTAGGACAGGAAAAAAATGTAAACCCTGACAAAAAAGTAAAATAATAAGTAAGTAAACTGTAATATAACAACACAATTGTGGTCCATGAAGACACCAGGGACAATAAAGCTGCCTATCTTTTTGAGTTTCAAGATGTTCTACCCAGCAGTACCTTCACGTACATAGTTCCACTCAATCTAATTCCAGTCCTTTGTCTAGTAAATGAAAACCTCCAAATAAAGGAGATTTTTGACCAGTTTACTTTAATATTTTCCATTATAAGAGTAGTGCACAAATACCTTCCTTAAAGTATTTAGCTTGATTTGATAGGCAAAATCTTGGTCAAAAATTTAAGAGGCCAAATGTAAGACTCAAAGGGAAAACGAACTCTGACTCAGTGTCGTCTTGATACTTTCAACGTAACTTCTTGTGCAAGACAATCGTACAAGTCAGGGGAAAGTTAGTATCATCTACACATAACCTTTACAAAAACTATTTTCTTTTCTTCATATAAATCTGAAAATACTACGAGTAAGGCTTGCAGGTCCCCGAGGTGAGGTGATAGACATGCCGCTGCCCGGTCAAAGTGGTAATGAGGCCACCATGCTTAGGCACATTACTGCAGCACGGTGGCGGCGCCTTACCCTCCTGGCACCCAAATGCCCCCTGGGACCATAAAATAAATTTCACAGAAAGCAGCGGCCAGACGCGTCGTGAACAACATCACCACCATTCACCTGCCAATCCTTGCCTCGCCCTACAACGCAACGCAGGTGTGAAAGCCGTTCCTTAAAGAACTCAGATAATTTATATTCTTGTGAATATTTACGTGATGTTTAGAAAACATGAGAAATATCGGAGTATTAAATACACCGATGTTATCAACAGGTAGTGACGATATTTCTTAAAATAAATATAAAAGGAGGATTTTTTTTTTCCGTTTAGAGAATTTTGTAAAGAATTTAAAATTAAGGTTTGTATTTATAGGTACTTTTCACAATACATTTTAGGTGGAAATGAACCGGGTTTACCCGCCTTTATATCTCATATTATGCGACTTCGAAATTTTCACCAGTCACCATATATGCATACCTACTTACCTATCTGCCTACCTACAATACATGCATACATACATAAACGTACACATAGATCCATGCATTACACTACATTATACCAAAATTAGAAAGCATAATTGCACCAATTATCTTTTCAACAACACAATTCAATAGAAGTGAGTTTTGATGATTTCAAGTGCAAACTTTTAAAAACAGTCGTTCTACTAAATGGTATTTGCTTAAAATCACCACTGTTGTGCGAGTTTCGCATTATTTACATCTGACTAAAATAATTTACAATATTTT
>NC_087153.1:4697500-4705000 GCF_035594125.1 Scylla paramamosain
ACAATAGTTCAGGGAGTGAGGTTCAGGAAAAAAGGATAAAATGATTCAAGCCTAAGATCAATACTTGTGAGGCGTGCATGCGATGCCTGGCGGGAGGCGAGGAGCGGTGCCGCTGCCTCCGTGTGGCACTCTGGCTCAGGCACAGTACCTCAACAAGATGGCGGCCTCTGAATGCCCCCTCACATTCAAGGGGTCTCTGATGTGACTTCTTGCTCATCGTTTAAACTATCTGGATATTAATGAGAAACTAAAATTTCAAGAGAGCAGCAGGCAGTGGAGTAACATTGCTGACATCACCAGCAAGTGCTCCACACTCCATCTGTACTTCGTCTCTGCCTCCCTACTCTAGGTTCTCTTCCATCACACTACTCCTGACTTCATTCCAGGCTCAGACAAGCTTAAAGAAATTAGTTTCACACACACACACACACACACACACACACACACACACACACACACACACACAAGAATATGTGTATGATATTCTAATTTAGAAACCTGTAAAATTCATATTTTATGTGTACACACACACACACATACAGAGCAGCAGCAGCAGCAGCAGCAGCAGCAGCAGCAGCAGCAGCAGCAGCAGCAGCAGCAGCAGCAGCAGCAGCAGCAGCAGCAGCAGCACCAGCAGCAGCAGTAGTAGTAGTAGTAGTAGTAGTAGTAGTAGTAGTAGTAGTAGTAGTCGTAGTAGTAGTTGTAGTAGTAGTAGTAGTAGTAGTAGTAGTAGTAGTAGTAGTAGTAGTAGTAGTAGTAGTAGTAGTAGTAGCAGCAGTAGTAGTAGTAGAAGTTGTTGTTGTAGTAGTAGTCGTAGTAGTAATACAAGTTTATTGACAAAAAAAAAAAAAGCATTGCAAGTAACACAAAATTACGTTTTTTTTCCCAACTTAAAAAAAGAACACAATATCATCGTGCAGAGGATTAACTGAATCAAACCTAAATACTTAATCACAAAAATCATTGAAAATGCCACATATAGACATATAATTTGTCTTGTTGAAATTTACAGCACTGATTGCATTGTTTAATCAGTAAGATTTTTTCCTTTATTTTCTCGTGAGGGAACGTTGTTCTTCGTTTATTTATACTAATAGATTTCTAAAGCCCATCTCTATATTGCGGGGTATGACGAAGTGTTTTATTGTGTGCAATGGCAAGACTGACACTGAAATAACTCTTGAGCCAATGACTTAATGAGTCAGAATCAAAACTCAGTTAAAAAAGTTTTTGATCTCTTCAGGAGACAAGGCACACTGCATCAAGGAACCAATACAACATCTTTGTAGGGGGATAAAAAATAACACGAGACGATTAAAAATATACGGTATTATCCTTAGAACGGAAAATGAATGAAGAGTCATTGGCATCAGTTGTGTCTGATTCTGTCAAATAGACACCTTAAGAAAATCCCATATCACATGTTGCAGCCAATTAAGGTCACACAGCGACAGTCATTTAACATTAGATAATGATATATTATCTTTTGCTTTGTTTTTCCATCTGTTAGCGTCTCAAAGACTAATACTTAAAAATATGCACCTTTTTCTATGATTAAGTAGATTTTTACAGATCACTTAAAAGGAGAAATAATAATAATAATTTTATATATATATATATATATATATATATATATATATATATATATATATATATATATATATATATATATATATATATATATATATATATATATATATATATATATATATATTATTTTTTTTTATTTTTTATTACGCTTCAGAAACTGAAGAATTCCTCCCGTGGGCTTGTTGCCAATTATAAAGTATGGTTTTGGCCGCATTAATTTAACGTTACTCAAGGAAGTGATACAACAAGTAGATTTCATGACAGCGAGAGAGGCTCCCTTGCGACGTGATTATCCTTGTTGCAAGAGGAAAGATGCACCTGCATGTCGGTTTATACAGTGATGGCTTCAATAACACAGTCTGCGCAGCGACGATAATGAATAGTAGTGGAAGACTGTTGGTTTACTATGATTTTTTTTCTTGTACAGGTAAGGGTAACAGTTTCACTGAAAATGCCAAAAATTGTGCCATAAAAGGCTATCGAATTTGTTTGAGTGCAGGAATTTATGAACATATGAGGATCAAAATCAAGTCTTCAACCTTAGGAATATACGCATATACTCTCTCTGCCGTCTTTTAAAACAACGAGAAGATTCAAGAATTAAGCTTTCTTGTCTTCATTCGAAGTTCGTTTTGGGAAGGTCATCTTGACATATCACAATCATTTAAGACCAAAGCAAAGTGGATGATCCGCAGCATGAAAGCACGAATCAACACTACAAGTAGAAGTGAGAATAAATAGAGAAATAAATAAATAAATAAAGAAAGAAAGAAACATTAATGAAAAAGAGTAAAAATAAAGTTTTATTATTATCATAACCCACCATAACCTCTATCAGGACAGGTAGGCAGGTAGCAGCAAAGGAACATGTCACCTCGCCCAACCTATTATTTCCATTCGAAAGTTTTACTGTTTAACCTGCTCATATGCGAGACTGTGTTTGTTACTCAATGTACGGCAAGAAAGAGATTCCACATAGCATTACAACAACAACCCTATGACTAAATGGAGAGAGTCTAGAAAGCAGTTAATGTGCACTCTTGTCCATTAAATGGACCGAGTTATTTGGTTAATATGAAATATATTGTATTACTTCTAGATATATGCCTGCAATACGAAAGCCAACTATCATGAAAGTAATAAACTTCATTAAACGTTGAAATCGGCATTTGGGAAATGCGAGAAAGAGCGTGTGCACGTGCAGCAACAAAACAAGCAAAGGTGGTCCCCGGAGAGGCGACATGTGCTGGAGTGTCACTGCTTGTTGAAGACATTGATAAATTAGCTTTTGAGTAAAATACTGAGATAAATTCGTAAATATATAATGAATGTGGTATATTTATAGAACAGATCCTGCAAGTCCTGAAAATACTCTCTATCCATGAAGTCTTTCGTGCCGTCCACGTGAGCTGAAATCATCAGACACTTGAACAGTTGTCATTGATTAACAGAGATTTACGCCAAACCATCCAACCAGTATTATCAATATATATAACTTTATATCTTTCGTCATTTCCCAAACAAGAAGCCGAGAAAAATATCCAGGAACTCAGTCCTATGGAAAGGCATACCATCATCTTTGCCTCAAGAAATAGAGCTTGAGGCAAAAAACATTCACTAGCACCTAAAAATGTTTAATACGCTATGCACAAGTGGCTCCAACAATAAAATTATATTTTTATTAAAGATTTTCTTAACTTGATAAGAATGCAATATCACTCACGCAGTGCCAAACAATAGCACTATACATTACCAGCAGCATGACTAATCTAAAAAAAAAAAACAATAAGGAAATATAAAATATAAATAAAAAAAGAAAGAAGAATGTCCTTTTATGCAAAAAGAACGAGCCTGTAGCCTGGAATCAATAAAGGCAAGTCGTGCGAGCGTTGCCTGGCGAGGGGCGAGGGGCGCGGTGCCTCCACTGCCTCTGTGTGGCACTGAGGCCGCCATGATCAGGCACACCTACTCAACAAAATGGCGGCATCAAGGCCCATTTACGCTTAAATTACATTAACCCCATCTAAAGTTTGGGTCATCTTGGTGCATATGAGGCAGCAGATTTCAAGAGACACCAATCGAGAGGCTAGTGAGCCCCATAACCAGTAGGTCTATGAACAAGACTACTTTTGTCCCTTGCGACTGTTGCTGTCATGTATCCATGAATAAAGTAACTACTGCAGAAGATAGGACGTCTTTCTAGTGTCATCAGTGATAATACTTGCTGCTTCAACCCACAATGACCAGCAGAAACACTACGGACGTAATGATGACAGATACATAAAATAATAAAATAAAATAAAAGACCATTTACCTTTTATATATATATATATATATATATATATATATATATATATATATATATATATATATATATATATATATATATATATATATATATATATATATATATATATATATATATATATATACGATGACTACATTATACATTGGCATCTGAAGAAAAAGCACCTATACCACATAAAAATGGATAGTAAATAATATTTCAGTATTCACTCAAACGTTCACTATAACAATAAAAAAGAAAAACCATTACGAATATTTTCCTTGTTCCTTTTCGTAATCTCACCTCATGTGCTAGGAAATGGAAAGCTGGACCTCATCCAAGTGGCAGGTAATATTGCGACTCTGCTGTCTCTGTACGCCTGATGCCCGCAAGAGTTAATCCAAGGTGTCAAGGTGTTCAGAGTGATAAATAAGGGATAAAAACAAGGAGAGAACTGTAAACAGATGGGAAGTTCTCCGCAAACTAGGTATGATTCAGAACCCAATGAAAGTAGAGGAATTCCTTAATCGCCCTTCAGGGAGAAAGGTGAAGAAAGTGCGAGAGTCAGCCTGATGTAGAGGTCATCGGTGTTTTACACGAGGCAACGATCGGTACTTGTGTTGTTCATTATTTTCTGAAATGCCAGGCGCCTTCGAAAGTGCCAGCCATTCCTCTGCTCTGGTATTGCAATAAACCTCAAAGTAATAGTAAAGACAAGCCTTACTTTTTACTTTATATCACCTTCTAACATTCATACTTTGTGGAAGCAAAGTATCAATTGTTTTAGTGATGGACTGGACGAGTTTCGATAAAATCTGACATGACAAAATACCCTCTGGTCATTTGAGTGACAGCTGATGGACACCACAAGCTTAGGCCTTTATATTTCCAAGTCAATCACAACCACCTACGTTTATATTGATAAAGCGACACCTAATATCGACGTAAATGGACTTTGGCTTTTATAGACTTTGGCTTATATTAAAAAGTTTCTCAGAATAAAAACGTTGTTTCCATTATATACTAGCATATACTTTTTTCATTTGAATTATATGTATTGACATCAGTGACCTAAATAAAATAAGGGGATTCTTGAGATCACACAAAATATATACCAAGAAACGTAGCTGGCCTCATTGCTGTTATCATAGTTAACTGAGTGATTAAGCATAACAGGATTACTAAATATACTTGATACTTACAATCATTCGTCGTCACTTAGCACACACCCATCGTAATTCCTTATCGTGATTTCACTGCAGCAACTACGCCCACCACTGCATGTACGTAAAGGTGTGTGCGACGCTCTTCACGTAAAGGAAAGTTGAAAAAGGGCTTACATAATAGAAAAGACAACGTTCAACAGAGTTCCACGGTGGAAAGGGAAAATACATAACGTGGAAAAGATTACCAAAGTTCTGAGGAAGTGAGTACATAAACCAGTGAGTCACAGTCACACTGGCACTGCAGTGGTTAGGTATTCACATGTTGTAATGGTATATATATATATATATATATATATATATATATATATATATATATATATATATATATATATATATATATATATATATATATATATATATATATATATATATATATATATATATACTTCCTTTTCATGCTCTTTTTAACTTTCAATAATTTATGAAAGAAACGCAGAGCAAGTCCCAGCTTGGAGATCAACTAGGACCTCATCATAATAACTACTATTCGAGGACAATGCATCAGTTTGCAGAACAGACAGTATGATGAAACTACAGGAAACTCTGTGCGAACTATTAGCGGTGGCGAGTTATTATGCTTACGGCAAAAAAAAAAAAAAAATAAATAAATAAATAAAAAAGATTAAAAATAAATAAATAAACAAAATCAACTAACAAATACAAGAAACTGCTAGATAAAGAGTCTTGCTTATGACACAATGCATGCATTCTTCACCTGAGTATAGTGTGACTTTAAGCATATTACAGTGTATGTATAACTGTGCGAGCGTTGTATGGTAGGGTGCCTTCGCCTCCTTGGTGTGGCACAAAGGCGGCCATGACCGGGAACACCACCTCAGTAAGATGCCACTGATTAGGCCTCATAGCACAAGTAACACAAATAACACAAGTAATTATACTCAATAATTCAAATATTATGCTGAACGCCTGTAGGACACAATTACTTAATGGTGGACGCGTGCTACCTCACCCTAGATCGGCAGGTAGGCCTCAACCACATTCAAATGTGTAAACTTGGATGCTCGGCTGCCCTGGCATGCTTTATGGGTTGCATTTTTCCTTAAAGGAAGTTAAATTGTGGTTAACAGTAACCAGGCGATAAATAAATAAACCTACTAGATGTTTGCCAGTCGTGAAGAGAAAAAAAATGTAAATTCTTGAAAAACTGTTTTTAATTATTTCTTTCTTTTCAAACATATTAACTAGAAGACAACGAAAAATGACAGGCATACAAGTGCCAAACATGAGGCAGCGCTATCCACTGGCGGCTCAAAATATTTTCTACCAACAAACTGACACCCTCGACGCTATGCTACCACTAATAAATTCGGAAAATCACCAATGCCAAGGTCACATTCCCTCGTGCAATCATATGAAAAAAGAAAAAAAAACTATTTCCTGCTGAAAACAGTATTAACTATCTCACAAGTTAACACCACTCACATATAGTGTTTTGCTCAGCACCAACCATATTGTTTAAGTACCGACTAATATGAAATATATCATATAATCTATAGTAAAAGAAATAGAATCCTCGTATTGACATCATGGCCAATGATTTAGGTTTAGAAAAATATTTCCTTTTCCCCTCACCATAAGAAAGGTGGATACAAAAACACAAACAAGATACTCTAGAGGACCAAGCCCTTTAGTGTAAGGAGTTTTGCAAAAAAAATATTTGAATTAATTTTTCATTGTCTGGCTCTTAAATGCAACTCCGTGAGTCATAAAGCTTAAATCGGCGTAATATTACGGAAATAACTAGTACTGTATATGCCGTAAAATATTTCTTAAAATGATGTTTATATATAACCATGAACATACGTTGAGTTAACAAATGAGAAATCATCAGGAGCATCATGAACCGCATGAACTCGTACATGAAGAAATGTGGTTTGCCGAAGTTGAGGGGAAAAAAATAAATAAATAATGCCATTTCTCTATGCCAAGAGGAGTGTCGCCGCCACCCAGCGAGCAATATTTTCACTTTGAATGTGAAATCAGCTTTCCCCTTATCCCTCTCCCTCTATACAGGCACATATCCTTGTGCTACTCTCTCTCTCTCTCTCTCTCTCTCTCTCTCTCTCTCTCTCTCTCTCTCTCTCTCTCTCTCTCTCTCTCTCTCTCTCTCTCTCTCTCTCTCTCAGTTCATGTACCTATTGCGACGAGCAAAAGCCGAACAGAAGCCGGAAGAATGGGGGGTGTCTAGTAGCACTACTCTTAAGAAAATTAAAAACGAACAATAATAATGACACACACACACACACAGACATATATATATATATATATATATATATATATATATATATATATATATATATATATATATATATATATATATATATATATATATATATATATATATATATATATATAGCGCAGAAAAGGTTAACGTAG
>NC_087153.1:4710000-4722500 GCF_035594125.1 Scylla paramamosain
ATGCCGAGCCACATGCAGCGCTTGGTATTATTGGTATTTTTAGCTTAGCACCACAGTCCCTCTGTTGAGCCTCACCATTACTCTGCTGCAGGTATTCGATTAAGCAACTGAAAACTTAACTGTATGTAGTTTACTGAACCAATGACAGATAATCTTAAAAAAAAAACTATAAAAATTAGTGTTAATGAAAACGACAATATGTTTTTGTTTTCACACAACTAGCACACAATAGCAATACTCTCGCTTTATATTATCTGAAATCAGCTTTCATTTTCCTCTCTTTCCTCTATATAAGCACACACCTTTGTGCTTGTTTCTCTTATCACGCATGGGTAAATTGATCTATGGTAAAGAATATAAGTGATACCCAGTGATGTTGCTCTTAAGACAAGAATAAAGAATAACCAAGAAATCCCGTACAACATGGACTGATGACAGCCGCGCAGCACAGATTTAATTCCTTATACCTATATTATATTTTACGTTTGTGTATTAACGTTAAACACTTTTCAGCTGGATGAATATGCCTTATTCGCGAGTTCTCTCTCCCCCCTTTTTTTTTTTTTTCATAACCTATGAACATTAATGCAAACTTCTTTTTTTTTTTTTTAGTATCAGACGACATCGGATCACATAAGACCAGAATACTACCTTACATTTTTTTTTCACTGCCCTACGTAGCTTTCTTCCTATGCTTTAATTTGCAAATATTGAGCTATTGCCAGTCTGTGAAGGATGTATCCCAGCTGACAAAGAAACGTCAGCCAGCAGTAAAACATGTGTCTTCAGTACACCTCTCTTCGCCAACGTGGTCTCCACAGTAGCGTTGCGACGCTGCGACACAACCACAATATGCAGACCACCACAACAATTCATATAGATTACTATTTTAAGGAGTTTCTGCATGGAAACATGTCACGACAGATGTTAGTCATCAAGCTAAACACCACTTGCATATTCGTATAAAGTCCTCTTAAAAATAACTTATACTTTCATATTGTTTTCAGTTAAGGAATAATCTGAAGAGGGAAATTACCTGTATTTCCGTGGGGACGACAGAAGCTGCGTCGTGGCACCTCAGTACAGCAAGACGGTAGCACTTATGCCTCATACACACTTGATGGCTTGTTCCGGGTTGTCCTCCACGTCAATGAGGTCTTAATATGAATGCTAACTGTATATTATGTGAGTGACTGCATTAATAGCACACCTGTTTCATGTGATCGCTGTGTAATTTGTAAACTAAGTAGTTCTTAGGAACAGAAAGTACCCAGGACTCTCACTGTGGGAGCTATCAAAGAAGGAAGTAGCTCCAAAGAAATTAATGAAAGGAGGACAATAATATCGTCTAGTATACAGTGATATGAGAAACACACCTCAATCCTAAATTACCAGCTTAAATCAACCAGAACTCTATACACTAAAAAAAACTGATGTGCAAGAGAGAGAGGAAAAAATATATATGGCAGACTTCTGCAGAGGTGACTGGCGCCAAGGACGAGGCATCGTGAGGTGCTGGCAAAGTAACATACATAACACACCACCACAGACTTACCACAACAGAAGAAGTGGATGTCCAGCTAAAGTTGTTACTGCTTCCACCACCATTGTATCTCCTCTGTTAGTAACTCTATATGTTAATAACACCGGTGTAGAATTGCAAGTTTTTTTTTTCTGTGTGTGTGTGTGTGTGTGTGTGTGTGTGTGTGTGTGTGTGTGTGTGTGTGTGTGTGTGTGTGTGTGTGTGTGTGTGTGTGTGTGTGTGTCGGAATGTGGTTTTCTTTGATCAGTAAAAAAAAAAAAAAAAAAACTAGGCCATCTAGATTTTGAAGCATCTTTTGTATTTTTTTTTTAAAGCAGCACAAAATTTTTTCCTATAAATGTCTTTCTCTTTCTTATTCCCAAGTGATTGTCTCTGTAACTTACAATCTCTTGTTTATGGAATGACCATAAAATACTACTGCAGCTGCAGCAGCAGCAGCAGAAGTAGTAGTAGTAGTAGTAGTAGTAGTAGTAGTAGTAATGTTTGTGGTAGTAATCTTAAAATAATAATAATAACAATAATAATAATAATAATAATAATAATAATAATAATAATAATAATAATAATAATAATAATAATAATAATAATAATGATAATGAAAATGCTAACTGCTATATAAATATGTTAATGCAGTTTTAACAGAAACTAGATAAATAATGGATGACTGATATATGGGCTTCTCTTATTTAAGAGATTCACAGAGCACACAAAGTAAGTGTTTCCAAAGTACTTATATTTCTAGGTTTACAATATTTAACTCACCTCACCCGTAATTTTAAAATAATCTATGAATGGATCTAATGAAACGTAATATTTCCCGTGATGCGCATTTATTGATTTTCTGTCTGTAACAAGGTCTTAGGCTAACAGATCGTAAGTAATCAAGACCCCTTACAGAAATAAAATATAAATAATGCTTAAAGTAACGATCTACATTGACGAGTAAGCATATATCAATATATGTGGCTGATCTCTCGTTACCAAGAGAAAGGACGTTACATGTCTCCATCCAAGCGGCGGCGGCCCAGGAGTAGTCACCGTCACCTAATATTTAATACTCTGCCCTTAACTTAATTCTGCCTTCATGCTCCTCCACCAACACTCATTGCCTCTCTCAGCACATGTCTTTGTGCTGCCCCTCTTTCCTGAAGCAAAGGAGAGTTGGCGAGGGATATGCAAGTAGGAAAGAGAAACGTACGTATGTCCATTAGTGTCTTGCCCGAAAACCCAATCACATCAAATCAAACCATGTAATATTGGTGATAGTGACGATGATACGTAATAATGATGATGATAATAATAACAATAATAATAATAATAATAATAATAATAATAATAATAATAATAATAATAATAATGATAATAATAATAATAACTAACAACAACAACAACAACAACAACACTAACAACAACAACAACAACAACAACAACAACAACAACAGCTGTAGCAACAATAATAATTATAATTATAATAAATCTAAGAAAAATCCACTTGTTGATATTTAAGAAAACATAAACATGTGTGAATAATAATGATAATAATAATGATAATAATAATAATAATAATAATAATAATAATAATAATAATAATAATAATAATAATGATAATAATAACAACAACAACAACAACGAAAACAACAACAATAACACTTGTTAAGCAACGTATCCTCGAGCAAATAAACATCTTTTGTAATTTTTATCCCTTCGCCAGTAATTATGTGGCAAGAATCTACAGAGATGGAATATTCTAAGTAGCCAGCTACCTTATACTCTGACCAATCTTTGCAAACTACATCTCAATGCTCTCAATAATTCATGTGTCAACTCATAAACGTCCCACTCCAACCTGGTCATAAAGGAATATCTATCCAACCAAGTTTGGCTTCCGGTGGGCCTCTTCTTCCTTTAACACTCATCAGAGGAGCCCAGTCATGCCAACTCTGTACACTACATAAAGCTACAACATATGCATATGATGCAACGGGCACATCACTAAATGCACACTTGTTAAAACTAAGATGCAGTCAAGTTATCTACGGCACGTTCCTTAGGCCTACAGCGACACTAACTATCAGCATTCTAGTGTCGATACTGGAAGAAACTAATTTTATAATTGATGTTGTCTCCACCTCGCTTACGCTTTCCATTAATTCATAGCGAGATGTTAAATTAGATAAAAAAAAACTTTTCAGCTCCGTCAAGGGCGGATCGAGGTGCCGCCGCCTCCGTGTGGCACTGAGGTAACCATGTCCAGGCGCACCACTTCAACAAGATGGCGGCGCATGAGTCTCCGCTCACCAATAATGTGTTCATGGTGGCCTCTTGTCCATCATGTCATCACCTGGCTACAGGTGCAGCAGCAGCCACAAGGGAGCAGCGGCCCCAGGAGCAATATGATCGCTATTACCTGAAGGTTTAGGGAGCAATGGCACTGGTTCCTGCTGGCTTTGTTTTCATCGTGTGGTGACCCTCGCATTGTGCCTTCTTGTCAAAGTAATACCATGGGGTGTGCAGGGCTCTGCAGTGACGTGTCCAGAGGAGGCCCAACAAAAAATCGGCTTCCGGCCTGTAGAACGCAACGGATAAGTAAAACCAAGACTGTGAGAAAGCCTTACATTGCTAGGAGCCATGCTTTTCTAAAATCATTTATAAATTATTTAAAAGATCTGCCAGATTACAAAATCGAGTCAGATATTTTATCTTAGTTAATCAAGAAAATAATTAATATTAAACTTAAAATAGTTTCTTCATAAAAATTACAAAATTTCATCTAAGCATTTTTAGAAAAATCAAAATGGAACGTAACAATAGGAAAACATCTTAAGCATATTGTTCATGTTCTGTCATCATGGGCAGCGGAAGTGAGAAAAACAATCCGGGAAGATGGTGTCTACACGCAAGCAGGCTCTGCGCAAGCCTGATACTTAGGCTTTTGCTGTCTATTCACGCATAACGCACCAAAACACCACAGATTTTTATTAATGAAGTCAAGGAATTACAGAGCATCCAACAGAAAAAAAAAAAAAAAATGCTTGTCCTCCTCCCTTGACGAGAGGAGTAAAGCTAAAAACTCTGATTTCCAGTTTATTTCTTGAACTGACCAGCCAACCCTGACTCATAACAGCCCACAAGCAAGGAAGTGGAAAAGAAAATCATAGAAAAAAAAGAGATGTTGCAAGATTCATCAATGTTACACACGATGCGGCGTTAGGAATATGCTTCTCAATCTTTTTTTTTTTTATCCCCCTTGCATCAGATGCTCTTGATGTCTGTCCACTTCTGCTAAGATTCGAATGCTACCAGTGGTCAGAATGAGGTTTGGGCACTTATGGGCTCATACGTTTCACGCGAACACAGTCAATACTGAAAACTACACTAGCATTTATGGATTTTTTTTATTTATTTTTTTATTTATCCATTACTTTTTTACAACAACTATCTCTACAGTCCTATCTTCTGTATTTACGATCCAGAAAGCACGTCGAAATCCATTGCTTTATGTCAAAATTATTACTACTCTGCAGAAAAGCACACACTGCTTCCAGCACAACAAACAAAATCGATGCATTCCATGGAATTTGATACAAGGTGCCACACACAGCGTTCTCTAACATCACCACAAGACAGGTGGGTGTCACCCTGCCACATACCAACACCTGCCACACTGGAGAATACTTTTTTTTTCTTTTCTTCTTTTCTTTTCTCAGTATGCTGGTCGTGCTTACCGCCCTCAAGCCATTTCTTATTCACAGATAACTAAAACTGATACAACTTTTCACTAGATGACATTTTTTTTTATCACGAATAAATAATTAGGCCTTCAGATGACAGAGGCTCTGTAATCATGATTATTATATATTAGCAAAGATAAAAAAAAAAAAAAGACAGTAACTGACCCAACATTACCACGCAAAAGTAGATGTATATGTTTCTTCACTTATTTGTCGCTAAATGGAAGTAATAATTCAAACATTCATTCCTCTGTCGTAAAACAATTTTAACTCCCGCTTTTTTTCCACCACCTATTCTTTTTCTCAATACATTTTACACGTGCTGGCCCATATTACTTCAAATAAAGACAGCCAATGGATTTATTCAGAATAAAATTTCACCTAGAACAAAATACAATACAAAAGTTCAGAGTTCTTTAGCTTCTAATAAAGCTTGAATCAATGACAGGCTTGCAGTACAGCGAAAAGTGTATCTAGCTGTTCAATACAAACAATGAAATATTATCTATTCAATAGACTGATTGACTGAACTCAGTTAAGCCTAACAATCTTACTAGACTTCCGCGTGTATTAAGAGTGTTACCGAAACACTAGTGCCCTGAAACCGTGACCAACCCATTCATTAATGAACAAATGAAAACCTGAGACAACTTCATACAAAGTGAAGAAATAAAGAAATACACAGAGTTTCTGGTCACCTCAAGATAACTCTAAATTTTACTCTGATTTGAGTTTTGCCGCAGCAGCAAATGGCAAGTTGTCCTTTCTGATACCTTGAATTCCTTGACTTGTCTCGATTTGTGGAAAAGTGGCCTAGAAAGCGTGGGTGTAACGGAATTGAGAGGTAGAGACGAAACCAGGTTTCATATCGATTTTGGAAAGAAAATCAAATGCTGAAAACTACTAATAGTTTGGAAGAGGATTAGTATATACAAATATATTTATGTTAAGTGGCGCTGCATCATTCGTTTTATTCTATGTATGGTTATCATGATTGTTTCCTTTTGTCAAATGAAGGCTTTATTATTTCAAGTTTTCAATAAAGGAGTCATAATATTATTAAGCTGATGTGGATTCAAATTAATGGACAAATAAAAAAAAAATTTAAAGACGGTACCAAGCCAGACACTGCGAGACCTGATAGGCATCTCCTCCACACTATACCACACCGTCACAGGAAACACTGACCTGCACAGCAACGCCACGATGCAATAAATCGTATCGTCAGTAATAAGAAAATCTACCACAAATTATGTGCACTATTTTTCCCAAAGAGAATCTGCTGAGTTACGATGTGCCAGGCCAACATGTAACGATGTGATGTTAATAGCTGAAAGCAATTTTCATTCTTGTAAGCCTGAATCTTACCCATCATTACTTCACGTGCAATATGCTAAGCCGAAATTAACTGATAATCCACATTGCACCGAACTGTGTGCAAGACATCGGAGTGCCGCCGCCGCCTGCGTGTGGCACCGAGGCCGCCATATCCAGGCACAGCACCCACCAACAAAATGGCGGCAACTAAGCCTCCTAGCGATATAAAGATTCTTTGGTGTCCACTGGACTTCTTTTAGACAGACCTGACTACAGGTAGAGCTGCAACCACCAAGGAACAGCGGCCGCAGGCGCCACATGCCTGCCATTGCCACCGACAGGTTCACGTAACACTACCACCATCACCACCACCACCACCACCACTAACAACAACAACAATAACAACAACAAAATTTCTCCCCCCTTTTTTTTTCTTTTAGCCTATACCCATCCTACAACGAGCAAAGATTGTCAGGCGTAGTGACCCCTGACCTCACTGTGAACATGGTGGGTCATTGGGACATGCTTTCATAAGAAGAATTTGGACTGCTGACTTTCATGGGTGATTACATTTTTCTGGATCGACAAGTGCCAATAGGCTTTTGATACGCCTGTATGCTAATGAGATACTGCTGGCATGGGCATCTGCTGGACTCAGTGCCCCGAGGAGTTCATCTGAGGAGGCCGTTACACATGTTTTTCTCTCCGAGTGGGAAGAGGGAATGGATCAGGTCGCGACTTAATAAAGGGTATGTAAAGAGGATTTAGTAAAATGCACTTAAATTATGCAAAGGCATGCAGAGATTATTAAGTAAAGCATTAGTTCGGAAAATAATTGTCAATAAAGCAGGAATACAATTAGGGACGTAGAACCACAGTATAGTAAAGAATGAAAATGAATTAGGATTGGGATTTTATATTAAATAGTTGATTCCTTTGGATCAAATAAAAAAAATCAATGCAGGGAAAAGCTAGTGTACCACACGTGCCTTTCCTGACAAGCTCACAGGGCACCAGAAATATAGTGCCTCTGCGGTGTCGTGGTCTCACTTGGGAGTTTCTCACTGATCAGTCACCACACAGGAACCACTAACAATAACGCCATCTTTACCATGCATCGGTGAAAATAATAAATACAAATCAGATCTCTAAGACTATGACACATCCATCATAAAAACAGGGGCTGGAAGAAATATTAGCTCTCTACTGGAATACGAATACGAATACTTAAAATTCCTACGAATGACAACACAATAAATACTGTTAATACGAATGCAAATACGAATACTTTATGAACGCATTCGTGAATGCACTTATGAATGTTCTTTATTGAAAATATCTTCGTGCAACTGAATAAAGCACTACACTAAAATTATGTACTAAGATTAGGTAGAATAATTTAAGAACACTGGCCTATCATTGGTGATAGCAATGGAGAAGGATAAACACAAACTGCGGTACATTTAGGCCTATTTCAGCTGTTGTATAACAAAACTAAAAAAAAGGTCAAACTATGTATACGATGCGACATCAAAAGGTTTCAGAATTCCTAGCAGATATTGTTTTCTAATAAAACGGAAAGTGTGTGAAGTTTTCAAAACAACGTAGAGGTAATTGTGAACAGACACGCCAGCAGATGCTGTACTGCTCGTGAGTCTGAGGTTCCTGGTGTGGCAATGTCTTTTCCACAATATTTACTGTCTGGAAAGCGTCGATTCTTCCATTTCTTAGGATAAGAAAAAAACTTGTATGTAAACTAATGATGACGACTTGGATGTCATTTAGGAGTTAAGATTCTAAAATCAGGCAAAATCGACTTGTTGCACAGTTATAACTTCATTTTGTATTCTTAATATCGTAATTATGTAGTTAGTAATATAAATGAAAATTATCAGATAATTTAGTCATGGGTATAATTCACTGCTTGATCACACATCTAAGGTCTGGGTCCTAGCTTTACGGTTCCATAAACTTACAAGATCAAGGCTGCCGTGTGGGTGGCAAATTATTAAAAACATTCTTACCATTATTATATTTTTTTTTTCGTATGAATCGCTGTCATTATGATAAATTCTTGTAACATTACTCAGTTTTTACTAATGTATAGCTGTAGTATTGTGTTACAAGCGGACTTCACATACTTTAAAATACATGACACTTTGATACTTTCTAATGACATCGGGAACACACTCTAGATACTGTTTACACTGACAGTGAATTCACTGTAAGCTCCCGGACACTGCAGCACTTGAACATACGATCATAACATAGTAGGGAATAAATCCATCATTGAGCCTGCCTCAACCTGCATAAACCAATAGTTATCCACTAACAAGTGTTAACTGAGGCTAACCCGGCACCATAAAAACTTATACAATATAAGTCCATCCAAGAAACTAGAATTGGAAGGAATGACGAGTGTTATTCATGATAATGAATCTATTGTTATTCGAAGACTACGCATACTTTTACGGAGTATTCAAGTACGAATGAGAATACTTTGGTTTAAGGTAACAACTATTCGAAGATAAATATACGTAAGTATTCGAATGTATTGGAATAAGAATAAAGAATACGAATATTCCATCCCCGCTTAAAACTCCTAAAAATGGAGACAAAAAATATCTAAACCAAGGTGGTCCAACTTCTTCGACATTGGACCATTTTGGTAATAAATTCAAAAGTTGAGGGTCACTAATTTTAGTCTATAAATACATGCATATTGCACACGCACACACACACACACACACACACACACACACACACACACACACACACACATATATATATATATATATATATATATATATATATATATATATATATATATATATATATATATATATATATATATATATATATATACACACACACACACAGGGTGGGTAAAAAGTAACAAGGCATTAAAAATTAGTAATAAAATCCATATTCCTATTATAAATTTATTGGAAACAAATAATAAATGTTCTTTATTCTATGGGAAAGTAAATGTAAATCTTCATATTTCAACGTAAGCACCGGTGACGTCAACCAGATTCCTCAAACGGCCTGGGATGGAATAAACAACCTTCTGAAGGACGTCGTCTGGGATAGCACTGAAAACCTATTGAATCCGTATCTCCAAGTCCTCCAATGTGCGAGATTTTTGTCTTCTACACATCTTCTTTTGTGTAACCCCACAAGTTAAAATCACATGGAGTGAGATCTGGAATTCTTGGAGGCCGTTCATGAGGTCCGCGTCGTCCCATCCAACGTCCTGGAAAATGCTGGTCTAACCACACACACACAGTAAGAGAAAAATGGGGTGGTGCATCATCCAGTTTGAATATCAGGTCACCAGTGCTATTCCAGCCAGACACTGTGAGCCACACGTAATTTTCAAGCATCCGAAGATGGCGGTCCGCATTCATGGTGTCACCCAGAAGATATGGACCGCTGACTCTTCATACTGGAAATTCGATAAGCAATTTTCAGTATCACCGGTGCTTACGTTGAAATATGAAGACTTACAATTATTTTCCCATGGAATAAAGAACATGTATTATTTGTTTTCAATTTGTAATAGGAATATGAATTTTATTGCTAATTTTTAATGCCTAGTTATTTTCCTTCTACTGAACCAAACTTTATATGCTTTGTCTAACAAGGAACACCCTAACCTCAAAATATCAACGCTTACACATTATGCTCTTATGTTCAGTGGAACATGTGCTATGTGAAAACATAATAATTTCACAAAGGTAAGTCACGCAGCCCATCACTCATGACGATCGATAACTATTTCATTTAAATATAGTAAGAAAATCTTCAGTTACTGCATAAGTAAATGATTTGATATCATTGCTGATAGAATTCATATCATACACCTCACCACATCACAATTCCATTATCGCGACACATCATACTGTAGTCTTGATATATAATTTCCTTGAACACACTACGCAATAATACCTTCCTTTCTTTATCTCTAAACACACGACACACCCAAGTCCATCCAATGGCTCTTCAACACTCCGGTACACATTTCTTAAAACATGATTTTTATAGCAACTGAAAGGATTAAATTATTGATACCTAACTGCAAACCAATGACTTAGTTGCATTAAGGTGTGTGTGTGTGTGTGTGTGTGTGTGTGTGTGTGTGTGTGTGTGTGTGTGTGTGTGTGTGTGTGTGTGTGTGTGTGTGTATAATTTAGTCAACACGAAAATTTCTTTTTTTTTTTCATAAAAGAGAAATGAAGAGAGACAAAGCACATTCCATTTGCTTAATTAAAAATGCAGCACAAATTCCATTCAGTTGCTCACGCTAACAGTTTCTACACGAGCTTGCTTCTGCATTTCTCACCCTACTGTAGTTAGTCTTAGGTGCGCGTGACCTTAATTAACATACCTGCACGACCTACGAAAACCCGACACAATCACGCCAATGTAATCAAGGTACATTTGCCTCACATCAAGGAGAGTGACGGCCCACCGCCACCAACAATCAGTCCCCGCCACCACAACTACACAGATTAGCCGCTAGTTCACTCGAGCCACGATACAGCCATTGGCAGCGTAACTTAGTCACTTGAATAATAATACTAGGGAAGCAGAGTCCTGCATTCTTATCCACCTGGATATTAAAAAATGCCATCCAAATGGACACGAACACCCACCCACCCACACACACACACACACACACACACACACACACACACACACACCAGGTTCTATTGCATCATCACTACCAATTCCTTCCTCCATGACATGAAAACAAAGCTGATGTGTCAATGTGACAACTTCTGGTACTTTTCCTAGCAGTGAGCAGCGGCTGTGTGGAACGAAGCAGCCGCCTGATGACCATCACTTGCATGGCAGATGAAATCATCTGAAGAACCTCAAAAATAGAAATTTGTCTCGTTGTTTTCACAAACCGAATGTAAATAATTGTTATAAAAAAATGGGAAATTTACAATTTATAGAAGAAAGGAAAAATGTTTGAGTTTTATGCTTTTCCTAATTTTTTACACTAATTGCCCGGCGAGGGGCGAGGGGCCGGACTCCTGCCGACCCCTATGGCACTAAGGACACCATGTCCTGGCACACCATCTCAATAAAATGGCGCCGGGCCGAACCACCTCACGTCCCAAGCTATGCCTAGAGACGCCCCTTCCTGTTCTTTGCATTTTGTAGCAACAGGTGAAGCAGCGGCCTCCATGAACCAACTGACATTACAATGCGGTGTTATAACAACACGACAGTGTGTCTCATCAACACTATATCATCTTTACTACATCCTGCACCGGGGAACGTCCCTTCGTCTAAAGTCACAAAAAGGCTGCCAGGTGCTGTTCCCCTGAGGCAGAAGCTGCTCAAGGCCTGCCTCTGACGCCTACAGACGGGAGCTTTTAGGGCACGGAAGGTTCCCATGACTTGAGAGTTGCCAATACAGCAATGATTTCTTTTTTTTCCCATAATGTAAAAAAGAAAAAAAATAGATAAATAAATAAAATAAATAAATAAATAAATAAATAAATAAATAAATAAATTCTTATTTCAACACTTGCATGTGTATGAATGTCTCAAAAATACATTAAAATTGAGTTTTAGGTGGTAGAGAAGAGGTTAATGTAACATTACAAAGAATCTGAAGTTGCTTTCTTTTTATACCTGTATGTACCCATGGAATTACAAGAACAAGGTTGAAGTAGAGTCAATGTTTGATTTTAACTAACATTTTTGCCCATCACCGGGCAGAAACCTTTGCATTCAACCATCATGGAAGAGGCATCGCAAGTGATTAAAGGAGCTTAGAGTACGAATAAATGGAAGCTTCGTGCAGGGGCTTCATGAATGTAATATTAATGCAGTCTGTACAACAATCAGGAAATAAATACATAAAATAAAAATAAATAAATAAATAAATA
>NC_087153.1:4727500-4732500 GCF_035594125.1 Scylla paramamosain
ATGTAACGTGACAGTGGAATATTCCTTCGCTCATTACGGATTAGATGAGATGGCCATCGTGGACTTTATAGTATTATGTCCTTCAGGTCGTGTCAAATTGAATGTTATGTGTAATTAATCTAATGACTGCTAATATTTTCTTATTAACATTTATCAAGATGCTGTTTCCAACATTCTCAGAAATTCACAATTATCAGTATGTTTCTTTCATTATAGGAAGACTCATCTCTAAGTAATTCATCACTAGGAAAATTTGGACCATGTGAAATTCCATATGTAATGAATATTCCAGTTAATTTTTTTTTTTTCAGCCTCAGAATATAAGGTTTTATTTCAATGTGTGTGTGTGTGTGTGTGTGTGTATGTGTGTGTATGTGTGTTAAGAGAGAGAGAGAGAGAGAGAGAGAGAGAGAGAGAGAGAGAGAGAGAGAGAGAGAGAGAGAGAGAGAGAGAGAGAGAGAGAGAGAGAGAGAGAGAGAGAGAGAGAGAGAGAGAGAGAGAGAGAATGGCATCAAAGATTTCTCCATCACTGAATATAAAGTATACCCTGTAAAGGTACGGCTCATTGCGTTGATAAGTAAATACCTACAATGAGAGATCACTTGCCAGCACACCAACCTCTGCAGGCCAATATGGGTGCGGCAAACATGGCTAGGTCGGTGAGTGCCACGGCCTCACAGGCACTGGACTCGCCATGTTCAGGCCGCTACACCAATAAGATGGCGGCTCATGTCCTCGGAGGACTCTTAAACCTGCCTATTCGTGTTTAACTATAATTCACATATAAGAGGTGCACAAAGTAGCCGATGACTGAGCCTAAGCTTGGGATCTGTTCAAAACATCTCCAGCACATAGTGCCTACCTGTAACGATGCCACCAGTCCCTTTGTTGTTCAGGTAGAGACATCTGATCCATCTCAACGAAGATTCCACAATATACCTTGATTGGATTTAAAACCTAAACCTATAGTAACATCAAAATGGTTCCAGAAATTTCAGAATCAAGCAAGCCAGACTACCAACACAATTGCCATTAGACAAATCTTCATAGCCAACATTATTCACAATACTGACATAACCTCAAAGACACAGCAGAGTACTTATTCAAGAAAATTATCCACACCAGACAGAAAAAAAAAAACTTTGACAAACAGTAGTGTCCCACGGTGAATCAAATATAGTGGTGGTTGTGATTTACACACCTGGATATTTATGTAAAACGTTTAGTGGTTTGTTGTTTTCCTTATGCTCAAAAGACTGGTCCTGATAAACATGATATAGTAAAGATAAGCAGCGAACCTGCGACCCTGCCACAATTCAACCTCGACAAAGAAAAAAAAAAAAAGGCCGAAACAGTGTTTTGATAACGCTTTAAAAGAAAGGCATTTCAAAGCATAAAAATGTCTCTCGAGACCTGAAGCTGTGTATAATGAATTCATCAAGTGGCTTCAGCTATCAATGAAACACTTATATAACACCAATAGCAAAAGTAGTTTTGCAAGACTTTCTTTAATCTTCATTTTTTTTTTCTGTTTTTTAAGGTCATGCTGTTCGACATTATTCTATTTTTTTCTCAACTGATCTTGAGACAGAAGCCACGACGTTACAGCCTCAAACTTAAGATAGGCCTTGGCTCCAGGTGATATGAATAAGACTTTGGTTGACTCGTTACCATCAGTAAATCACATAAGTGTGCTATGCATATAATACGATGCCTAGATAAATTGGGGAGAACAGCAAAATACAGCAACACATTCTGGCCCAAACAAAACTGTATTTGCTTAAAAGAAAAAAAAAAAAAGGCAGGTTATGAATTTCGCAAAGGGACGGCAAAAGAGAGACATTGACAAATGGAACTTACAGATGTGAACGAACCATCACAACGTACTAACGTTTTATAAATATGATGATACCGAAAAAAAAAAATAAAAAATGAAACAGCTTATGGCCTTGTAATAAAGAAAAAAAAGGGGCTTTGCATATTTCATGATAGCAATTTGAAATATAAATTTTAAGTTCTTATGCATAATTGAAAATTATTTACGAAATAGTTCTATAAACACTTTGTACACATCATACTGATTCCACAAGGCCCGAAAATACAGATTGCAGTATGTGAACTAAATACTAAACAAGTGGTTCTCGAATTATGTTAAATGATCTTACAATCTCCCTCTTTCACACACGTGTGGTTGTATATTTTTTTTTTTTCAATTGATATCTTAGTAATACTTCAGAAAACAAAGATCTTTGTTCGGGTTAAAACAAATTAAACAAATGATGCAGGTACTAGACATTCTAATAAACATTTACTTAAAAAAAAGCGGAAAAATGTAGAAAATAGAAAAATTATCAAAACTGGACTTGCACAGTTCCGAAAACCAAATAAAAGAATTAGAAAAAAAAACATGCCGGTAATATTCAAACTCATAAAATTGAAATGAACAACAAATCTAGTAAACTACTGACTCCATGATATAAAGGGATTCATAAACGAAATATAAAACTATGAACATATGTCACGTACATGATTCGAATTTTTCGAATTCTTATTATACTAAAATATAAAGACACTTATCTGAGTAAATTCATAAAACAAAACACATACATAATATTTCGATTTCTCATAATACTGAAATGTAAAGATCCTTAAACCAGATATTTGTTATCGGAGTAGTTACATCACATACTTTGTGAACAATGATTTTTTGGAGAGAAGAATTCAGGCCATATCCACTAAATATCCTTCACGTCCCCCCAGACTGAGAACCACTGTACTAAGCAATGGATCTTAACCAAAGGGAAGTCTCAAATTAGATGACGCTTTCAGAGGGATAATTTTGATAAATTCAAACAATAATCACTGATATGAAATTCGTAACAGGTAAGTGTCAACCATCTTCTAGAATTAATGTTTTCAGAAATCTAATCTTAAAACAGCAACAACTATACAACTTTTATCATAAGAAATAAATAAAATAAAATAATTGTATGTGTAAGTGTGGTTGACGGGAAAAAAAAACCCTAATATGTAAAACGTTCACAAATCCAAAGGTGACCCAAGTTGTATGAAATACTTCATGCCTGGGGGAGTGAAAAGATCACCGGCGCCTCTATAGCATGTGTTGAAAAGGAATTGAAAAAAAAAGAAAGAAAAAGCACTTTCATCACATTTTGTAAGAACACAAAGTAATAATGCCTTAATAAATCTACTACGTGAAGATATGAAATGGACTGTAAATGATGAGTGGGAAAAAAAAAATAAAAAGTGGAAAAAACACACATAAGAGTATTTTTAAGGTTACTTTCTTGTGATAATCTTGAAAATCACAATAATTTTGTTGTGTGATCCACCATTTAGTTATTCATTATTTTCATAAGGATAATTTCCTAAACAGATTCAAGGTACAATATATTACAAAATGATGCTGTATTTCAGCTCCTTTTCTTGTATTGTATTTCCTATGTAAGTGTAACAGCCGGGCAAGATCAGAACAATACACCCGATCGGAATAGCCACCAAGAAATACAGTAACACAAGGATCTCACAATGTTATTAATGAACCACTTATGAAAAGAGAATATTATTTTGCCACCGCTACTTATAAAATTGGGCTTGATGAGACAGTTCGTCAAAGCACTGAAACATAATAAACCAGCATTCCCCATACCCCAAGAAGAAATTTCGAAAAATAAGAGATGCAAAAATTAAGAAAGGCAAATTTGTTGGAATGAAATTCAAGCAACGATTGATGAAACTTAGCCACCAGCTTGGTGCGCGTTTACGGGTGTGTGTAGAGGTCTTCTGGGAAAGCAAGAAACAGACCTATTATGATTTTTCAGGAGATGAACTTATCAAAAGCTACCAACATTTAGGTTGTAACATGTCACTCAAACTACATTTTCTGCATTCCCATCTTTTTTTTTTTTTTTTCTAGGAAAATGTAGGAGCTGTCAATGAAGAATATGAAGAGAGATTTAATCAAGACATAGCGAGAATGGAGAGTAGGTACACAAGTAAATGGAAACCAGCCATGTTAGCTGATTTTTGCTGGAATCTGATACGTGACGAACATAGTGTATCACATAAATGGCAAAGAAAATACTAATAAGCACACAAATTCAAGCTGAATTTACATTCTGATGTTGATTAGGCTAAGAAACTTGATATTCAGCATATAGTGGATCAGTTTCTTGTGAAAAAGACGATAAATAATGTTATCTCACTTTTCCTCATTACATTCCCATATTTCTGGTAAAAAGTGTATGAGACGGTTGCATAAAACTGAGACGTGACTGAGGTATATGGTTGTCAGATTTAGACTTTGCACACTTGAAATGATAATAAAAACACGGACTCTATCACCCTTATCTTTTTTTTTTTTTGGTACAATAGATAGGATGGTGTTCAATATAAACAAAAAGTAGAAAGAAACAAAAAACTATCTATTTATTTGCTTTCTTTCATTGCAGCAAATACCGTCTCCAGCAAACGTGAAAGGAAGACAGCAAAAATAAGTTACGGAAATGAAAGTCTTGAAAGATACGCATCAAGAAGAAGCCAATAAATAGTCAAGTCAGTGATACTCAAGGATGGAAAAGTATCCTAAAGAGTTTCAACTATCAGAAGGCTTCCAAGTGCTTCCTGAAAAGTCACAGGAGAACGTCGAAGTGTATAGGGTCTGAGTAATGACTTTTTAGTATTGCAAGTTTAAGTAATTAAACATTAACTGGCCCTATAAAATTTCGTAAATTTCACCCAGACCTCTGTTTATTCATATAGAAAATAAGAGGCCTCTAGGTAAAGAACATTCAATACAAGAATAAAATTCTCTCTCTTTCTCTCTCTCTCTCTCTCTCTCTCTCTCTCTCTCTCTCACACACACACACACACACACACACACACACACACACACACACACACACACACACACTGGTAAACCGTACTATCTACGGTTATGAAAAATATTACAACACCTAAGCAAAATGACAAGTTTTCTT
>NC_087153.1:4737500-4752500 GCF_035594125.1 Scylla paramamosain
CTTTCTAACGATTTCTGGGAACAACTGTTTCATAACGACTTCTTTACCTTACTGTCTGGCATTAAAGTCAACAGATTTGCTGAATTCAAAGAAAATGAGAAGAATATCGTGTACGCCTTTCAGAACACTTTGTACAATAACTACTGTGGAGGAAGTGGTCGGGGTATAAAACTCATGGTGATTTTACTTAAAAACTAAATATTTCCGTGAAAACAAGGTTGCGTGTGATTTTTTTTTTTTTCGTCGTTCTGCATAGTTTCCTTAATGATCTTAAAATTAAATGTCACACAACAAACATTTGAGAAGGTTGGTTTTAACGTTACTGTGGTGATCTAGCGTGTGTTTCTATGGTCTGAGTGGACCTGTGACACATGAAAAGCTACTATTAAGACTTTACAAAGATTAATAGATGGTCGCACATCATAGTTTATATCAAATAACAACGTAGATCACACCTCGAAATAAAGATTTTCGGAAAATGTAAAGAATCATGACTTGATTAATGTAGTGTTGTTATTTGGGAGTTGTGCAACATAGCATACTTCTATTTGAAGTAACATTAAACATTCTCTTGTGTTTGTATGGTACACGTCACATTGGTCCGTAATATATCTTATTACCTTCAATTGCAATCTTCATCTAGTGACATCGTGAAGGCCAAGCTTTAAAGAAATAAAAGAAAAGAAAAGAAAACTGAAAGAAGTATTTCGATGGGTGCAAAGATGACATGTGTAATAAGAGTATAGTTCTTAGGATAAATGAGGTAGTCAAGCCTTATAGTGAAAGGAGCGGCTACACGCTGGGTAAACATTTATGTAAGTAAAGAAATAGTTATTCACTATTATGGTAAAGGAGAAGTTAACACGTGCCAATACCACTGAATACCAAGTGATGGAGAGATTCATGATGATGGTAATGTGTTTTAAAAGAACTACTTTCTGTATGTGTCTTCATGTGTTCGTACAGGTCAGATGTGTCTCCATATGTTCTTGTCACCTGAGAGCCACCAAAGAAGGTTCTTGGCTGTGGATATCATCTGGTCTTTTGGGCAATCACTAATTTGCATATGTAAATTTACCACTTTTAGATAAATATCAGAACTATCATAATAATAGAATGAAAAAAATGTTGTTTTCTTCTTAAGATACACAACTAGTAGCCTTTAGACGTGGAGTGTTGAACGGAACGTAAATCTAGTTGTTGTCTTTCACCAATTTAGGAAAATCTTCAGATCTTTCGTAAGTTCCCGTACTTCTTTGCCTTCAGTATGATCCACACACTAATAGCATGATCTGATAACTTGAAATCCAGTAGACCGTAGGAAAATACCAGCAATGGGTGCCACATAACGGCAAGTACAAAAGATATCCACACTGCCACCACTATTGACTTGTTTTGCTGCAGGAATTAGACGCATGCTTTACTGAGGTGCCTGATGATATCCACAGAAAGCTGAACAAGAAATGTAATGCCTCTAGAGCAACAATTTAACCTTTAATGCGTCCATGTGTTAGAAAACAAAAACTTGACGTGACGATTCAAATAACATTGTAATAAAAAAAATAAAAAAATAAATAAAAAAACGTACAGAATAGCCTTTTAAATTGTCAAGAAAACATTTAAAAGGTTAATACGGCTTATTGAATAAGAAACGTTCACTACTAACAATAGTTACTGTGGATGAACAAGAAAAGAACATGAACAAGAACAAGAACAAGAAGAGATTGAAAAAAGTACGTAGTAGTAGTAGTAGTAGTAGTAGTAGTAGTAGTAGTAGTAGTAGTAGTAGCAGTAGTAGTAGTAGTAGTAGTAGTAGTAGTAGTAGTAGTAGTAGCAGTAGTAGTAGTAGTAGTAGTAGTAGTAGTAGTAGTAGTAGTAGTAGTAGTTGTTGTTGTTGTTGTTGTTGTTGTTGTTGTTGTTGTTGATGTTGATGTTGATGTTGATGTTCATAGTAATAAGAGTGATGGTGTTGGTACAAGTACTACTACGTATAGTCACTATCATAACGTTGCTTGTAATTCACAAATCGAGAAAAGCAGAACGAATAAATTTATATTTTTATTTTTTTATGTATTCTTAGCGTTTTCTTGTTATTCAATATGTTTTACTTTATGCTTCTTTCTAGAATTTTACCAATTTGAAAAATAAACAATAAATACAACATATGGTTAATTATTATTCTCTGCCGCCGTCTATTTCTGTCAATTTAGTCCATCGTCATGAAGTAAAATTATAGTATGTGTTCGCTGCAGTCAGCCTGTTCTTCTCTGCTTGAACTGCCGGCCATCAAGCGAGTACCTATGATAACATTAAAGTATGGTAAATATGGCACTCTGAGAAAAAAAGCGGCGTCTGTATAAGAACATTTGACAAATCACCCATTGGAAGTTATCCAAAAAACTGAGCCAAACGCTAAAACTAATCCTTATGGTGCCTCCTTATATATATATATATATATATATATATATATATATATATATATATATATATATATATATATATATATATATATATATATATATATATATATATATATATATATATATTTATATATACATTTTCCTTAGGAAGTTTCTTCAATTTGAGTGATACAATTCTATCATGTACTAACAAATCACGTATTCTGTAGGGTGTTTTTTTCTTTCAAATGAAATATTATTATTATTATTATTATTATTATTATTATCATTATTATTATTATTATTATTATTATTATTACTATTATTAATATTTTTTTTTTTTTTGTTACTTTCTAGCTATTCTTACTCTCTGAAAAGTCATGTGACATTTTCACATGACTGATTATACTCGTCACTCCGAAAGGTTTCTATTAATAATAAAATAAGTTCTAGGAAGCCTGAAGAGAGGCATCGTGTGTTTAAAATAGGAACCGAAGGTTGAAAATTAACTATAGGTTCAATAGCCTTTAACTCTCCATTGAGCGAACGTTTTGATATTATTATTTCCTATCTCCGTTTTTTGCAGTATAATTCCTTCTCCATCTAAGCATTCGATTTGGCTCGCTGCTTCCTGAGGTTCTTTCTGACATATTACCGTCATTAAAGGAAGTTATCGACGACCCATTTGAAGACAGAGGCCTCTCACAACTCCTTCCTCATATCAATGTTGCGTATTAGAGGTTTCTCATTCATAACTGACTAATAAAAGCCAGTCATATGATGTCTACACTTCATATAACTTCCACGGATGGCAGTGCTTTCAAGTCTACTCAGCATTTAGTGTGAATATAGATGAGCAGTGCAATTCAGGAAACCAGTAAAGGAACAAACAAGTAAATTAATAAGTAGATAATCAATGACTGGAGAAAAATAAACAATCATACACATATAAATATAGCCAGTTTTTCTACCGCTGTCTTTCACAATTTTATGTTATCCACCATTGCTATTACGCATACTCTAACTTTTTTTTTTTCTGCTTTGACCGCGATTCCATATCTAAGAACGCATTAGGTATTCTTAGTTTGAAATCAACAATGTCACAAAGCCATATGTTGGTGTTTACAAGCCAAGCCTGGAACAAATTATTGCTTTCTGTTTTTCTTGTCATCGGCATTAGTAGTGTTTTAGGTAACCTCGATTTGTTTTTTCTTAAGTACTTTCATTTACATCCAAACCAAGGAACATTAAACATATCTTGTATACTCGGCATACATACTCGGTATGTCCTTAACTGTACCTATAAAACTGCTATATTCCTAGAAAGGTATGCATATTACTAAGAAAGTACATGAGTGTAACAAACAACACAAAAAAAAAAAAAAACGAAAAATTGCATTATTTTCTTAAATGACCATCAAACGAATAGTTGGTGCAAATTATCATCGTTTATGCTTGTATTCATGAAGACTTACTGATGCATTTCCCTTCCATCAAAACTAGTATCCCATCGCATTACAAGTTTGTCCCGTGCACGCCGAATGGAGGGACAGCCCTGGTTTGGAGAGAGGGGAACTCATTCTAGTCCTACAGAAAGCCAACTGTTTTTCGTAATCACAGAATGCTGTAGACCCACTTGCGTGAATACATGAAGCTGTGGGAGATCTGACATGACTATGTGAGGATGAAAGATAGCATCAGATTTAGAAGACTTCTTTTGAGCAGACTTGAAGTGAAGTGCGTGGAAGAACAAGATGATAATTATAACGAAGATTTATTATTATTATTATTATTATTATTATTATTATTATCATCATCATCATCATCATCATCATCATCATAACAGAAAACCAAGTAAAGAATCACGCTGAAAAGTTAGTAGACTATACCTTCAGGTGTCAGTGCGGGTCGAAGGACAGGTAGGAAAAAGAAAAAAAAAAAAACTTACGAAATACCTCCTAAAACCTACGAAATAAGTACTAAAATAAAACTATAACCCCCCGCGCAACCTAAGGAGGAGGAGGAAAGTGTGTGGTACATGTTTCTCATGCTAGTTTAATTCTTAAATCAGATTATTTGATACCTGTGACTGGCATACTTTTATGAAATAATTAATTCTTAGCTTTATAATCACTTCCAGCAATACTGTCGTTATAACTATATAACTATGTCCTTTGCAAAAACTTGGAATATGGCAGAAAATAAAGGTTACGGAAGGTAAAGGATATTTTCGGAAACTTACTCTACTTTTCTTTTAATATTATAATTTTAGGAAGCTCTGATAATACACAAAGAACGCCGTCTCTATGACTGTACAAATTATAATTATTTACAAAAAAATCTGTAGCTTCTGACACTGAGGACATTAGTCCGCCTTTTTCTTATCTTTTATACATATACATATATGTAACATAATCGATACAGTACTTTTTGGTTGTGGGATATTGAGGTATAAGAGTTTCAACGTAACATCTGGTAAGTATATGAAAGGCTACCAGAAACCCAGAAACAAAAAAGGGAAAAAAGTAAACAAAACACGGTCAGGAGAAACAATGTAGGACAAGATGCTGACATTATTTTCATGAAGTTGAAAAGACCAGGAAATTTCAAGACGAAGATGGAAATAAAGATGACGAGAAGGAAGATGTGCGAAGTAATTCCATAATGAGGTGACCATCCACATCTCGTTGTGTTCTGCTAATCACCTTGAGACAAGTAACAAGATTCTGTCCAGCCACGAGGCAACACCACGTCTTCATGGGGAAGGTACTTTGCCACAATAAAATAAATCAATCTATCAGAAAAAGAAAGTCATCAGAATAAGATATATTTTTGAAACGCATGTACCCTGCTTCTGTTGAAGCTTTCCTAGGATACTCATTACAATGTGACTGTAAAATAGCTGTAAAACAACTTGATACTAAATTGCCGTTACCAGGCTAACGGGTAAGCGAAGAATCAAACGGTATTAATGATCTTATCTGTATTTTTTTTTAACCGACTAGACAGTCTAGCTTCGATATTTTATGGAAGGAAATTACTCTCTACTATAAAGTCGTACTGCGCAGTATTTTAAACTCTGTCATATAGTACAGGTGAGATATCAAGAAGTACTCGTCTTCCTCTACTCCCTGCGGCAGCAAAATAGCGAACAGAAAAATGCATACGAGGAATACTGAACATGTCTTCATATTATGAAGACGAAAAATGCATAACCACTAACTTTTTTTTCGTTTTTCCATTGGAGTCGATGCTCTTAAAATAAGTTCGTGTATTCTTCAGTAGCGAACAAAACTTCCATTTATCAAGCTACCAACGCAGGTTAGTACCACATACTATTATCATTACTAATCTTTTAGGTATAAGAGTCTGATAACCACCTCATAGCGTCACGAAAAGTAATGATTAGCAGCCATGAACCGAGAGAGAGAGAGAGAGAGAGAGAGAGAGAGAGAGAGAGAGAGAGAGAGAGAGAGAGAGAGAGAGAGAGAGAGAGAATAATTAGACATAAGGCACCAATTGTAAGCACTTTGATTTGGAGCCAGTCCTTGCTGATACTTGGGACCATTAAGTTTTTTTGTGATGAAGTAACAAGAAATTCGTTCATTTCCACGCAATTTTCTAATTAAACGGAAGTAAGAGATGGCAAGACAGAAGGATTGTTTTCTCTTCAGCTTAGTGTGGTCAGACCAAGAAAGGAAGAGTTCACAAAATCAGAGAAGGTATTGTGTTGCACAGTTATGTAGCGCAAAACAGTTCTATGCATTAAAAGGCCACAAGACAGCTCCTCTAATGAAAATGCCTTTGTAGAAAAGGTGTTTCGAAATATATGTGGCACAAATTTTATTCTCCTCCAGTTGCGTTAAGGAACATGCAAGTAAGAAAACGTTTCAATCTAATATTATTAAGATGATGGGCGGCGTGACAACACCTGAGTGGTTGCCTTGCCAGGTTCATGGAGAACCATAGAATCGACTGTCAGTTTCTTTTGTTTTCTTTCTTTCTTTCTTTCTTTTTTTTTTCACGTAGTGACAGACAAGACAGAAGTGATCTTATTATATAGATGAGGGCTGATCTTCATTTTTTTTTCAACAGCTGGTGCATTTACTGTGTCACAAAGTCTAACAGCATCGAAAAAATACATTGCGATTTGTTTTAAGGCAGTTGATCATGCTATATATTAAAATTGACAAATTTCACACAATAAAATCCACACACAACGCTAGTACTGCAAAACAAATGCTAGAATGAGCCTTATAATTACATCCATGTTGTTCCTAACATATTATGATGATACTTTCCTAAGTATTTTTGTAACATAACAACCTCAGAAATGTGGCTCCCAGTGTGTTTGTGTGTGTGTGTGTGTGTGTGTGTGTGTGTGTGTGCTGATACTATCAGCTTATATCAAAAGAAACTGAACTCATGATTCGTAAATAATATTCTTACAGAATCTCAAAAAAGAACAATGAATAAAAAATAAATAAATAAATAAATAAATAAAAACTATTATGTCTTGTGCTTTTGCGATGGATTTGCGCCTCGAGACCCATTGAGAATAAAGCTACGTGAAGCATGTGACGAAAAACGAGTGTCCTACAGCTTCCACAGATTAACCTGTGACTCTCCGAGGCAGTGGGTGTTGTCTGTCTGGAAGGCAGCTACTCAGGCCTGGTCCGGCCGAGTGCCGCCGCCTGGCCGAGGCACTGAGCTGCCATGTCACGAGCCGCCACATCCACAAGATGGCGGACCTTCAACATTCCTCGGCACAATGAGGCCTAACATGTCTGTGGCAGAGGCGAAAGACGGCTGCTGCCTAACGAGGCACCAAATTGAGTAGGGTTATCCAAAACTACACTACTTGTCACTGAAAACTTTGTTTTATGCAAAACCCAGCATGTGTGTTACTAAAGTGAGCACCACCAAAGCTGCAGAGCCACAATTGCTTTTTACAACGTTTGATCCATGTTATCATCGAACTACAATGACTGAAGAAAACCATATATCATGTAAAAACAAGAGATCTATATCGAAAAGCGTAATTTTGTCGACAGTCTTGCCGGAATACTTCTTTATGAAGAAAATCTGTCTGAGGCACATAAAAGGTAATCTCTCTTGGAAACTGGCTGAGTCTGTTATGTTGTCCTGTTTGTGACAAAGAACATGCCACCCTGCCCTTCCACAGCAGTAAATCCTGGCCTGTAAACTGAGCCAGCCGTCTGATATTAATACAGTCTCCCCAGCACTTATTTATATTGATACCGTAAAAGCTCATCTTTAAAAAAAAAAAATCATATCAGTAATTTCATAAGCACATCAGATCCAAAATTTGCTGCGCGGAAGGAATTGGGCGGGTGTGAGTGAGATCCACTGTCATTACATAAGGCATTTCTCTTCTTGAGAAATGTGAGTACAGAATGTAGGTTCCTATCGATAGATGAACTAGCAAGAAAAATCCTTCCCTAATTTACTAATAATTACATACCTGGTACACTAAGTGTATCAGATGAAGTGTAATGAAAGTTTTTTTTTTCCCCTCACCTGATTTTTTACCTGATGCTGTACATTTTTCTTGAAGTTATTAGATTCTTCAAACGTGTGACAACCGTGTAAGCTAAAGCCTACCATATTAATTCAAGAGAAAATAGTTTGATACCCACATCATCAACAAAAACACAATAGGAAGCCATATTCCGAAACTAAGATAACATTTCATAAAATATAACATTCTTTTTTTTTTTAAGAAAATTCAGTACTATTGCTATGAATTACTTTTTTACACAAAAGTATTCAATAAAAATCAAGCAATATCACCAACGACAAATTTCATTAGTTTTCTTCTGTCACCTTCATCAACGACATGAACGCTAAGGATCTTTTTCCTTCATTTGGCAAGTACTATTGAAGACTGACTACATTTTCTTTGACTACATTTTCTTTCAGTTTAATATTATCTATAATTGTCTATACGTAGTCCTGCAGTATCTCAGAAGCAAAATAAAAATTCAGAAATGAAGAGGTCATGCCCTTCCCTTACTCCCGGATTACCAACAATCCCACGCCACCTGAAACCACCTATCAATCTGTCCTAGATGAAGATCATGATTAAACTCATAGAATGTCACTTAAAGGAAAAAGATTTTTTAATTAAGAATTAAAAAAAAAAAGCCCAAATTGCACAGCTTCCAGTTTTTATATGTTTTGTAGTTTTTTCTTAAAATCAAATGAAATGTACATGAAACACTAATTAAGAAACACGTGTGACTTTCTAAAATATTACAAATTATTCCGCAATGCATTAAATACGACCACACTAACTTGACAATCCATTTGTCTTACGACTGTATTATACCGAACACATCCACAAATCTTACTCCTTGCAGTCACTTCACTGCCACCACGACCAGTCCTTCAAAACGACAGGAGAGATTTCCTCAAAAACTCAAGAATGCACGATTCCTTGCAGGCGGCGACCATTGTGTGTGTGTGTGTGTGTGTGTGTGTGTGTGTGTGTGTGTGTGTGTGTGTGTGTGTGTGTGTGTGTGTGTGTGTGTGTGTGTACAGTGTGTGTAGTTAGCAGTAGTAGCAGTAATAGTAGTAGTAAAAGTAGTAGCAGCAGTAGTAGTAATAGCAGTTAGTAGTAGTAGTAGTAGTAGGAGCAGGGGCAGCGGTAGTAGCAGCAGCAGCAGCAGCAGCAGCAGGAATAATAGTAATAGCTATAGTGGTAATGATAGCAGTGATAGGTAATAAAGTAAATAGAAATCAAATAAATATACAAATAAAAATAGATCACTTCTGTTTCTTGAGTTTAAGTACTACCGTACCGAACAATTAATCTGCCTAACCTAACAAACTATATATATATATATATATATATATATATATATATATATATATATATATATATATATATATATATATATATATATATATATATATATATATATATATATATATATATATATATATATATATATATATATATATATATATATATATTCAGTTAAATTCATTAGAAGAGTGTTGCACTTGAACAAGCGTAGCACCAAAGAGAGCAAGACGCCAAGCTTGTTGAGCTTGTCCAAGGTCAAGTGCTGAATACTTCATTTAAATTGTAAGATGTAAAGAAGATGAGGAGGCGGCGTGGGAGGAAGAGGAGAAGAGGAGAGGAGCGGAGCGGAGCGGGACTGAGGAGGAGGAGACGGAGTAGGAGGAACCGAGACATAGAAAAAGGAAGTTAAAGAGGAATCAGAGGTGTCGGAGAAAGACGAGGAGTGGAGGAGGAGGATAAGGAGGGATAAGGAGGAGGAGGAAGAAGAGCAAGAGAAATCATACACTCACACCCGCATATACCCCAGTGTTTCACTCGCCACACCAGCTTCAGGAAGTATTACTCGTGATTCCTTTGTCTCACTCGCCACACCAGGTTCAGGAAGTATTACTCGTGATTCCTTTGTCCTCTACGCGTTATTATTATTATTATTATTATTATTATTATTATTATTATTATTGTTATTATTGTTATTATTATTATTATTATTATTATTATCATAACTATTATGATCATAATCATTATGATCATAGTATTTAAATAACAACAAAAACAACAACAACAACAACAACAACAACAACAACAACAACAACACAACAACAACAAAACAACAACAAAACAACAACAACAAAACAACAATAATAATAATAATAATAATAATAATAATAATAATAATAATAATAATAATAGTAATAATAATAATATTATTATTATTATTATTATTATTATTATTATTATTATTATTATTATTAGTCATAATTTTCTCCAGAATTGCTTCCTCCGCGTCGTTTTCTTCGCAGGTAAGATGTTGAATATGTTGTTCTTGGATTTTAGCAGCAGTCTGTGTGCGTGTGTGTCTGGTGGATTGTGAACACACGATAAAGTAAAATGAAGGCGACAGTATATATTGTCAGGCTTCAGGTAACGTCTAAACACAGATATAACTTTTTTTATTGCTTTCATTGTTAATAATTAGAATAAAGTAAATCAATGATGTAAAATCAATGTGTATAATTTCTTCCATAGAAAATTGTGAAGTTGATTATAAGAACCTTTGCAAAACCGTCATTTTAATAGATGTCTAGTAATCTCCTGTTACTATAAATCTAGTGAAATGTTTTTTTTTTTACATCTACTGTAATGTAGACTTAAATTCTGAGATATGTGAGCATGCCGTAAAAATACACTGAAAAATTTGCACCTTTCGTTGAGAAAGTAAAAATTAAAACTGGAATCTGTATGTAAAAGTCTGAATAAGAGCAATGAACTAGTGAGTAAAGAAAAAAATAAAACTGCAAAATTCGTGAAACTAAATAAAGGGCAAACAGTAGTTCGCTACATTTAGTGGACAAAATACACTAAATGTTACGTGGTGGAAGTGATGTACAGACTGTCTATTTCCAGTCTGTTTCGTCAAGGCTTGCGGTGAGCGTAGTGTTCGTCATGCATGCCAGGGAAGGAACAGTGTTTTTCTTAGCATGACAAAAATAAAATATACACCAGATTTATTTGGGTCTTGATGCTTTGATTTTTTTTTTTTTTATAAGTGAAAGACATATTGCACATATTACATGATCATATAACCAGGAATGAATTCCCTAAACTACCCAATCAACATCTTACCGATGCGCGCTGCCTTTGCCCATGGAGAAAAGAAATAGGCTGGCTCGGCTACAGAGGGACCTCTTCAACAGCCAGTGACACTAATCAGTCATTTCAGTGAGTTACAGTCTATACTCGTAACATAAAAGAAAAAAAAAAAAAGATGTTAATAAATGCAGCTGTAGATAAGACGTGGTTGTAAGATTAAAGTGATAAAATAAACATAAAACTATATTCATCATGTGTACACGTAGCAACCTGACTTAACAGATTTGAATGATTACCAAGAACTCAGCTTCACGGAGAATGTATATATTTTTAAAGTGCCTGTAGCGATACATGACTTGACCACATGTTTAGCAGATTATCCACCTACAAAGAAAAAAGAAAAACACAGGCTGCCTACAAAGAAGAAAAACACTGGCAGGTTACTAGACAAACACCACTCCGCCGAAGACTTAGTTTAATATACAGGGCACAAAATTCTTCAGAAGTGACCACAGAGGACAACTTATTGCGTACAACATATATACATATATGGGTATTGTATTACTTTTATATGAAGTTTGTATCTAGTGTGCTGTTTCCCTGACAGAAACAACACTCTTTATATAGAAAAAATAAATACACAGCAATACATTTCGCTTTTATGTACTGTAAAAAGACGTGTGTGTGTGTGTGTGTGTGTGTGTGTGTGTGTGTGTGTGTGTGTGTGTGTGTGTGTGTGTGTGTGTGTGTGTGTGTGTGTGTGTGTGTGTGTGTGTGTTTGGTGTGTGTGTGTGTGTGTGTGTGAGGTGCACACGTGTAAGTACCATTTACCAATTATAATCAAATGAAAACAAACTGCACTCTTACATCACCCAAAAGGGATATATGAATTACATAGCAATCATAGAAAATCAATAGCATAGCATTTTAACATTTTTGGCTTTCTCCAACTTATAAGGCTCGGCCGATCTTCGTCAACAATACTCCCAATAAATGCTGGAAAAGTAATGCTAATGTCTGGAATATTCAAGGAAAATAGGAGACGGAGTGTTTTCTACAAGTGAGCCAGGAGACAGCGGGCGTCACCGTGCTGGGCGGCAGCCACACGGGCCTGTGCCGAATGCCGCCGCCTGGCCGAGGCACTGCAGCTGCCATGTCACATTCCGCCGCCTCCACAAGATGGCGGACCTTCAATACTTCATCATAAAAGGAGGCCTAATGTGCCTGCGGTTCAAGGGAAAGGCGGCTCCTGACTAACAAGGCAAACATAAGTATGCCCTGTGCACTATCTCGTCAGAGTATATACAAAATGATTCATAATTATCTAGAACTTGTCCCTGAATCATAGTACATCATGTTCATGGCATTTATTCCCGAAAGCAAGATTTTCTGTTATATCATACTAATACGTAAGGTTACGAAGTACTTATTAACATTACATATCACTGTAGTAGCTTATGATCAATTTCATACCTATACAACGTGAGGATTGCTTTTTCATTTATTCATTTATCATTATAATTATTATTATATTTATTTATTTATTCTTTGTGTGTGTGTGTGTGTGTGTGTGTGTGTGTGTGTGTGTGTGTGTGTGTGTGTGTGTGTGTGTGTGTGTGTGTGTGTGTAGCGCTGGTAAGCATTTCAGCTGTACCTTTTTTTTATTTGCAGCTTAGATGGTCATACCCTTCTACTTTTTTGGAGGCTTACATTACATAGGTGGTCAGCTCTTGGCCGTGGAAGCAGGTTTACAGAATCATTACTTTACAGAAAACGATGCCGCCTTCCATAGCTCCCGATGCAGTTGCCATCGATGAATCGGTTAATAGGAAAGGTGTGGGTGTCTTTCGGTCACTCGGCGATAGTATGAAATGGCCAGCTTATGGAAGGACTCAACTCGGGTCACCCACATCACTACGTCCGATCGCTGACCACGAGTCCACTGCCGCCTGACTGCTTCCCCATATAAAATTATTTTCCATGGACTACTGCAGGAGTTTTGAGCAAGTTCCGTATATGGTAAGATCTCGCACCGAAACCCACGATAAGGGCGACGTTCTGCTAATACCATCGTAAAAAAGAAAAAAATAAATAAATAGAAAAATAAATAAATAAATAAATAATAATAATAATAATAATAATAATAATAATAATAATAATAATAATAATAATAATAATGATAATAATAATAATAACAATAATACATCTGCATAAGGCGAACCAAGGTTTCTAGAGAGAGGGGAAAAAGACACTCAAAGGGGGACTAGTATCCCCTTCAGGCTGAAACTGCTTGGTCTTTATGTGACGCGTGACACACCGTTCTGTCATCCTCACATGCCCTCAAACTCTGGCCTGCCGACATGAGCAGTGACTTGGTAACACGGCCTCGCCAACAACTCCACACTGTGACAGAAAACAAGTGTCATGTAAAAAAAAAACATGCATATCACAAGCTTCATAAAAGAAGCACAGCCGCGCCGTGTTCGCTGCCAAAGACCAACACCAACTGTTTTTTTTTTTTTTTTAAGTGGGGGGAGGTGGACGCGGATCACAGGCTCAGTCAATCAGCAAGTAACGAACCTCACCCTTGAAGAAGATGGAATGTAGTCTTCTAACGCTGCTTATGACAGGAAAGAAGCTTGTTACTCCGATATCTTGAACACCGTTCACCTTTCCCGTTATTTCTACCTAGGTTAATAGATCTCTCAAAGCAGAAGGCAGTGCAAGTATGATAATTAATTTCCTTCTAAAAATGAATATAGATACGTTCAGTGCCAGTCTCCACCATCAGCACACATGCCTACCACAACAATTCAGTGAATGAACATCTCTGTGTAGAATGAAATATGTTCCTTTGGATATGATGAAAATCATGATGGACGATGATAAAGTGTGGCTATGCAGTAAACATTGGTGTCACTAGTCATTGTTTTCTTTGGCTATTCAGTAAACATTGGCGTCACTGGTCAATGTTTTCTTCCAGACACGATACACGAGAGAATGCAGTGAGCTATAATGTTTTGTACCTAATGTTTCAAATCAGTCTTCACTTCCTTGAAGCCTTGAAGCTTAAAACCTCAATGAATTCTAGATACGTTGTTGATAAGAAGACATATTCAGCATAGCATACTTCCTACAATATTGTAATGCCTTGTTTGATAAGTGCAGCGAAGGCGGTGCCCAGCAGTAATTTGTGGGCGTATCTTTAGCACAGATTTTCACCATGAAAGATATCAATGATGTATCTTAATTAAGGAGAAGACATCACTGAGATAAAGAATAAGATTACCATTAGTAAAAACACAGTGAGCGGCAATATACTATTATGTTCATTCAATAAATGTAAATCGATAGAGCACATGTTTTGCGTAGAAAAAATTTTTTCCGTCTGCGCGTCAAGTTATTGCACTGATCGTGTCTACGGCTGTCGACAGAAGCCAGAGCAACCGTGTCACAGCAGGGGAAAAAAGTTTTATCATATACCCATTAAGAATATTTCAATTTAACATCCCTTCATAAACATTCACCGATGCCTGAATTTTACTAAAACAATAAACAATTGTCAATTACTGGATGTATGACGTCAATGATTTTATCTCAAGACCAATGTGTCTAAAGCACTAACTGCAGGCAGTGCCAGTCCGTCAAGATGTGCAACTGGCACCTGCTACATGTGACATCCGTGGATGATAAGACATCAACCATTACTCGCTAGCCAACGTGAATGTAATAGTAAAGAGACACATCATTTCTGCGTTCATGAGTGAGATTGCCCAGGTAACACATTGTTTTAACAAAACTAATGGACGATGGCCGTTTATATATATATATATATATATATATATATATATATATATATATATATATATATATATATATATATATATATATATATATATATATATATATATATATATATATATATAATGGAAAATAATGAGAAAACACGAAAACATAATT
>NC_087153.1:4757500-4762500 GCF_035594125.1 Scylla paramamosain
TGTGTCTACTATTAAACATCAATATAAGTTACTTCTAATGCTAGGAAGAACCTGAACCCCACTACGACACGTCTCCTGCATCCACAATCGATGTACATCTTCGTCTCCTCCCTTTCATTGTGATTTGAACATAATACAGAAAGACATCAATAAACATCTTTTCGTTACTTTAATGAATGCCATTTGTTTATTCTTCATGCCGTCATCAAAGTACAACGTGTCAGGGGCAGCGGCTCACCTTCTACGTGTTGACCATCATATAATACACATTCGTGAGACAGACCTCGATGGACGAGAACCTGTCAACGTTATCTTGAATGTAAAAGCTTGTAATCATGAGATGCAGAATTTTTACAGCATAGGTAGTACTTCATCTCACAGAGTGAGTGATTATTGCACGGTGGCCTTTTTACTTTTATTACATGTCAGCCAGCACACACGCACACGCACACGCGCACACACACACATACACACACACACACACACACACACACACACACACACACACACACACACACACACACACACACACACACAAACTTTGTAGTCAATGAATGAATAGCATTTATTTCTTTAATATCACAATATTTCCTTCACTTTCACTTCGGATAATTCTTTCATCACATAAACCTTCGTAAAGAAGTTAACAAGACAACTGTTTTATAGCCCGAACTGCGTCTTCAAAAATGTTACATATATATATATATATATATATATATATATATATATATATATATATATATATATATATATATATATATATATATATATATATATATATATATATATATATATATATATATATATATATATATATATATATATATATATATATATATGTGTGTGTGTGTGTGTGTGTGTGTGTGTGTGTGCGTGTGTACGCATAAGGGCACAAAATAAACATGTCTATTCATCCTACGTATGTTATGAAGCATTTGTATTAACTATGCAAGTGATCTAGAAATATGAGGTAAAGAAGCTTTTTAATGTGCACATTTTCCTAGTCTTCATTTCATAGTGTTCATTTTTAGTGCAGCTTCCTTACATTATTATATTATTATCAACAGTTTCGGGAGTACATTAAGTTTTCTGAAAGCATTTAAACTAGTAACAAAAAGGTACAAGCTGTAGCAATAACACTCAACTGTCCCCCTCTTCTACACTGAACATCCTCGGTCTGTCCTTCACTTATAATCTGAACTGGAAACTTCACATCTCATCTCTAGGTAAAACAGCTTCTATGAAGTTAGGCGTTCTGAGACGTCTCCGCCAGTTTTTCTCACCCGCCCCCCCAGCTGCTAACACTGTACATCCGTCCATGTATGGAGTATGCTTCACATGTCTGGGGGGGTTCCACTCATACCTCTCTTCTAGACAGGATAGAATCAAAAGCTTTTTTTCTCATCAACTCCTCTCCTCTAACTGACTGTCTTCAGCCTTTCTCTCATCGCCGTGATGTTGCATCTCTAGCTGTCTTCTACCGCTGTTTTCATGCTAACTGCTCTTCCGATCTTGCCGACTGCATGCCTCCCCTAATCCCGCGGCCTAGCTGCACAAGACTTTCTTCTTTCTCTCACTCCTGTTCTGTCCACCTCTCTAACGCAAGAGTTAACCAGTATTCTCAATCACTCATCCCTTTCTCTGGTAAACTCTGGAAGTCCCAGCCTGCTTCTGTTTTTCCACCTACCTATGACTTGAATTCCTTCACAAGGGAGGTTTCAAGACACTTATCCTTCAATTTTTGACTACCGCTTTGGACCCTTTTATGGGACTGGCATCTCAGTGGGCATTTTTTTTATTGGATTTTTGTTGCCCCTAGCCAGTGTCCCTCCTTTATTAAAAAAAAAAAAATACAACGAACAGTTCTGCGTCAAAACTATAACTATAAGCAAGGCAGCGATCAACAAGATCCTGTAATACCGTGATCACACCTCTCAGCCTTCCACTAAGGCTCAGGAAAATAAGAAAAATGGTAGGAGAAGAAAGGTCATTGGTTCCTTTCTATTTTAAATAACAGTATTTGCCTCAGTTCAAAGTGAGTCGAAATAAAGTAAATTTGAATATACGTATTTTATCAAGCCCTTAGGTCACTGAAATTTAGTCTCACGTTTTGCTAGTACAGTTTTACTTTGAGTTCCTTGAAGCACCAGTGGAGTCTCACGCTAACATTTATCTGTAGCCACACACTTTACACCGTTCAGTAATTTTTAATGAAGGAGTAACCAGCAACCACAGTGCGATCATGGCAAACTAGTGGCATTCAGTGTGCTTCACAAAGTAGTTCATTGAGATGTTGTTTGGAACATGAACACCACAACTAAAATCTTGAACATTTTCGCTTTCACCGGAGTAAGGTTTTAGATAACGTATAAGGCGTGTCATGCACGGTAAGTAATATTATTAATAAAAAATTACAATTCACATAGCAATCCGTTCATCCGTTCATAATGTGTGTGTGTGTGTGTGTGTGTGTGTGTAGTGTGTGTGTGTGTGTGTGTGTGTGTGTGTGTGTGTGTGTGTGTGTGTGTGTGTGTGTACATAGACATACATACTTTTCTCATACATCTCTCTCATACATAGTACTAGTAAACTTTCAAAACAATACAAGCTTTGGATAAAATGAGTTTTGAATTGTTGATTGTTAGGTTTTTAAAGGGTAAAGTAAACGAGATTTAAATACATCTAAAAAGTTGAGCTTGTGTTTTATATTTTGAGTAACACTTAATACTTAATACTTAGTCTTATAATATACTGATTCCGTGGATATATGTAAACCTTTTACAGAATGAAAAAAAAAAAAAAAAAAAAAAAAAAAAAAATATATATATATATATATATATATATATATATATATATATATATATATATATATATATATATATATATATATATATATATATATATATATATATATATATATATATATATATATATATATATATATGAAACATAAGAAGATAAATATTAAAATGAATACCAAAATAGGTTTAAAAAATTATATATATATATATATATATATATATATATATATATATATATATATATATATATATATATATATATATATATATATATATATCTTTATTTTTTTTTTTTTGCGTGTGATCTTTTTTTCTTGAAACATTAATGTTATCTTAATTTTTTAATTAGTTTCAGGAGAAACTGTGGAACGTAAGAAGATAAATGCAAAAATGAATGACAAAATATATTAATGTTAGAAAAGGTCATTAATTTTGTTTGTCTCTTCGGAAAAAAATCTCAAGTTTATGAGTTGACTTCACTACACGTGGACGTCGTGCTGCTCCTTATTTGACATCCTCACCCCAAAATGATGCTGTGGGCCAACGGAGGAGGAGGAGGAGGAGGAGGAGGAGGAGGATCATAAAAAGATGAACAGATGTCGGGGTGCATGAAGAAGGAAGAGAAAGAGGGAGAAAGATGGAATAACATACGAAGTGAAAACGAAGAGAATTATGAACAGGAAGAAAATGTAAGAATGAGAAGTTGGAGAACTCATACTATCCTTCCAGTAACGCTAAATAGTAAGGCAACACCAATAATCTGCACACCACAAAAAAAAAAAAAAAAAAAAAAAATCCAGGAAATCAACATTATTCCATCTCAATGTATTGAAATATTTATTAGTGATTATTCACGAATTATTAATGTAAGATTTGCGTAGTTAATTTCCTGAGGTATACTATAATGCACTTCACAACTAGGTCATGAAACTTAGCTACCGGAACTACAATGCGTACCACTAACACTACAAAGTGAACCATTATGGCAATTCAATATTATTTTCAAGTCGATGTGTTACATAAGGGTTATTCAGTCCTTCAATGATTCTTCTTCTTGTATAGTTTATGTTTAAATAATTTAAATCATGTATATAGTATAACAAGCAGGACATTTCTGCATACATCACGAATTTGAACGTGTGATTGTCTACAGACATCGTGAATCTTCAGAATCATGGCTAACAGTGTTCCTCTCATGAGAAAAAAAATAATAATAATAATAAGTAGTTTGGTGGATCAGTATTCAGCAAAGATCCAAAACGACCTAAAGCGTGGATATAACCAAATGTAACGTAAAAGCAATGTAAGAGAAAAACAAGTTATTCTTATGATGTTCATACCTATTTATGAATTTGAAATGGCGTGAACTCTATATCACTGCGAGTGTAAAATAACAACGCCCACCAACTCAAATTCACCATTTGGTATTGCTACCATGCATTATTTTACAGTATCTATCAGGTAAGATATAAAGCCAATTACTGTAGGTGAGCAACACAACAAGGACTGTTGACTCCTCTTTTTGCCAGTCTGACAAAAAACACTACAGCCAAATATGCCTTACATTATTTAGAAACCCCATAGCCACACCTGTATCGAAACGTGGACGAAAATCTATAATTTTGTTTCAATGTACTATCTTGTTTTTAATCTTCATGATGCTGCTTCTTTTCTCTATGGCACAACACTAACCATTACCATCACGTGGTGTCTGGCCTTACCAACAGCCAGCACACAGCAGACCACTGCAAAACCATGAAGTCAAGAGTAATGCTATGTCAAATAGCCACACACCGTCCATCTTTTCATTATGCACTCATTACTAGGAAAATCCTCACCTATATCCAAATACTTAATAATATAAGCGTCATAATATGTGTCATAATAAGTCAAGTTACCATGGACAGAATTCAGCTTTATAGGTTTCCTGAGGTGTGGCCTGTTTATTCTCAGTCTACTAAGTGAAACGCTTCGCCTGAAGGGACAAAATAACCCGATAATGTAAGAGAAGGTAACAACAGATTTTCTAAGGTAAATTGTAAACTTTGTTTAAAGATATCAAAACAGAAGTAAGGTAGAGATGCACGCAAAAATAATTAAGTTTTATTCAGCGAGAATATATATATATATATATATATATATATATATATATATATATATATATATATATATATATATATATATATATATATATATATA
>NC_087153.1:4775000-4782500 GCF_035594125.1 Scylla paramamosain
TCATCCTGGGTTTCTTTCCTTGGACATTACATTAAGCATGATCTGAGTTTTAGTTATGCATTCTACTTAGGTATTGTATCATCAGAGGCTGAGTATAGAACTCTGCTGTTGAACGTTTCTGATCTCAAGGGACGTTCTTAAGACCATTGTACTTTCATTTCCAGAATCTTCTTCTCCCACTTCATTATGAATTCAACTGCCTCATTTCTGCTCGTTTACTAGTAAGCAATATTTCTAATACGCTCGAAGAGCATCCCGACAGCCCCTCTGTAGACTTACTCCCGAATCTGAAGCACATCAGCCAGCTAGGTAGAGGTCCATAAGTAACATATACAGCCACAAGAAGGTTGAGCGCGACAAGATGATTCAATATATTCAAATGACGATGTACTGAGTACCACCAGCAGATGGGTGAGCACCACAAAACTATCTTCGTGAGGGTTTCAATACTATTAATTTCCAAAACTTACAGTATTTGACATTCATGAGAAATATCCTAGCCACATTATACAAATAGGGAGCAGGAAACAATACAGCATATATATATATATATATATATATATATATATATATATATATATATATATATATATATATATATATATATATATATATATATATATATATATATATATATATATATAAGACACACACACAAACAAACAGCTTGCCTAATATTCTTGCCATTAAAACACATAGTTACATAATCACACTTCAAAGAGTAATTTTTCCGGATGAACTTAAGATAGCCAAGCGGTAGTTCCATTTTTTCAATCTGTATATCAACAATTATTCATCCATATCAGTTCTTCCTGCATTTAGCAAAGTTCTTGTAAACATTATATCTACTCGTCTTGTGAAGTGTATTGAATTTTTATTTCATTTTCTGACAACATAGTTTTAAATTAGAACACTACTGAACCAGCCATTCCAGAATTTGCCTCAAATGTTTATAAATATCTGGAAAAGAAACATTATGTAGTTAGAATTTTCTAGACTTTTCTAAGGCCTTTCATTCTCTGAAACATTATGTAGTTAGAATTTTCTAGACTTTTCTAAGGCCTTTCATTCTCTATCATAAAATTCTTCGCAATTTTGTTATTCGGAGTGTTCCTCTAAAACTGTTTGAAAGTTGTATCTCAAATAGATATCGATCTATTTTTCATAACTAAAATTATTCCTCTTTCAAGCCAATCAACATGGATGTACCACGAGGATTTATCCTTGGAGAAACTCTTTTTCTCATCTATATTAAGGATTTTATTAATGCAATTACGGAATTTAAATACATCATATATACTGACGATAGTAATTTGTTATTAGATGAAGACCATATTAATAACCTACACGTAAAGGTTAATACTGAACAAGATGTTATTAATACATTCATTAAGATTAATAAACTCAGCCTGACTGTTAGAAAAATAATTATATAATCTTTCAAAATCGGCCAGTCACAACCAACATGCCACGTGTAACACTTGAGGGAACACTATTACAACGAGTCAGTTTTACTAAATTCTTGGGGGCTTTTATAGATGAGAATATGAAATGAAAATGTCAGGTTAACTCTGCTGTAAGTAAATTATCTAGGATGTGAGGTATTTTATATAGAATAAGAAACAACCTTACATCAGAAGCTCTTGTCAGTATATGTTACACTCGTGCACTATGTTATCCCGATTTAACATGTTGGGTATCAGTATGGGCGTGTACATAGCTCCTATTTTTTAGAAAATTCCAAATAACCCAAAATAAGGTTTAAGTGTATTTTATTTATATTTATTCTGCATATCATGTAATTTCTATACACAAATTTCTAACTTTTAAAAACATTCATAAATACTTTCTATTATTATTATTAATTTATAAGTGCCTTACACAGACGGTGTACACATCACACAACACTCGCAGTAACAATGTCATCCATATTTGTTATCTGTTCAGAACAGTTCTTTTGAAAAATAGTGTATTCCGGACCTCAGATTTCGAATTTTCTGACAGTAAAAATTAATTATCTTGCTGACAGTGGTAATCTGTCTTAATTAAAAAAAAAAAATCAATAAAGAAACATTTATTTATGCTCCAAAATAACCAAAGTTAATGAAGCATTATAAATTAATGTAATATAAAAGTAATCTATTTTTTTCTTCACTTTAGTTAATATATAGTATTGTAATGATCTATGGTATTATTGCTATGATTTCAATTATTTTTATTACTACTTTTTATGATCATTGTTATAAATTATTACTGTTATCAGTATCACTGTTGTTCCTGTTACCATAATCTTTATTATTACTAATGTTATTACCATTATCATTGTTAAATATTATAACTTTCTTTTAATTTTGGGTTAGGTTCACACTGGAACCTTGAGAAAAAAAGTATGTCGGGAAGCTTTCGCTTGACAGACTGAACGAAACCCATATATGTATATGGTGTAAATGTAATGTCTATAATACAATGGAAATAAACATTTACTTACTAACATACAAACAACTTTACCATAGTTCTTTTAAAAGAAGTAACTTTCACTTACTCTCTACAACAGTTATAAGTTAACATGGTAACAAGGCTTCCAGGGGAATTTTTAAAATTTTCATACTTTTTTGGGAAGATTTTTTTTTTCTTATTTACCTTAACATCATCGAAAAAAATATATGACTGTGGAAAAAAAAATGAACATTTATGAATTTTCTGAAAGAAGTTTCTCCAGCATCGAAGCGTTATTATTACCATGATAATGGCAATGACTGTGAATCTAACATTAGTGATAATGATGATGACGGTGATGATGATCATGACGCTATGACAACGATGAAGACGATAACAACGGCAATGATAAATACAAAAGTTCCAAATGTCAACATGTTACCGGCCACGCGTTTTTTTTTTGCTGCCGTCATCTGGGGGACAATATCTCACAAACGTGTCACTATTCGAATCAAAATCACCAAAATCTCACCAAAATCTAAATATTGTCTTCTAACTAACAACGTGATACATGCGTTGATTCGCATGTATAGTTTATTAATTAACAACACATTACTGAGAATTTTGTTCAAGAAGAGAGAAAAAGAAACTAAAGATGTTGCCTTAGAATAATACGAAATGTTTCACAGCCATAATTTCCTTACAGGAATATAGAAACCCAACCGTTATTAGCATGCACACACAATAGTACCATGTGACCGTCAAATATTCAAATAAAAAAAGTTAAAACCAAAGGGCAGGTAAAAAAAATGCTTAAGTAACAGATTATATATTGCATATGTGATACAGCCCAAAATATTCTACCTGACCTGTTTACTGTCATTTGTTGTGTTGTAAGCTTATGACACTATGTTACCAACATGTACAAAAGCAAACCAATATCAGTTACGCCTTTTCATCCATTTTCTGAATTTCAGTAGGTTTCACCATCTCATCGAACTACAAACATTCGTTATGATCTGTTTACCAATTCCACACACACACACAAAAAAAAAAATCTTACGAGTTAATATTATATGTTTAAATGCAAAATTAATGTGACTTCCTGGCAGGTGATAGTAAATGTCGCTGCCAATCTGTTATGATCCTACATATCTAAGCAAAGTGAGTTGATCGGTAATGAAAATTTCTACTATATTTGTGTCATGATGACCCACAGAAAACACACACACACACACACACACACACACACACACACACACACATTTTATATATATATATATATATATATATATATATATATATATATATATATATATATATATATATATATATATATATATATATATATATATATATATATATATATATATATATATATATATATATATATATATATATATATATATATTTACAATTTTACATACACACACACACACACACACACACACACACACACACACACACACACACACACACACACACACACACAAACACACACACTCAATGTATGCTATTGTGAATGTATGTTTTGTGATGTCCTTCCTAGCTGTATGTTTTCAAGTCTCCTGCTGCATATATCGAATAAACCAATTATTATTGTTATTATTATTATTATTATTATTATTATTATTATTATTATTATTATTACTATTATTATTATTATTATTATTATTATTATTATTATTATTATTATTACTGTTATTTTTACTATCATTTACTGCTATTATTACTGTTATTTTTTTCATTTTTATCATTATCATAGTTATTATTATGGTTTTTATTATTACTGTCATTTACACCCATCCAACCACTCTCGCACACATAAACACACACACATTTCTTGAGCATATCACTGAGGTGCCGAGTAACGACAGAGCAGCCCGAGAGGCGGCGTGGAGTGGGGCGGCTCTAGTTCGCATCAGACCCACCAGCCGGATCCGCCCTCTACACCCTTCCTGCAAGCCCCGGCCACTTATCGTCACGCTCAGGTAATTAAAAACGAATCCACAATGAACTTCTACTCTGCGTCGGGATTATTGTCGCAAAGGTATTTGAGGCCCAGAATATGAATGAGCCAAGGACTCCTGCAGTGTTTGGGGACCACGTGGCTCACTCCCTACTTCCCTCTGTGCTGCCAAGTCATAGTCACTGGGTGTGGGCGGCACACTGATTCCAGTGACGCCTTACGAAATGTTTCCAGATATACGGCAGAAGTAGAATTTAGAGAGAAAAAACGGTATTATATATATATATATATATATATATATATATATATATATATATATATATATATATATATATATATATATATATATATATATATATATATATATATATATATATATATATAAGAGCATAATAAAATGAACAGATAAAAACTCCTATCAAGCATTTTTTTTACATAATTTATATCGTCCACACCACAAAACTTATAAAACAACGGCACCGCTAGAAGAAGCAGAAACTAGTGTATACCTTGCCATCCAATATTTTAATAAGCAAAATCTCTCTCTCTCTCCCTCTCTCTCTCTCTCTCTCTCTCTCTCTCTCTCTCTCTCTCTCTCTCTCTCTCTCTCTCTCTCTCTCTCTCTCTCTCTCTGTCTCTCTCTCTCTCTCTCTCTCTCTCTCTCTCTCTCTCTCTCTCTCTCAACACATACATAAAACATATTCATAATCAACCTTTTTTTTTTTTTGTTCATAAAACACTGCTTCACATTAAAGTATCATTATATCGTAAATTTTCATGTGCAAAATTGAATTGGCTGATTGCAAATTTTCAATAATTTAGAATCGAATTTAAGTTTCTGGCAAATAAATAAAACTGCCAATGAAAATTTTGAATATGTTTTTAAGTGTGATCTATATCTCGTTAAGGAAATCTGGAGAACTCCACTATATTGTTTTCCTAGTAAAAAAAAGAATTAAAAGAGAAAAGTAAACCGGAAAATAGGTAGATTACGAGTGTGTGATAATGTACATGTCCATTACCATTTCGTCATACATATTTGAATGAAAACGTTGCTCGAGGCATACGAGTAACAGCCGCACTTGAAGACCGCAACTACTCACAGATTCAACGTAGACAGACGTGCAGGAAGGAGCCTCTTAAATACGCAGTGCCAACACAAGCTTGCCGGTGTTTTCGCGAAAAACGATACAACATAACACGAAAAACCCGAAGTGTGTGTGTGTGTGTGTGTGTGTGTGTGTGTGTGTGTGTGTGTGTGTGTAAGATCTCTGTTAGTTACCTCTCCTTTATGTTCTCCTTTTCCATTTTTCATTTATTTTAGATGCTGCCATATATACACATGTGTTAATACAAACCCTTTTCAGCAGAAAATAATTACGGTTTCGATGATGACGTTGTTAATGATAATGATGATAATTAGAAAAAATAAGAAAAATGATGATAATGATGACGATGATGATGAAGTAGTCATACAAACTGACAGGTGCGCTGAATTATGACAGGCAGAGGAACGATATCACACCCAAGGTTTCATTAAAAGAAATACCGACTTCCCTCTCAAAACTCTTCAATAGTACAAAAGCCCAGAGTGAAAATTCAGGTGAGGGGGAGCGTCGGGGATTGAGTGTGCCGTCGCAATCTTTTGATAAACAACAGAGGCAGAGCGGGCGGGAGAGGTTTTACGGTGGACGACGTTTTGGAGAAATGCATGTCCCCTCGATGCGAGCACGGCAGCCATGGACGGGGTAGGACAGGAAAAAAGGCAGGAGCTGTTCTGGCCAGGACTGACATGGGTACGGTCTCTATAGGTTTTGGGGATTAAATGAATTCATTCTGAGGAGCCAGTCATTGGAAAAATTCATTTTGTTTTCATTTAAGCGAAATATAAAGGATATCTTGTATAAAGTGTGCACAGGATGTATCAATGGGGGACTGCTCGGCGCTGCTCGCAAGACGGGGACACGCCGGCCTCCGCCGCGTCTGTGTGGCACTGTACTCCTTTATGGGCGCCATGCTGCCATGTAGCCTGATGGAGATGTGGAACAGTGGTCTCTGTACCTAAGTATGGTATCATACTTATATTACTGACTCACTACGTGGGATTGAAACCTACAAAGGCACTACGTTTCACCTAACTACATGGCCAGATAGCAGAGGCAGTATTTACCAGCACAGGTTAGGTTGGGGCACGGGACGGAGTAATTGTTGTATATGGGGCTCATCTGCCCTGTGGCTTCAGACTGCCATCAAACACAGACGGCCCGAACAATATTTGGGAAAGGAAAGAAATCCAGAACCTAAATGATGGACGACGAAGGGTGACTGTACGTGCTACCAGCGAATGGGATTTACTCCACATTTTAGATTTCATATATTGTAAATTTTCTTTGTTTTACTCTGGATAACTCTTATTACTTCCATTTCAATCATATTTCTTTAATTGCGAACCCAATATATATTTTATTTCTAGAATGGTGATAGCGTGAGGAGGTGCACACGAACAGCAGGGGCCTGAGTGCCTGTCTGCAGGTCGTCACTGAGGAGTCGCCATCACCACACTCCGGGTCATCACACGCACAAGGTGACGCCTGATAGCAAAATAGATTTTCTTCTTTTAGAAACAGAAATATGTGCAGCGGTGAAATAGAGATGTCACGTGGAGCTTGGACGCACCCCAGACCTTTTACCAGATGAATATGTAGGAAAATGAAATGTAAACCATATCAATGGCAAGGAATATTTTACTATGCTTACTTTCATTTCAACAGAAAAGACATACGATATTAAGAAAATAATGCAAGTTCTTATGTGAGCGTCCGATATATCATTCATAATTGGGGTGATATAGCTGGTAATACTTTTTTTATTATGCATTGTGTGTGTGTGTGTGTGTGTGTGTGTGTGTGTGTGTGTGTGTGTGTGTGTGTGTGTGTGTGTGTGTGCGCATTCGCACACACACACACACACACACACACACACACACACACACACACACACACACACTGTCAGCGACTACTCTATCAGTCTGTCTCGTAAGGACATCTTTCGATACCAATCTGACAAAAATTAACAAAGCGGGAAGTATATATATA
>NC_087153.1:4790000-4792500 GCF_035594125.1 Scylla paramamosain
ACACCTGTGGAATGATGGCGGCAGGTTGACGAGTACTTTGATGAGCTAATGCGTGACTGAGCTTAATGATGAACGTTCTCCTCAATGAATGATATCTTGCAAACTCAGGTCATGACATGGAAAGTGACAAAATTGACAGTGTTGACCAATGTGTGTGTGTGTGTGTGTGTGTGTGTGTGTGTGTGTGTGTGTGTGTGTGTGTGTGTGTGTGTGTGTGTGTGTGTGTGTGTGTGTGTGTGTGTGTGTGTGTGTGTGTGTGTGTGTGTGTGCGTGTGTGTGTGTGTATGACCGTCGACAGTCAGTGAATACATATATGATGACGAATTGAAAAATATATCTGTATTGTTGTTTTTAATGATGATGATGAACAAAGAAGAAAGGAGGAGGAGGAGGAGGAGAAGGAGGAGGAGAAGGAGAAGGAGAAGGAGAAGAAGAAGAAGAAGAAGAAGAAGAAGAAGAAGAAGAAGAAGAAGAAGAAGAAGAAGAAGAAGAAGAAGATGATGATGATGATGATGATAACGATACTGATGATGATGATGATAATGATATGGAGGAAGAGAAGAACGATGTGGCTCTGCAACGAGGAGTTTAAGTAACGATGACAAAACTGGAAATATATAATTATTCAAGCAGATGATGATGAAATATTTAATAGTTCAGTGATCAGACCATGTTACGAATAGACGAACGCACTGTGGAAGCTGTTCTCTGCCCTCACAGTTCAGAACATTTATTTTTAAGAAACTTTTTTTTCAGCACAAGTGGAAAAGTAGTAGAAGGCAAGTAGTAATAGAGTAACAGCGGTGTAGTGGCGGAGGCAAGATAGAGCAGATCCGTTGGAAGAAGAGGATGACAAGGTTTTGCTGTCAAACTGAATATGTATCAACTATTAATTTTTGCATCCTAGTCTGGTCCTAAAATTTTATTTAATGCCAGTCGTTCAGGCCTGGAATGATGTGTGTGTTATGGCCTTAGGAACACTCAAATCCCTGTGTGTCAGCAGTAAGGAAATGAACCAGGGAAGTCTTTCAAAAAGTGAGATAGATCATAATTTACTAATACATTTGTAATGATCTAAGCTTCACTTTGCATCCAGCTGTCAGCTTTACCTTGTATATGGAGTCAGCAACTTGCTTCTCCTACATATGAAAGCGTTAGAACAAGGAGTCTCTGCCAGGTAAAGGCTTCCGGGAACCCAGAGCCCAGCCTCCGCCTCCTTGTAGATAATGAACCTTAACTGTGTCCTGAGGGAGGTTTGTTGCACTGGTATATCGTGTTCTCATGGGTAGAATTAACATAATGCTGGTGTATCTGGAAAATCTCCACCATCTAAAATAAGGTAGCTTCTTTAATCCTAGAAAGCATGAGGATTACATGAACTCTAAACATTTTTATACTTAATGTATCGTCTACTACACTCAGCCGATTTACATGTGATCCTTTTGTCCAGCTTCTTTATATAGGCTCATATACTATACATCAAAGACACATTTCACGATTGCGCATCAATATAAAATCGTTTCACTAAAAGCGACAGTAATAATTTTGTCATGAAAGTTACGAAGAAGTGTAATTTTATTCCATTCCATTGCTTTGGGGCAAGATCGTCATTCCTTCTCTTAACACAAAAATTTTACATGACAATAAAATGTCATATCAACAATTACAATACAATAAAGGTAATACTGTTTGTCTCCTTTGCGTCAGAGCTTTAAAATATCGTTATGAATACCAATATTCAAAAAAAGTTTACGAAATATCTTTAAAAGCCAAAACTCAGAAAATGATTTATGAAGTGTTGCTTGTTAACGATTGATATATAAATAAAAAATATTCGAAGACAAAACTTGAGACAGTCTATCATTACATTGAAAAAAAAAAAAAAATCACACACGAATCCTGACAAAAATAGAATAAAAAGTAATGCTAAGATAATATTTATGCGATATACCTTTTTAAGGTTTATGATTTGGTTCCCGTGATGCACATAAAAAAGGTAACGTTACATAAATTACATGTGCTTAACTAGTTGGGGCACGAAAAATAAAAAATCTAGGTTTAAATACGTAAAAGCATTCTCATACATTTCCGTATTAGTGTGAACACTTATTTTTCTTAGTGTTCCGTGTGAAACCTATTTTTGTTAGAGAAGTTACATTTCCATCATCTTGAAATACAAAAATACTCTATTCCGATTTCCAAGCTTGAGCTAACTCTTGATTAAATTCTCCACGTTATTTTTTTTTTCTTTTTATTATTATTATCAACTTCACAGATCTTGCTACACTTAGTAGAAACTAAAAAAAAAAAAATCTAAACACAAAGATATTCCATTTCAAATTGTATGGTTTTTGTTATTCCCGATCTTTCCTTCGTCATCAGAAATCAGTCCAAGCAAGATTAATGGAAACAAACATATCAAACACACACACACACACACACACTATATATATATATATATATATATATATATATATATATATATATATATATATATATA
>NC_087153.1:4795000-4797500 GCF_035594125.1 Scylla paramamosain
GCAGACCAACATTGAATGTGATAGCTGTTATTCTTTCTCTATTAATGAACTAGCGGATGAGTGTATGAAAACTGAAACTTCATCAATTCAGCTTTGGGAAAAGACAGATCAACCTCATGTAATCGTATCGTTTTCCTGGTAATGAAACATTTGATGTTCGAGTTTCGTAATCGTGAAGTGCCTGCTGAGCGCGCAGCGTAAAATTATGTTAAAATAATAACAGCAACATTAAGAAAAGAAAGAATTTGAAGATGCCGAAACGGGTAGATGTTATAAAGGATGACACAGTCTCACCAAGATTCACTATATATAGTTTCTATATGTAGTTTCTGTATCTAGAAAACCCAAAACGTTAAGTATGATAATATACCTACAGAGGAAAAACAAGGCACCATATTACCTCTCACTAGAAAATGTAGATGATATATAAGCAGATAACTAAACCAACAATAACCATAATAATGATCTATTCATTACCAGATTTGTTCTGCCGATCACGCCAAAAGGTGAAAAATTAAGATACTTTATACACAATCTATTTACATTTCTAACGAACGGTATATATATATATATATATATATATATATATATATATATATATATATATATATATATATATATATATATATATATATATATATATATATATATATATATATAATTTTTTTTTTCAGTCGTTAACACACGATACAAACAGTTCTGCATATAGACTTGTTTGATGTAAATGAGGAAACGTGATAGCTATAAAACTTTTTAAAAATATATTTGATTCCACAAAGATCAACGCCCCGATCTTGGGTTAAAAAAAAAAAGAAAAGTAATACTTTCATGCGTACTGCATATCATACTAATAAGCAACTGACATCATTCTCTGTAACCATCTTACAGAGAAAATTACTGGAGTTACATGATGCAGTGAAAATGAAAAAAAAAAAAAATTACTGTAAACTGAACATATAGCTAATTGGTGTTTGTTTACATGTTATATTTTCCACTCATTTTAAAAATACATATTGATACTACTGTAATTATAACACTGCCGTGACACACACACACACGTTATTTCAATACACTGACAACCATTTACACCGGAAATCTCTTATTTCTCAATAATATAGTTCATGAAAAAATTAAAGTATGAAAAATTCTTATGGTTCAAAACATACACACACACACACACACACACACACACACACACACACACACACACACACACACACACACACACACACACACAAACATTCACACATGAAATTAATATTTGATTATTATAACGCTGAGGAGAGTGATGTGGCGATTGCGGTGATGGGATGTTATTAGCGGTAATGAAGGAAATAATGGTGGAAGTTGTATAAAAGCTATGATGCTGGGCGTACTTAGGTGACAGGAGGTGGTAGTGGAAAGGATGCATGTGATGAGAGAAAGATGGATGGGAGGGAAGTGGTTTTGGTGACGATGGTGTTGATATCGGAGTGAGTGGCCTCGGTGTGACACTGCAGGCACCATGTCATGATTTAGCAAGATGACGATTTCCAGCATTCATTCACCTAATACTCTGTTCAGAATGAGATGTTGGCATATGCCAGTGACCTCTTCAATTGATAGGAGACAGGGGATGCCTTACCTGCCTGGTGGCAGCGTGCCGCCAGACAACTTCTTGCGTCCCTGTCCCGCCTTACTGTTGTTGCCTCATTATCAAAGGAGGCTTCATGTTATTTCAATACACTAACTACCATTTACACCGGAAATCTCTTATTTCGCAATAATATAGTTCATGAAAAAAAATTAAAGTATGAAAAATTCTTAGTATCTTAAAGTATGAAAAAAAAAAGTTCACAAACAAATTTTTCATCACAAGAAATATTTCTCCTTGGCAAGAATGTATGCTTCCTCTCAGTATCCACCAAGGCAGATAAGCAATTATTACGGAACTCTGATAAGCCTAAACCTGGCAAATTACACGGCTTAGCGGAGTTTTTTTTTCCTTCTCTTACATAGCATGTACATTTTTCTCAGTAAACTATATACTCGTATTAACAAAGTACTCGTATGTTTGTGGTCATTTATCTGGGTTCACTAACTGTGTTACTTGATAATAATAATCTAATTCCAGCCTGCTAATAACATTGTCAGCAAAATGCCTTCCATGGAGGTTACGGGATCATCATACAAATTAATGTTTCAACCTGCTATTTATTTTATGTCCCTCCACCGTGCAGCCGCCGCGCCTGAGGGCCGTGCTCAACCTGGGCCTCCCAAACGAGAGTAACATGGAGACGGACTCCTCACCTGCCAGGCATGACCAGACTAATATCCACCAAAAGGGCATAGTTATGACTCAGATTTGCATGAGAGATAGTAAGAGCCACTCCTCTAATAAAAGCCCGTGTATAGGATGCCTGTGCAGGGTGAGCAGAGACGGCACACCTGATAGGGCGCCCTCGACACTGCCTGTCGGGGAGGCCTCGTAACCTGCATCGAATTACCAACAACGAACATA
>NC_087153.1:4800000-4805000 GCF_035594125.1 Scylla paramamosain
TTTCTACATTTGCAAGTTAGTCTTGCTTACCAGTGCCTGGGAGCGAATTGTAACACTACTACAATACAGGGGCTACTGCACTCACTGAGAGGCAGATCCTGCAAAGAGAGACCGCGAGCGCAAGTAAAAATTTTTTCCTGAAACAAGTACGTGTACGAATATAAATATCAATGCACTATTAATAACAACATTAACGTACGCAAAAGAATACATATAGAAACACACACACACACACACACACACACACTCATAGGGGAGAGAGAGAGAGAGAGAGAGAGAGAGAGAGAGAGAGAGAGAGAGAGAGAGAGAGAGAGAGAGAGAGAGAGAGAGAGAGAGAGAGAGAGAGAGAGAGAGAGAGAGAGAGAGAGAGAGAGAGAGAGAGAGATAATATATATATGTATATATATATATATATATATATATATATATATATATATATATATATATATATATATATATATATATATATATATATATATATATATATATATATATATATATATATATATGAATTGATGCAATATAAATTGATGCATACATACGTAAGTAAAAGAATTAAAGAATGAAAATAGAAAATTATATATAAACAAACGAATGCAGACAACAAAATTTTGTGTAAATTCAGATATATGAAACTTAAACTTTTAATTCCGTTCGCATTTGTGTAATGCAAACATGTTAGCAGATAAAAATAAACTTACATTTACATAAATTTAAATATATAAAGGATAAGCCTAATACGGGAAATGTTGAAGACCACTATTCAGGAAGCATGTGTGAGAGGCTTTGCTGACAGAGCTAATCCAGTGAAACAAGTGGTCTGAATAATACACCAAGCTACTGAAATTATAAACAATCCTTCATCTTAGTTCAATATAAAGATTAACTTCAATTATTCATTCATTGCTTCTCTCGTAACTATTGCACATTCCCTTTTTTCCGCGTTTTACAAGAAAACATACGAAAACTCCGAAATAGTCAACCTTTGGTGGTAGTTCAATAGTTTGAAAACATTACTGTCGACATTTTATTTTTTTTTTCATGTCTAATTTCATTTTTTTTTATAACTACTATAATATATCATTAATTGTTTGGGTTTCCAGCACGTGACGGACCAAAGCAACCCTCCTCAATATAAAATCAAGACCGACGGGTAACACTAGTTGAAAATAGTACAGCTCCTGGAGTTGGATAGGTTACTCCTTGCATGCGTGTATCAACCTGTTCTGTTTGTCTACATATCTTGGAGTGTGTGTGTGTGTGTGTGTGTGTGTGTGTGTATCTATCTATCTATCTATCTATCTATCTATCTATCTATCTATCTATCTATCTATATATATATATATATATATATATATATATATATATATATATATATATATATATATATATATATATATATATATATATATATATATATATATATATATATATATATATATATATATATATATATATATATATATATATATATATATATATATATATACAAACACACACACACACATATAGCGTGCCCCATAGTTAACTAATTCAATTAAATCGGACATTTTTTTTTCAGAAAGTTACTTTTTTTTCTATGTTTATATGTGTTAAAAGTGTATACATCTACAATTTTGCTTATAATTTCAAAATTCTTATAATTTTATTTTCATTCCTTTTGAAAACCTAATTACTACTGAACATACATGAACGCATCTTTGCTGTAATATCGCCTATCAGACGAGTGCAATGTAATGAAACACGAAAAAAAAAAAAAAATCAACAGTATAGGAGATAACTCCTAAAAAGCTTCAAAATGTTTCGCAATATTTAGAAAAATTTCAATTTTGGAGTGACACAGACGGAGCACACGCTGAAATTTTTCAAAAATATTTTGACCTAAGATCTATAATTCTACATGATTCGGTATCAAAACTAAGTAATGGAATTAAAATTGTCAGTTTTTTCTTTAAATTTGCCCGAATTCATTGAAAAACATAGATTGTTCTGGAAAACGATATATATATATATATATATATATATATATATATATATATATATATATATATATATATATATATATATATATATATATATATATATATATATATACATATATATATCAACACACACACACACACACACACACACACACACACACACGAAAAAGGATACTTAAAATCGCAATAAGGTCTTCACATCCGCTGCTACGACGGTCACCCTCCCACAACATAGCTTACCTAGCCGGCCGGTAAGTGAATTGTAAAAAGAAAAAAATATTGCTGTGTACTCTGTTATGATGTCCTTAACATTATATGATAACTTACACACACACACACACACACACACACACACACACACACATATATATATATATATATATATATATATATATATATATATATATATATATATATATATATATATATATATATATATATATATGCGTATTGATATATAGGGAGAAGGAAAGACAGAGAGAGAGAGAGAGAGAGAGAGAGAGAGAGAGAGAGAGAGAGAGAGAGAGAGAGAGAGAGAGAGAGAGAGAGAGAGAGAGAGCACTTTTCGATAGCCCTTAGCATACAAACACTCAGGAAAAAGAAAGCTTACTTCGTAAACAACAAATCACAAATGCCGTAACTCTTCCCTAATTGCTAGGAGTAAAAATGCATTGGATCTGCGCGCACCTTTCATATAACTATTTGTGTTTTGTGCCTCGGCTCGGAGATCTGGAGACATCACTGAAACACATCCATCAAGGAAATTTATTGATACGTCTTTTTTTCCCGGGCACTGCGTCAATGGCCTTCGTCCCCCGGCATAGGGGTGAAAAATGGATGGCGAGAGGGGAGGCGGGAGGCGGAATATTTCTGCTTCAGACCGAGGATAGAATTTCCCTTTTATTTTAGCCATTTTCTCGTCCCCTTCTCCCTAGATCGAATCTGAGGCAGAAAGGGCAAAGACAACCTACGAATGACCCTTTGTGTGCGTGGCGCTGCGCACTCTCTTTTCACGTACATCTGCAGAATATAACAACAGTTTCAGCGTCGAAATGTAAATGTATATATTTCTTTTCAATACGCCTCGTTGTCCAAAGGGGCCGTGCACGAACAGGCCAGAGGTTTAATAAATAATACACGTCCTACAACAAAATTAAAGATCAGGCATAGACTTATTAATTTTCTGGGAGTCAATATAGTTTTCCTTGGAAGCAGCAATAACATGTGACGATGAGCACCTTCCCCCGGGCCGGCCACGCATGTGTCCGTCAGGGAGCACCTCGACACGCAAGACGGACACCCGAAACACACCCAGTGACTCCCTCCCTGTGCTGCTACTCAAGAGTCCAGGAACAATTTTAGTAACTCATGTTTTCACTTGCTTTTCCTTCAGACTAAAACACGGCATGAATAACTGGAAGTAGATCTGCACTAGTTTTCTTCCCAGACTTAAGCGCGTTTTATAATGCAACTCTCAGCACACTACCACAAAAAAAATAAATAATTAAATAAATAAAAATAAATAAATAAAATAAATAAATAAATAAATAAATAAATAAATAAATAAATAAATAAATATATATATATATATATATATATATATATATATATATATATATATATATATATATATATATATATATATATATATATATATATATATATATATATATATATATATATATATATATATATATATATATATATATATACAAGTATACACATATACAATTATATGTGAATTACATGTGTGTATGTGTGTGTTTATACATATACTTATATATATATATATATATATATATATATATATATATATATATATATATATATATATATATATATATATATATATATATATATACACACACACACACACACACACACACACACACACACACACACACATTTCTTAGTAAACTTTATGAAGTGTACGTGAAAGTGTAAGGAACAAAATAAATAAAATTCTTGTCTTCTTTACTGCGACGTTTCGCCATTTACACATGGCATTTTCAAGCTAAAAAACATAAAACATAGTTAGAAATTTATGTTTCTGATTGTTGTTTTTAACAGTTTTATGTTTTTTAGCTTGAAAATGCCATGTGTAAATGGCGAAACGTCGCAATAAAGAAGACAAGGGTTTCGTTTGCTTTGGTCCTCACACCTTAACCTATATATATATATATATATATATATATATATATATATATATATATATATATATAGAGAGAGAGAGAGAGAGAGAGAGAGAGAGAGAGAGAGAGAGAGAGAGAGAGAGAGAGAGAGAGAGAGAGAGAGAGAGAGAGAGAGAGAGAGAGAGAGAGAGAGAGAGAGAGAGAGAGAGAGAGAGAGAGAGAGAGAGAGAATGTGTGTGCCAATATTCTACTATTCTACAAATGGGATGTCCTTGGAGCAGATTACAAACATCTGGGAACTGGCTTAAAATGACATTCTAAGAGCTGTCTGATCATAATTATTCTCTAATCCCAGTGGTTATCAAGTGAGAGGGAGGCTAATGCAAGCAGGGCCCAGCGTGCCAGTCTGCACCCTAACACCGGAGCAGCTGATTAACGGCCTGTAGAAGACAAGTTTTTTTTTTTTTTTTGTGTGTGTAGACTTTCATTTTAATACATATTATTCTCTCTCTCTCTCTCTCTCTCTCTCTCTCTCTCTCTCTCTCTCTCTCTCTCTCTCTCTCTCTCTCTCTCTCTCTCTCTCTCTCTCTCTCTCATTAACGTAATTATTTTTTCAAGGTATCAGTATCTTTAACACATTTTTAAAACAAATCATGATGTTGGTTTCCTTGGATTCTAGAGGTGGTGAAAACTAAAAACGCCAAGGGAGTAATACGCTACTCATTAAAATAACTGATACAGAAGAATTTTCAATAAAGAAACCTGTCAATGAAGATGGCCATAAAAAATACTCTGTACCTACTACACTTTGAGAAATATTTCTTCAGCTCTCATGTTACATAACGTGATACGCAATATGTTAACAACAGCGTCCCAAGCATCTTAA
>NC_087153.1:4807500-4812500 GCF_035594125.1 Scylla paramamosain
CCACTTAGGGAGGAGGAGGGATGGTGATGGTAGTAACGGTGGTGGTGGTGGTGGTGTGAAACTAACATGTACAAGGGCATGAGGGTATGAATCTTCGGTGAGATAGGAAAGAGGAAGGGAAAGAAGGGCATATGAGAGAGAGAGAGAGAGAGAGAGAGAGAGAGAGAGAGAGAGAGAGAGAGAGAGAGAGAGAGAGAGAGAGAGAGAGAGAGAGAGAGAGAGAGAGAGAGAGAGAGAGAGAGAGAGAGGCAGGCATGAAGCATAGAAAGGTATTAGAAGTGAAGGCGAAGAGACGAGAAAGGTTGGATGGGCCAAAGGGAGGGTGAGGAACGGAAAAGATGAGGGTGAAGAGGGAGTGGATAAAAGGAAAGGAAAGAGAGGAGTAAAAAACGGGGGGACTTGGAGAGAATCGAGAAAGCAAGGGAAGCAGGATGGTACAAGAGCGAGCAGGCAGGAAGGGAGGGAGTGAAGGAGAGATAGAAGCTGGGAGGGAGGGAGGGAAGGAGACAGGGAGGGATGGAGGGAGGTCGGGTGGGAAGGAAGGAGGGGGTGAGTGAGAGAGAGAATGTGACAAGCGGGGGCAGGCAAGGCTTAGGGTGGCAGGGAGAGAGTAGAAAGGGCTTGGGTACACATCGCTTAGGATCGGGGGCGGACTGCTGGGGGTGATGGAAGAGGGTTGGGGCGGCAGGTGAACCATTAAGGAAAGGTTTAGCTAGAGCGGAACAGAAGGTGAAGATAAAGGCGGAGGGCGAGGGGAGATGGGATGGCGTCTCGAGCAGGGGATGGGGAGAGGGAAGGAGAGGGTGAGGTTAAACGGCCGAAGGAGGACACGAGACGGGGACCCGAGGTATTGCGGAGAGAGGTGGTGAGAGATCTTTAGGAGAGAGAGAGAGAGAGAGAGAGAGAGAGAGAGAGAGAGAGAGAGAGAGAGAGAGAGAGAGAGAGAGAGAGAGAGAGAGAGAGAGAGAGAGAGAGAGAGAGAGAGAGAGAGAGAGAGAGAGAGAGAGAGAGAGAGAGAGAGAGAGAGAGAGAGAGAGAGAGAGAGAGAGAGAGAGAGAGAGTTTAGGGGGTGTCAAGGATGGAAGTGGTATATACTCTGAGAGGACAGGGGAAAGGGCCTAGGGTGTGGAAGACTGACGAGAGGATATAGGGTGGTGGAAAGAGGGAACACACACACACACACAGACACACACACACACACACACACCAGCTGGGATCTAACGAGGGAGGGGGAGGGCACGAGATATTGGGGATGAAAGAGGGCGAGTGGTATACGTGGAGACAATGTATAAAATTGCTGTAAAGGTTGAAGGAAGGCGGTCCCGGGTGCGAGGGGAATAATAGGATTTGTGGTCGAAGGCAAAGTGAATGGGAGCCAGAAATGGTGTTGGGGCATGGTGAGGGGGATGCCATTAGTGGAGGTGGTGGGGAAGAGGGCACGGATGCAATGAGGAAGAGCTCGGCTACGGTGACTAATGGGTGAGGATCGTGGCGAGAAGTGGGGGGAATGGGTGAGCAGCCATGATGGGAGAGCGAAGGTCCGGTCCGCAATCAAGGCGGGAAAGGGAGCGTGAGGGGTGCGGAGGGAGGGGCGGCGGCCATGTCGGGGCACCCAGTCGTAGGTCCCCCCACGGAAGGGTAAACAAGATGGCCGCTCTGCCTACCTGGCTCCGACCCCCGCGCGGCCAGCGAGCCGGAGCCCACCAGCCCACCAGCACGGCCCGGCGGTCGCCATGGCAACGCGGGGACAAATACACCGAGAACCGGTTTAGGTAGACACCTTGCTCCAGTCGCCCCAACCCCAGCACGAGCACGCACGCACGCACGCACGTACGCGCGCGCGCGCGCACACACACACACACACACACACACACACACACACACACACACACACACACACACACACACACACACACACACACACAGAGTTGAACAAAAACAACGTCATTACATACACACGCTCCAGCTTCTGAACCCCTTTGTTTGTATTTTACTTCTACTTATCATGGTGGGTTTTCAAATGGGTAGTTTATCGCATCGCATCGTGCCCTCCATCAATACATTTTATTCTACTTTCTCAGTAAATCCAATCACACTAATCCGTTTTGAAAAGTTGCAATATATATATATATATATATATATATATATATATATATATATATATATATATATATATATATATATATATATATATATATATATATATATATATATATATATATATATATATGTAATCTAAGGTGGACGTGCAGCGAATGTGATGTTGTTTTAAGAGGAAACGATATCTAAAGTATTTTCTGATCGCTGTCAGCCGAAAGAAGAGCAAGATATTTTTAGTTGGAGCAAACCTTCCTGAAGAAGGAACACTTACTAGCTCCCTGAGGAGTGGCAAAGACCTCTCGCTACACAGTCACACAGGAGGAGGGGAGTGTTGTGTCTTGTTCCAAAGAGAACCCTTCTGGCCGATATCAGACGTTTGTGCTTCGTGTTCGACTCTCCCTCAGATTTCTCTCCCTCCTCACTCCCTCCCTCACTCATGCATTCTCCCGTCCTCTGCCTGTGTCCCCTCCACCCTGCACTCCCAAGACACCCTTAGTCGTAACATCGGCCTTCATAAGAGATGTTTCTACAACACGGCAGTGACGGTGCTGCCTGGAGTGGCACTGCCACGTTGTCCAAGACGTCCGTCAACAAACACGGGCGGCGCCTGGCCTGTACTGTTCGCAAGCCTTCTTTCCAGAATACCGTGCAAGAGACACTTGAAAGTGCTTCGGCAGGAGCCTACCACTCTCTACTTTAAAAATGGCTAGGAAGCACTCACTCATACACTGCATACATACTACTGTACCAGTCAATGTAATATATATATATATATATATATATATATATATATATATATATATATATATATATATATATATATATATATATATATATATATATATATATAATGAACACACACACACACACACACACACACACATACCCTACTGGGACCTTTATGAATTCATTTGAAAACAAAAGATACATAGAAGAATCTTTATATTTATTCACTTTTGCTATTTAAAAAAAAAAACATTAATTAAAACAATCAGAAGGCGAGAAATTATATAATACTATAAAATGCAGAAGAAAAAATGTATCAAAACGGTTGACTGATGGAGAAATAGGTAAGATATGACAGAACATCTAAGATATTGGCAATAACGAACCATTCGATAGCGGAGAACAAATTCCAGGATGTGAATCATCCTAACATGCATGGCACTATATGGAGAAAACAACCTGTACACGACAAAAATAATCTACTTTTGCTTCATAAAACTAGCGATGATCAAGTTCGATAAAAGTATTTTACCGATACAGTATGTCATTAATAGAACTGGTTTTCAGTACATATATACATAATCCTAATTCATTCAAACAGGGAGATGACACATTTTCCGAAGGACACACGTCAGCATCACGTGTGTGTGTGTGTGTGTGTGTGTGTGTGTGTGTGTGTGTGTGTGTGTGTGTGTGTGTGTGTGTGTGTGTGTGTGTGTGTGTGTGTATTCATCAGAAAAATCAGGTGTGTGCTCCAAAGATCTAAACCTATGTATTTATAAGGGAAAAGTCATAATTTTCACTTAAAAATCTAATAACGATATAATAAAAAAAAATACATGAATTTAAATAAAAAGATCTCTTAAGTTATTGCTGCACATTAACTTAACATTAACTTAAAACCTCATTTTTTTTTCACGTTAATTAAGCCAGATAATAAAAGTGTATCATTTTGAGGAAGAACAATTTTTGAGGTCCCCTCTATATGTTGTTATCCAATGTAAGAATAGTTTTAGTGTGTTGTTTTATGAATTTTAGTAAAAAACTTAAAATAATTAAGAATTTTCCCACAAATTTATCGTATTTACTTTAATATGTTAATATAACTGAATATCATAATATACTGCACAAGGCCTAGAACATCTTGAGCTACAAATTTGCAGTTAAGAATGATTCATTCCCGGAGTCTAGTACTTTTTTTTTATTATGATTATTATTATTTATACAGTAAGCTTGCTAAATCCACTTCCAAACCAAATATGGAAGAACACGTAGAGTACATGACCTTTCCTCCTCAGTCACATTGGTTAAGACCAAAAAATAAATATGAACCGAATTTCAAAGAGCATATTTCTTAGTTTAGTTTTAAAAAGTTCATTCACTAATGATTTCACTAGGTTATTCTTTAAATACAAACACTGAATGGTTCCGCATTGTGTACAACTATTGTTGTCGTGAGTGTAACATCAAGTAAATTATTTTAACTAGTAGCAATCTAGGCATGAGTATACTTTGGTCAAACAGATTCTCTTAAAGATCAGAAATATGAATAACAAAAAGTTGTTTTTCATACTTAGAAAACAATATATGTAGGTAAATATTTCCAATCACGTAATGAGGGATAAGAATTTCATTCTTTTTTTTTCATTTTTCCTATAAATCATAATCATAAACAAAACGTATTGAAAAACAGAAATCAAATGAAAAATAAATGAATAACATTACAATTAACTAACGCATAAGGTTACTGTTAAACTGTAAACTTTTCAATGCTTTCCCGTCTTTCCATCGCCAATATCTCCAAATATGTAACTTATATTTTTGTTGTATATGAAACAAATTTCTTTCATATATTACCAATGGTATTTGGGTGACTTCCATTTTGTAACACGTTGTACGACGAAGGAATCATTAACTGTTCCTTTTCGTCTACTATCTCTCTCTCTCTCTCTCTCTCTCTCTCTCTCTCTCTCTCTCTCTCTCTCTCTCTCTCTCTCTCTCTCTCTTTCTGTCAGTTGTAGTTATAAACAGAATTTTGGTTTTGTTTTGAGTTTTATTTATTTTTTTCAGCTGTGACATGACTATACCATGAAACATCACAAAAGTTAATAAGAATAAAGATTCTTCCGGAGCCTTCTGTTTTGATGACAATACAAGCGAAGACGAATAAAGAG
>NC_087153.1:4820000-4845000 GCF_035594125.1 Scylla paramamosain
AATACATTTCCAAATTTTCCATGAGACAACGTATAAAGTAGGAATAATCAAAAAATAATTTTATGATTGAAAAGCTACTACGAACTTGATAAGCATAGCTAATTCCCCATATATGTATTCTTTGTTATTATCATTTTTTTTCATTGTTATTATCTTTATTACTATTGCTACTGCTGCTGCTGCTGCTGCTACAATTACTACTACTACTACTACTACTGCTACTACTACTACTACTACTACTATCACTATTACTACTACTACTACTACTACTACTACTACTACTACTACTACTACTACTACTACTACCACCACCACTACTGCTGCTGCTGCTGCTGCTGCTGCTGCTGCTGCTGCTGCTACTACTACTACTACTACTACTACTACTACTACTGTCATTATTTTCATAACATGACACACAAGAGGAATAAGGACATGAGGTCTTGACATTCAAAGCCGCTATTTACATGAACTGAAACATTTGTGGTAAAGGAAGACTGCAATAAATCTCTCTCTCTCTCTCTCTCTCTCTCTCTCTCTCTCTCTCTCTCTCTCTCTCTCTCTCTCTCTCTCTCTCATAGGCCAGTTGAGCCAATAAGTGTTATAAAGGAGATGTTGTGTTGCACTTTGCTCCTGAATGGAAAGGTAAAACGCTGCACCAGTTCATAATACCATCACCATCATTATCAAATCCGCGCCTCCCCTTCAAGCAAGGTTAGGAATGAGGCCTGGGAAACAGACACCACCTGCTGAAGGGGAAATGCATCCCGTACGCTCTTAATTACACACACATCTACCCCAGTGACTGTAACCACACCTTCCTACGTGAGTCACAAACTGAACCGCTTATACATTGTCAATTCTTGTGCTAATTCCAGCAAAGGATATATAAACAAGTCGATAAATAAATAAATAAACTAATAAGAAAGTAAGTAAATAAATAAATAAATGGGTAAAAAATAAATCTATAAGAACTGTGAGTCTTGCATTCATACTGGTAATTTTTTCCTGTACTTTTTATTATCTATTTTTATTTATCCAGAATTATTATATAACATATTTACTGAATTATAAAACAGCTAAATCTCAAGTATGTACCGTAAGTATCTATTTAATGTGTAACTGTGTTTATGATTAGCTGTCTTGAAAAATATGAACAAAACAAATACATAAGAAATGTGCACTTCTATTTAACTAGGGATTTTTTTTTTCTTTTTGGTCCTGTACTTTATTATAATTATATTTCTTTAACCTAAAATAATTACATTGTCAAGTTTAGGTGATGATCATATTCTTTGCATTACAAAAAGGTAAAATCTCCACCTATCTACCACCGCTACATGAGAAGGAGCAATGAATTAACTCCAGGCTGATGCAGTGATGCCTTCAAAGTTTTGTTCCTCCTAACACTGCTGAAGGCTTCCGTTGCACACAGGATTCCGTAGAGAGAGAGATTCAAGATAAAAGTTGCAATGGCACTGATGACTATCTTAATGACAAAAAGCTTGTGACGTTCTTTATCAGTCTTCAGGTGTGTATCTCCTTGGTGAGTAACTATTTTTTATTATTATAATACTTTAAAAATCACTGCCTTTCCTGCTTCATGCATACACACATTTGTCGTGAGATTTGTTGAAGCACGACACGAGACATTTGCCTTCATCCAAGTAGGTCTTTGAATAACTAAAAGTCTTAAATTTCTTGGCAACTGCAGATGAATCATAGGTATGCTTCGTAAGTTATTACAATTATTCACAATCGTACTTTTAAACTTCAAAACACCCTCATGTATGAGCCTAACTCAACGAGCATAATTATTCCGAAGATCACGCAAAACACACACACACACACACACACACACACACACACACACACACACACACACACACATTTTGAAGTTCATATTTCTGTCATGCCCAGAAAGGAAAAAAAATAGAATATTTAAGGATATTTCTAGTGCTGATTTTCATACACCATCCTTGTGTTTGCGCCAGTGTTGATAAGAAAATTGTTGTTAAATTATTTATTTCTCACTAAACTTCAGTCAAGATCGTTCTCTACAGCCGGAGGTTTGTATGTGTGAGAAGGTAGAAATCTAACCGAAGCACACACCTATATATTCATTCCCTTATTTCATTTGATGTAACATATTGATGAAGCCCTTGACCAGATGTAAAGTCCCTGACGTGATGAAGCCTTCGCTGTAATGAAGCCGTGAAAGTGGTGTGGTCCTTGCTGGCTTGACGGTTCCATGGGTCCACACAACAGTCGTCACGAGACCACAATAGCCACTGCCTCACTTCCCAACGCAGTACTGCAGGAACCGGTAGCGGGAACTGCACCTCAGAGGAATCTTCATGGATGGAGTCGTTTTACTCTTTCTAATTGCATATGATGGTTGTTGTATCGTAAATTTACAATAAAAAAAAGACCCCCTCTCCGTACCGTTTTAGTATATATTTCTCCCGAGCGTAGAGATGAACTTCATCTTTTCAGCGTAAAAGGAAAGTACCATTATCAAGAAAAAAATAAAATCATGTCAAACTCATTCATATTGGTTAAGACACTCACGATTTAGAAGGATTTTTAGACCACATAGAATTGAAAACCCACCAATAGCAAACAACGTCGAGAAGGTGCATATTCTGCTTCTAAACGATACACGATAGTGATGTCCATACCGTGAGAACATCAGGATAGGTCACAATTATTAGAATAATCTGCAATCGCAAATATTAATTATTGCTTTAGGATCCGAGTTTCTCGTAGATTGCATTATATTGCCGGCAATGGCCACGCAGATTAGCAAATTCCTCACATATTCTGTGCACTTACCATAAAACCTCACATAATGTATAAACCTTAAGCAAATTTTCCTGTTTTATGGAAATACATTCACGAAATTCTGTTACTTTCTTCACAAGATTTCTTTTATTGCTATATCATAAATATCAACATTATCAAAAGTCTGACATAAAGAATATTCTGATTATGTACAAAAGGCAAACTACAAAATAAATACTAAGCAAAAATTTTCTTATACGTCAGTTATACTTCATCGTCACCTGGATATAAATTTCAATGCTCTCTCTCTCTCTCTCTCTCTCTCTCTCTCTCTCTCTCTCTCTCTCTCTCTCTCTCTTCACACACACACACGCACACACACACACACACACACACTATATATATATATATATATATATATATATATATATATATATATATATATATATATATATATATATATATATATACACGAGTATATATATATATATATATATATTGTTAATATAATGGGTCACATTGCAATACATCGTGGCACACATGACTGCCTTAATATTTTGCATACATGTCGCCGGTTCCTCCTCCTGAACATTGTACCTTCTCCGACATGAACTGCATTACACTTTTCCTCAGAGATATGTGCCAGTCTTTCAGTTTTCTCTTTTGGTGAAAAAAAAAAATAACATATACAGTATACCTTTCATAGTGTGTGTGTGTGTGTGTGTGTGTATAATATATATAATATATATATATATATATATATATATATATATATATATATATATATATATATATATATATATATATATATATATATATATATATATATATATATATATATATATATATATATATATACGTATGGTTTGGTTAGGCTACTGTAAATTCAGTTTAAGCAATCAACCATGCTATATTGATAAAAAAAAAAAAAATCTATGCATGAAACTTGTAGGTCTATTAAATCTTGAAAGATTATTATTATATTTCCATATTATTTATTTTCTAGGATAAATGGTTGATTAGATAAAATTAATCTAAAGTAACCTAGGCAGACTAAAAACAACCTAACTTTTACGAGTAAAAGAAATTAAATAGGAAATATGATTACTGATTGTTTTCACGAAAATACTAGGGGTGTCGTGAACCCCCTAATTATGCAGATTCCCTATAATATATATATATATATATATATATATATATATATATATATATATATATATATATATATATATATATATATATATATATATATATATATATATATATATATATATATATATATATATATATATTAAAAGCTCCTTAATGACTGACAATCTGATGACAAATTCTTTTCCATTTAGCTACTACTCTATTTCAGAACCATTTTTCTTTCTTTATTTTTTTCTTTTCTTTTTTTTTTTTTCTTTTGCTCCCTACTGGGTCTACTTGATTTTTCTACTACTCTATTTCAGAAAAAAAAAAAAAAACAATGTAGCTTTATCATGCCTGAGACTATTATTTTTTTTGTCCTATCCTGATTACTGACACTAACGATTTTGATTGTCGCTCTTGTTATATCATCTGTATCACCTCTATCAGATCCTCTTTCAATCTACCCTTCTATAAGGAGAGTAAACTTAAAGGCTTCAATATACTTTCATTAGGAGAACTTCTTATAAGTTGTATATTTTTAGTAATTCTCCTCAGGATAGATCCTAACAGACCCATACACTTTGTGTAATATGGAAACCAGAACTGCACAGCATAATCTATATGATGCCTGACCAATGCTAAATATAACTAAGATTGCTTTGGGATTTATACTTTTCAAACTCCCCAAGATTAATCATAATACATTATTTGTTTTATTTCTGGTTTCTATGCATTGCTTTCTCTGTTGGAGATGAGACCTATCTATACCTCCTAAATCTTTTTACCAAAGCTTACTTCTTTATTGTGCACCTAGTACGTGTATTTCTTCTACTTACTTTAAGTATTTTACCACTGTTAATATTATATTTCATTTCCCATCCAGTGACCATTCGTTCATCTCATCTAAGTCTGTCTGCAGGGCGACTGTAGCAGAATGATTCAGGTGAAAAAAAAAGTTCAACAAACTGTTTTAGACGGCAATGAAGATAAACTTGTAATAAACTATTAAACAAATATTTTCCTTGTTAGTAATAAGTGTGCTAAGGAGCCATTTTTTTGCACAAATGAAAGGCACGATTTTCCTAAACATGGCGCCTAGATAAAGTTTATTACTGCGCCCACATGAAAGATATTTTTCGCCCAAATGCATTGCCAGTGCACCACAATGAAACGTGCCCATTTACATGTATCTATCTACCTATTTATCTATATCTATCTATCTATCTATCTATCTATCTATCTATCTATCTATCTATCTATCTATCTATCTATCTATATATATATATATATATATATATATATATATATATATATATATATATATATATATATATATATATATATATATATATATATATATATATATATATATATATATATATATATATATATATATATATATATATATAGCATTAAGCGGTTTTGATGCGATATGTGAAACAAATTTTTTCATTATTATATTTGTCTTCTTTGTGGTAAATAAAATACTCAAATATATGAATGGTGGTCCAGCAAGTGAGCGTCAACTGGAGGTGTACTGTAAAGATGTAAACCTGCAACAACGCAGCCTTTTTTTTTTTTTTTCCTCTTCACTACCTATGAGTTGTATTGACAGTAAATCATTATGTTGTGCTACTTCGAACGGCAGTCATAAACTAGGCATCAAGATACTCTTTCTTTAAGTATGTGCTGGTAAGAGATGCAGGACTGTCTTAGTTTAACACACTTTCCAGCGTAAGCAGGTAATGTGATTAATTTATTGTGCACATCACATGGTACATGCATGCGTATGTGCTTCAGGAGTGTTCTGTTTGGCCTCGAGAAGACATTGTTCGGAGTTAAGAATTACACCTGTATTACTGTGCCAATTTTTACGTGTCTCATCGACGATAAACCAGTTCCCAGATCAATTTGAAACACATCAAAAACTACTAGAAAAAAATAAGTTCCCTCTGCCAGTATGAGATGAGTGTACTTATTAGGGATCGAAGGGTTCGCAGTCCTTTCGTTAAGTAACAACAGTTAGTAACTAATAAGGAGGGATCGAGGTAGCGCAGCTCAACCTGCTGAGTAAAGTTTGTTAATAATCAATAGTAACAAGGTTAGGTTAAGTTACGTGGTATCTGTTAAGAAGTACAGCCGTCTCACTTCGATAATTTTCTACTTGTCTCATCGGTGTCAAAGACAGCTAGCAGGTTAATTCAAAACTCATTGAAAATGACAGAAACAAAACAAACAAAAGCAAAATATTTTGCGACAGTGACAGGTATACTTATTACTGATGTCATGAAAAAAGTAAAACTGCATAACCATCAACAAGCTTAAGGAATTTGAATTCCATGTAAGGATTACCAAATACATTTGTGTGGTTTTAGATAAGATGTAAACCATGAAACAAAACTGGTAATCAAAAGAAATTGCAGCATATGTATATGTACAGCAAATGCATATGACGTTCAAAGACCCTTAGGCCAGTTATGGAATATATCCTCTACTTTATCGTCGAATATTTTTTTTCGAAGATTTCCAGCGATAAAATAAACAAGACGCAAGCTCAGCCGCGCCCTTTTCTCTCTGCCTGCCTTGTACAAACAACTACAATCCACCTTTCTGTTTTGTTATTATTTAATCCTGAGTGAACGGAAACACGCCTTGATGATAGGAACACCGAGGTGACTCCCCCTGCTGCAAGGTACACCTGTTCCTGAAAGGCAGGTGACGGTGTGACGGTGAACCACATTCGCACTTCACCTGAGACGACACTCCCCGAGGAGGCACCACGACACCGAGCCGACACTCACACCCGCACCAGATACCAGACCCTAGATATTAGATATCACGGTTTGGGTCATGCTGCGAGTCAAAGCACAGTGATGTAAGTTATATTTCAGTAAGATAAACTCAATCTTGGCTACTCGAAACACAGCTATAGGAGTTTGGTAACGTGAACAAACTATTGTTGTAGGAACACTATATCGTAATTATGACACACTAAAATAACTGATAGCGGAAAGATAACATAAGAAGTAGATGTGACACTGATCAATTATCAAGAATGCTTTGCTGGCAAAGAATCGTGAGTATTTTAGGTTTTGAGAACATAGTATAAGTTACTTTTTTTTTTATGTCCATCTTTAAACATACCGATAAACAGAGAAAATATAGCAATAAGTCGATGAAATAATTATTTGATAAAAAGAAAAAAAAAATAACCAAGATTTTTTGTGGTTGAAAATCGGCCCTATTTTTGCATTTTATAAACGAATTATGATTTTTTGTATTATTATTATTATTATTATTATTATTATTATTATTATTATTATTATTATTATTATTATTATTATTATTATTATTATTTATTTATTTATTTATTTTTTTAGTTTCTTTACATGAATACACTGCGTCCATTGAAATGCTTGCGTGTAAATAAAAGCGAATTTTGAGATTGAGTCCACTACACATTTCATGCCCACGGTGCTGTTCGAGTAAATATCCTGCAGGAAAAATCACAGTCACTCCACCACAGTGTCTTTCTATTAATACAAAGACTCTGCTTTTTGGATTGGTCAGCTTTTCAGAGACAATGCATTGCAATGTTTTTTCGTTTCAATACCAATTAAAAGAAGAATACTCGTACTCTTTTTTTATGCGTAAAATTATATATTTAGAAAAATGTTGTCTTGCCAAAGACAACGAAAATTATTGTTCGAAAGCAAAATTTGACATTGAGAAAAAGATCGTTTCCTTCCTTTGATGTCCTGCAGGAGATAACAATAATCAAGACGCCTTAGTGTCTTCCAGGTACTGTGATGCTTGGGCGCTGCCACACGTTTTATCTGTGATTCCAGTACGTGGCTCATAATCAAAACTGAAACTTCCTTGAATCACTGCTAGATGCCACCCTTATAAGGAATTACATATCCAACAAGGAAGGAAAGATTGCATCCTTAATGTACCTGCTAATACGTGCGGCCAACGGCCACACAAAGATAAAAGAAAGGAGTGTTGCATCGAAATTTTCTCTAGCCAACATACTCAGGTCTTTATGGAACACACAGAGAGCCACAACGAAAACAAGCAGACTAACTTTTCCTTCTGCATAACTATTTAGACACTTCCCAAATGAAGGAAGGAACAGGCCGCATCTTAACCTAAAATAATGACAAGTTTCGAACATTACTGATTTTCTTTTAGCAAAGGAACACTTTCTACAGACACATATATGTTACGGATTTATTTTCTCAATTGATTTAAAACTGGCAAATATAAAACAACATCTCAGGAAAGCTGAGTACCTAAAAAAAAAAAAAAAAATACTATCGGCCCGGATGATTTTAATTCTCTTCTTTATTTACTAGAAACCATCGTACATGATATCCACCAAAAGATTAACTTTAGGACGTGACATGACAGACATCTCGAGGAGTTCTGGTGCGTGGTAGACCTGTTCCTGGCACTGTCGCTGCCGCAGCGGTGCCTTATGGGTCCAGGCCGTCCATACCAGTCAGGTAAGAAAGAAATTTTTGGTGTGAAAATATATTAATTTGCACAGCCTTCACCTGTTGACACACACCTTATGATAGTGAAGCAACAAAATGATAATTATATGGGATAAAATTAGTCATGTATGATGTTGAGCTGACTGGTTTACACATGAGGTTTCACAACAGTGGTTCCCAAACTAGGGGCGTGAAGTCATCTGGCCAAAAATCATGGTTTAAAAAGTACATAATGAAATTACCGTACGAAACAAATGTTTATTAAAATGTTTCGTGCCTGTTTTATTTTTTACTTCGTTTAATCCAGGCAAAGCACTTTGTTTTCCTAAATAGTGCTAAGATATAAACTTGAAAAAAGTGCAAAAATTTCATATGAACTCAATAAAAACTGAAACAGAAAAAGGGGGCGTCATGTAAGATAGTTCAGGAACCAGTGTTTTAATATGATAATGGTAACTATGAAACAGGAAAAAATTGTTCAGGGATTACGTTACAAAAGTTCTGGAAAAATTCTGAATGTTTACAATGTTTTTATGCGGTACACAAGAGACATTTATGATATATATTTCATCCTGATAATGAATCATAGTACACACACACACACACACACACACACACACACACACACACACACACACACACACACACACACACACACACACACACACACTCCTTTTTGGCAGACTTGCATTGAGTACCAAACATAGTAGCTACGAAAAATCATAATATTTCCTTGAACACGATAAAGAAAATGAGTCTATCAAGTAAATAGTTATGACAGCTGCACAACTATATCCCATCATGTAACTTCTAATGATTTAATGTTCGAGATTACTGTCATTCACGTATTGGTAATTTCACTTCTAATCTACACATCCACTTATTTCCTCTGAAAAGCCGCGTCTCAGTACACGAGTCTCACGAGCAACATTTTTTTCTCCCCAGGCTCAGGAGCGTGAGTTATGTTTCTTTCAGAATAAAAATAATTAATAAGTAAACCACCTGAGACCTTCCAAAGTCCCCACCACAACCACCACAACTACGACCCTGTACGCAAGTAAGTAATCACCATCACAACAAAACCCCACCAACACCACCACCACCACCACCACAACCCTCAGTCACCACCTTGACAAACACCCATCACCACTACAAGACTCACACCTTAACATCCCGCACCACCACCACCACCACCACCACCACCACCGCCGCCGCCACCACCCACCACCCGCCACCTCCTTATCTCACCCACACGCAGCAGACACAACAAACGTCTCCGCATTAAAGCTGATCTTCGCTAATGATGCGTGCCACCTGTTGCCTGACTCCCTCATTACCGCCGCACCTGCTCCTCCCCTCGCCTGCATGACACCTGGCCTGGCCGCGCCTAAATTACTCACTATTCCTAGAGGGGAAAAATGCAAAAGATTATCACAGGAACTTTTTTTTTTTTTTGTCTCGTATGCGTTTCCGCCCCCTAATGAGGCTGCGGTGGCGGTAATTGGCTGTGGTTCATCACGGTTTGGCTGCTGCATGAAATCTGGAAAGGTATTTAGGGGCCGAGGTGGTGGTGGTAGTGGTGGTGGTGGGCCTGCCAAGGTGACTCTTCTGTGTGTGTGTGTGTGTGTGTGTGTGTTATGGGCAAACAGATGCATAGTAGATATAACACACACCCATCCACACAACCAAACACCTCAAACCCCCCAACACACACACACACACACACACACACACACACACACACACACACACACACAGAGAGAGAGAGAGAGAGAGAGAGAGAGAGAGAGAGAGAGAGAGAGAGAGAGAGAGAGAGAGAGAGAGAGAGAGAGAGAGAGAGAGGCCGCCATTTTGTTTGCCTACCAGAATACCTGAGAGACGAGGGGAGCGGTGCCGCGGGCCTGCTGCTGCACCACCACCACCACCACCACCACCACCACTGCTGCTATCATCAACACCCAAACGATTTTTCTGTTACCATTATTACCATCAAGGAAAAAAAACAAAGGAAGAAAGAATCCTTCATTACCGATTCTAAAGGCTGTCACCACTTGCATCATCACCACCACCAACACTACAGCAGCTATCATCAACACCTAAAACCATTTTTCTGGTACCATTATTTCCCTCATTAAAAGAAAAAAAAAAGATTCCTTCATTGCCAATTCTAAGCACTGTCACCACTTGGCAGGATTACCAACACCACAACCACCACTATCAACACGAATACTAACACGAATACTATCACCAACAACTGTCACCACCACCACTTTTCTTTCACCATTAATAAAAAAAAATCTATAACTAACACTTCCATACATCATCACTAACAACAACAACCACCAACACCATTAACACCACCACTATCACTACCACTATCACCATCACCACCAAAAAACTGCCGTCACCACCATCACAATCATCACCAACACCATAATTAGCACAACCACTACCGTCACCATCAATAGCAACAAATATATAACCATCATCACCAAATTCTCTCCCATTCCATCATCATCACTATCACACCACCACCACAAGCAGTTTCAGACTTAAATTCTTCCCACTACCATCACTACTAATCAACAGCAACGCCAACAGTGCCCACCATCATCACCGCCACAATCACAATAATAACAAGGACATCATCATCATCACTACCCAATAAGTATCATCGTCACTAGAATACATGTCGAAAGCATGACCACTGCAATGTACCATCAACCATCATCAACACCGTAGTAATGACCCCTTCACATGTAAGATCATTGCCATTATAGCCATCATCATCTTCACCACAGTCCTCATCACCAGCACTGTAGCCAGATCACTATCATTATCAAGACCGTCACTACCCATAACTATCAAATGCTGGTTTTGATATATGATTTAGATCTTAGTTTAGACTCCACTAATACGTATATATCATGTAATCTTTGCAGTGAGATCAGATTTACTATATATATATATATATATATATATATATATATATATATATATATATATATATATATATATATATATATATATATATATATATATATATATATATATATATATATATATATATATCATTGTTTTATCTATTTACTTATTTATTTTGCGTAATGTTTTTTTTTTTTTTTCGGGGACGACTGCAGTAATCAAATGAAAAAATACAGTGCCATCAATTCAAGCCAAAAAACTATCTTTCAGGACACTGAGGACCATATTCTGAAACACTTTCGCGCCGCACCTTAACTACATTCGAGAGGATCTAGTTGAAGTTATACGTGTTTTAAGGGTGTTTTTCTAGTTCTAGTGGCAGATTCACAAGAATTCTACATAATTAACTGGAGAAACGCTTTCGAGAACCCGGCTAACCATCGTTGTGGCCTTTGAAAATAGTCGTAGTGAGAGAGCAGAGCGTTCCAGAATACGGATCTGAATCGAGTCAGCATATGGAGAGGGTAATACATTCCTCATTATCACCAAATCCACAGCTTAAACCCTTGATAACCTCTGCACTTTGCGTCTCTCATCTGACCCAATGGGAACGAAAATATCTAGATACTTCATTAAAGGCAGCCATAAGTAGCAACACAACAAACTCACTGGCATGTGCTACAGCTCATAGACAACAGTACAAAAGAAAATATGAATACTGGGCTGCATTTGTGTACGTTCACCTGTCGGCTTTCAATAGTCTTACTCTATCATCATCATCATCATCATCTTTATTATCATCTTTATCATCATCATCACTGTCCTCAGCATAATTTCCCTAACAAGACTACTAGGCTGCGTTTGTGTAGTCACCTGTCAACTTTCCAATATTCCTCACTGTCAACTTCATCATCATAATCACTGTTGCCGTTACCATAATTTCCGTGGTAGACATCACCACCACCATCATTAAGAATCACCATCACGTGCACCCATACCATCATCTGAACCACAGCCACCACTGCCATTAAGTATCATGAATACCATCACCATCATCATTCTCATGAACACTATCACCACGACAGCAACAGCAACGACACACACACACACAGACACACACACACACACACACACACACACACACACACACACACACACACACACACACAACTAATGGCAAATAAAGTACTCAACCCTGTAAACTCTAAAAACTCCCCGCCCCACCCCCGTCTTCCACGCGGCGCAGTGTGCAGTAATCAAAAAATAAGTTTCGCGAAAACACATTTTATGGACCGTGCGCATATTTTTCTTATTTTACTGCCGCAAAGTTCTAATTATTTTCCAAAAGAAGGCTTCTGTGAGTGAGCATGTACGTATCTGACCGGTGGGGAGAAAGGCAGAGAGCCAAGGACAGCACACAATAGGGAAACACACACCTGTTCCTGCTTTATTACCCCAACTTGGCGCCGCATTACCTGGGTGAGCACTGAGGGTCCAGCAAGCGTGGAAACACTGACTTGGGGAGCAAGTTAAGTGCCCAAGTGCTGTGCAAATTAGGTTCTTGTTCTCAAAGCATCTCTGCACTATCTTAACTTCAGGAAAAGCTCAAAATTGCTAATGAAAGAGATGTGTGCTTCTTAAAACTGGTAGAAATATCTGACAAACTGCCTCCTGCGATTATACGAAGAATCTCCAGCTCTATACAGGCACTAAACTCTGCCCCTAGACAAATGTGGCTTTGTAGGGGCCTCCATCATTAACCACCTGTAGAAGGCGAACACTCCGAGCTCCCCCATACATTTTTACGATATAATTAGCTGGATATGAGCAACCACCTGTCTGATTAAGCTTTCCCCTTATTAAAGATTAATTACCGCGTGAGTTTTGCCACATTAAACAGTAAATTGAAATACTGTGATCATATTGACGATAAAGCAAGGTACCTAGTTTGACCTGTAAATTGTTGATAAATTACAGTAAAAAGCTCCTTATCTTAACTTCAAAACTTCATTTTCTTTTCTGTTTTTTTTTTTTTCGAAATAAGTTCCTTCTGTGACAATGTTTTAAGAATATCATATTATGATACACGCACACACACACACACACACACACACACACACACACACACACACACACACACACACACACACATTTCCATATGCAGAAGGCGTTTGCTGCCACCTTCAGAAGGCTAAGCAGCGCCAGGAGGGGAGGCACAGGAACACAGAAGACAGACAGTTCCGGTCTCGGCAGTATGTGCTACACAACAACGGGAGTGCGGCGCCAAGATAATTTCTGCCATGATGTTGAGGAAAGGAGAAGATAACACAGTGTTGAAATAGTTTAGTGCTGCATCTCTAATACAATTTAATGAAAAGTTTCTGTAAGGAAAAATTCGCAAGTGCCACATATTCTCCAGTTTAACTGAAAAAGGCATCCTATCAACATTTCACGAGAATAATACTTTCCCAACGAACAAAGTAACGTAGTAGTGTTATATCGTATGCCATTTCGTGTATACTATTTGCGAAAATCAGGTAATGTGTAGCAGTGCAAGATTTATGATGATAGGTTATAAGAAAAATAATTTACTACTTTCATAATTATAATTTCATGTAAATATTGAGAAGGAAGGATTGGGTTATCAATATTTTTTTGGGGGAAAGTAATCAGCATCAAAGAGCGAACAAAATATTTTCGTAACATTCAAATGACTGCTCTTCAGGAAGCATCCACTACAACCTGAAACAAGCACGAGTATTTTGTTTCTCATATCAACTGACGAGCTTTCTACACTGGTCAGTGCTCCTTGGAGACCATTTCGTGGAATACAAACCATACTGTAAAGAATATAATAATCACTTGTGACTTGAAATCTTCACACGCTTTAGAGGACTGCCAGGAGACAAGTGCTATTAGCAAAGGTTAGTGCTAGCAAAGTAGGTGGTCTCTTCAATTATGAAGATATTTTTCGCTTTGTTCCTTTGATGAACAAAGCGTTTACGTGATGCTGCTGTACCAATCTCACTCCCGCCATCTACTACCAATTACCAATTAGTGTTATTAGTTACCTCCACCGGGCAATCTAGGCACGCAAGTACTGATGATGCTAAGGTATATTCATGTCATTATCCAATGAGAAAATTATTTAAGAACAATGATTCTGATTCTCCTATAAATCTTACTTTCAGCCTTACAATTAAAACTGAGAAGGAGCACAACAACCTATGTTGACATGTTCCTGGAATTATATTTCGGCAAATACAAAAGGCAGCTTTCAACAAATATACAATCAGTCTATTTTATTTATTTTTTCTTTATCCAGTGCTTACATACATATTTGATTTATATTTACCATAAAAGCCTTTGCCTTGTGTGTGTGTGTGTGAATATATATGCATATATATATATATATATATATATATATATATATATATATATATATATATATATATATATATATATATATATATATATATATATATATATAAACTTCAGCTTCTGCTGAAGTCTCTATTTCTCTTACTAATTACCTTTTTATGAGCAGCAAGGGCACCGGGGAGCTTTCCAAAAGATGGCTTGTTATCTCCGACGTTTACTTCTAACCCAGGGAACATCTTCAGTCAGAATGAGGCCTGATTATGTTCCCTGGGTTGCAATGAAACGTCGCGGATAATAAACCACCTTTTGGAAAGCTCCTGGGTGTCCTTGCGTTCATAAAAAGAGAATTACTAAGACAAATAGAGACTACAGCAGAGGCTAAATAATGTGGAGTTTGCTTTAGTTTACTACTTACTAAGTTTGCAGAACCTCGAGACCTTGTTCACAAAGAGTTGTGTGTGTGTGTGTGTGTGTGTGTGTGTGTGTGTGTGTGTGTGTGTGTGTGTGTGTGTGTGTGTGTGTGTGTGTGTGTGTGTGTGTGTGTCTATATATATATATATATATATATATATATATATATATATATATATATATATATATATATATATATATATATATATATATATATATATATATATATATATATATATATATATATTTACAATGGATGAAAGCTTTTTCCATGAATACAGTGCGTCGCCTGCTCATCCATGACCCCTGTCCACCAGCTGCTGAATTTCCAATATATATACAGCACAATACAGGAGTACTCTGAGTTTTTAGTTTCTTTGACGAAACACGAGCCGCAGCCTCATCAACAATGTACCCGAGCTGTGTACACACCAGTGTTGCAATACGTCCTCCAGTCATCCACAAGTACTGGAAACACAATGCTTATCTGTGGTGGCAGAAATCAAATAAATTTTCTCCATGATAATAATTACAATACCAAAATAACAAGGGAACTAGGATTTTCCGTAATATGTTGAAACTGAATACATATATGCATATATATGTCTCGCATGATACCGAAGAAAAATAAACCACGCAGTAAACAACGAAACGAAAATTCCGCGAAATATTCATCGTGCACGTGCGTACATAAAGACAGGTAAAAAACGCAAAATTTTCACAACGCTGATAAATTCTCATGAATGGGATGATCCCTCGGATCAAGCTAATCCTGAAGAATCAACAAGTATTTACACCCTGTAAGAAACAACTCACAACATAAAAGACATAACACAGACACAAATTAATGTCTAGAGCTCACCACGTGAATGACCGACTTAGCTTTGGGTTCCTTGGGTCCTCTTCTTCCTGCTGGAGGGAAGAAAAGAGAGAAAGAAGAGGAAAAAATGTGACAGAAGAAGGCAGTGTGTGAGATAAAGGGTGTCGCTGTGTAGGAGGTAAGGAGGAGGGAAGGTTGTGTTTGAAAGTAGGGAAGGAAGATTCTATATCGGAGGGAAGGACTATCTTGAAACAGAGACGGCAAGCAGTGTGTGTGTGGAGGAGGGATGCTTGTTGGATGGATATGTGCAGAAGAAAGGAGGCAAACATTGGGAGTAAAGAGCAGCGCAGGGATCGGGGAACTATTTTGAGCATTACCATAGAATCAATTTGTGTACAATAATATGAGCCCTTAGAGACGCTTTTTTTTTTTTTTTTTTTTTTTTTTTTAAGGTTTATATGTGAAATATTTATGAAACTCTTAAGATAATATGTTTTTTTTATTTTTTTATTTACATATTCACCAAGTTTTCAATACACTCAAAATTACCGTAGCTACCCCATTGGATAGCTTCCTTCTGTTCCCCGAGCCCTGCAGTAAAGGATGAAGGAAGACAGGCACTGAAACACTGTGTGGTAGGCTGCTGTTTGGGGGAAAAATCCTGGAATCTGAAAATTACATCCACAATTCTAAATCAACACTAATAATGCCTGATGACACTAGAGTGCCATTCATTCTAACAATATGAATACAAGAACTACCAAACACGGGCACTTCACTCACCTCATACGGCAATACCTGCGTGGTGAATACATCAGTGATCAATGCACAATGGGTATATCAGAGCCAAATCACAATGCATTTAAATATACTTCACACTTACCAAAACGTAACACTCGTTCACCCTTAGCCATGCACGCAGCTTTCCTAAAACAGAATTGCTTTCATACAATCACAAATCTCTCTCTCTCTCTCTCTCTCTCTCTCTCTCTCTCTCTCTCTCTCTCTCTCTCTCTCTCTCTCTCTCTCTCTCTCTCGCGTGACCTGTGTTTTTGTACGTGCAAGATGCACCTGTGAATACTATATTTTTACTAAATAATCATGAATCTCACTAAGCGCAATACGCCAGTCACAAAAACTGGAAATAGTCTTGACACCCGCTGCCTGCAATACAACCTGTGTCCTGAACGGAAAGATGGAAGGTTCCCCGCCATTATTCCATGACACCTCACTCCAGTACTTCCCAGTTGCAATAGGATCACCTCCAGGCACAAGCGTTGCCCACACATTGTTGGACAAAGGAAATCTACGGATAATACATCGAGTTTATTCAGCCGCAGCGTTTTTATATTTAGCCTTGTCCTCTGAGCCTGAGTTTGACACACACCCTTCACGAAGTCCAAAGACCAATCGTGGTGGCATTTGGGATGCGACTTCACAATTTTTAGTTGATCATATGTCCACCAGCTTACAAGAGGGCTATTGCATGCCCAAGCCTCGCATACAGGCAGGATCCGTGTCCTCTCATTTAAATTGCTAATAACTGCGGCACAGAAGTGTCTGCTAGAAATTATCTGGCCCCAAGGAACTATGCACGTGTCACAAAGTGCAGGGCAATCATGACAATTACAATTGCACAGTACAGATTTAACATGTAAATGTAAAGTCTTCAAGTTAAGTCTGCAGAAGCTTACTATGATCCACAAACATCTGATGCTTTGCAGTATAAAACATACCATTCTGTAATAAAAATAAGCAGATATCTTCACAATTTTCTTACAGTGTGTGCCGCTACTCATTAATATGATGCCATCACATCATGACTGCCGATGACTTGAATTCTTTCAAGAAGGAAGTTTCAAGACACTTATCCTGTATTTTTGAATGCCTTTGACTCTGTTCGGGGGCCGGCACCTCACTGGACTTTTTTTTTTTTGCAATTTTTGTTGCCCTTAGCTGGTGTCCCTCCTACATAGAAAAAAAAAAAAACACTGCTGCAAAAATCTTACTTAAAAAGTAAATTCATGTAATCAAGAGATATTAAACTGGTATAGTTGCCAGTAATCCATAACTCCTGTGAATCTATGCAGCTCCATCTGGAAATTATCTGAGACCATTTTCATAAAAAAAAAAAAAAAATGAAAATGAAAAAATAAAAATAATTAATTAATAATGATAATAATAACGGACGCTTCCCATAAGTTAAAATGCAGATTTTAACTTATAAAAAGTAAATGTGCTGCAAAAATGTAGAAAGAAATATATTTTACTTTCATACAGAAACATGAAGACTAGTAGTAAGAACGCCAATAGTCTTGTCTGTAGAATCTTTTTCTTACTTATCGCCGAAGGCGATTTGCGCTGGGATAATGCAGCTTAGCGCTGTATGAAATAATTATGATAATGATGATATCTCTTACACTTTCCTTCCATATTCTATGACGGACCTGTGGCACAGCTGGGTAATCTAACCAAAATCAGAATAATTCCAGCTAAGTAAACTCAAGATTAGATATATAATCTTGATCTTGTTACTTATTGGAATAATTCAATCTGTTAATTTGACACTCCATTTTTATGGGTCCGCCTTGGGATCACTGAGGCGGAGGCTGACCTCCCAGGCACAGGAACAAGGCTAAATATTTGTACAGGTGGACTCGGAGACGCAGTATCCACCCTCACACTCAACACTCACGCCGAGCTGAAGGGTGAATGAAATTTGCTCAAGGGAAATAGATTGGAAAGCAAATGAAAAACTAAACTGACACTAACTTTAAATTTTAACTAGTCAACTGTATCACCTTGTAAAAACGTATCCTATATAATATGGTTGCGCTATTTCAATAAAAAAAAAATAAAATAAAAAATAGTCATTTAATAACGTCGGCAGGGCAGTGCATGGTGAGGCCTTCGATGGACAGTCACTCACAGGTGCCATGTGTGATTCCCGGGCACTCGCGTATACCATGGCACCGAGAAGGGGCGCGGGAGGGGTGCCGGTGCTTCATGCCTCCACACTCAGTTATACATTAGACAAGGTCTCCTTGAAGGAAATGCTCAGGTTCTATGTGTTAGGTGAGGAAGATCATTTCTAATCATGACGCTGGAAACATTATTTTGTCAGATGCACACTTTTTTTTTTTTTGTGATTTTAATATTCAAGTCGACATATTTTCACTTTAATGAACGACACTGGATCCACCTTATCTCGGTATACTGAAATTCACTGTTTTCTCCCATTAAGAAGTGCTGGACCTATAAACACAAGATGGTTGCTCAGACTCTAAGTGAACATGGTTATTTTCTCTATAGATCTGATCAGCAAAGCAGGGCCTCTGCTTGCATGATATAATTCACAGGATATCATAATTTTACTGTACGATGGATTGACTTGGCCACAAGCCTTATAACCTGTTCAAACAAAAATGCAGCAAAACAACAGCACAACAGTTCCAGGGCAGCAACATACTCGTACGTGTGTGGTAAGCAAATTAGCAGCCCATGCATACGAATAGCACCTTTGTAGCTTCGTGAGGTGCAGATGACCTGACATATAAAACTACGAATATGCTTAAACATCTTATTTTTATGATTATATCAGCACACCCACTCATACACACACACACACACACACACACACACACACTCACACATACACACACACGCACGCACACACACACACACACACACACAGACACACACACACACACACACACACACACACACACACACACTATCGTTCTAAGTCTCAGTAGTTGCTAATAAAAACTGTTCATTGAAATATGAAACACTGCTTCGCACAACCTCCCTACTTGTGACTACATGTAACTTACCTGCACACGGTGGTTGGATGTGCAAGATTAACATACAGTAATTGTGAATCTTATTTTCGAATGCTTCTATGCCTGATGCGTGACCTAAGCTTGAGATGCAATTAAGAGATAAATAGTCTATAATCATACAGAAATGCAACCTGATGTGTACCATGTGTAGCTCCAGCATCATCGTGAGAATGTAAGGCATTTTGAAGGAGCTGGGACGAGGTTTTCTGTCATCCTGTCTACCTCGTCCCTCTTTGTAATGCGATAGCTGACCAATATCTCCATTCTCTTATCCCCTATACAGATAGACCCTCAGATCTGCAGGCAGTCTTGTTTTCTTTTTCTCTTTCTTTCTCTGCAGGCTGCCTGGTGCTCGCTGGGCGGCGGCGCGCTGGAGCTGGCCAGGCACCCGGATCGATACTACCCAACACTTCTTCACATTTAACAGAAAAGCAAAACAAAAAACATTTGCGTTAGGATCATAATAAAATCTGGACATATACCGGCCAGAATACATGAACGATTTATATTATCATCAAAACAGAACCTTATAAATGAAAGAATTTATGATAAAGCAAAAAAGTATTAAGGAATTATAATAATGATGAAAAAAACCTATTAAGCATGAATATTTTCATGTTATTGTCAACAGGCACACGGGAAGAGACAGGAATGTTTTGAATTAAATTCCTGAACAGTTTAAGCACGCCGCCAGCCCTCATCAAGCCCCCACCTCTCCTGCCTCGCCGCTCAGGTGCACCACTCAGCAGCCTGCTTCCTCGTGGCCTTGCGTGTAATGATGCAACACCCTCACACGTGACTCTTAACATAAGACGCAACAAGTCCTTCGCCAAACTCTACCTGCCCTGACTTATTCTTGCACATCCTCTTCCTTCTCTTGAAGCCTCACTCAGAACAAAGAGATGACCGACCGGCATCATAAACGGCAAACTCTTCAGTATTGGCATTTTAGGAATATGCTTCCTCTCTCACACACACACACACACACACACACACACACACACACACACACACACACACACACACATAAACGGCTGCCTGGCCGTCATCCACACAGCTTGGTAGTACTTACTCCGGGTAACCGCCGATCCACTCCGGGTGGTTGATTCTGTCGAGAGAACAAAGACCATTGGTCATAAGAAGTATATAGCAGAGAAATATTCGAATAAACACACACACACACACACACACACACACACACACACACACACACACACACACACACACACCTTCTAGATTAGACTTAGCTTTAGGATAAATGTTAAGTATTTCCCCACCTATGTACATTTTCAGTTTGTTAACTGCCTAAAGAATAAACCGTTTATTATTATTATTATTATTATTATTATTATTATTATTATTATTATTATTATTATTATTATTATTATTACTATTATTATTATTATTATTACACACACACACACACACACACACACACACACACACACACACACATACAAACGAAAAAAAAGTAAGCACATTTTTACCGTGACTTCGTTAAATGTTGGCAGTTAGGTATATTATATAAAGGACATTCACGAATGTCCTTTATTATATATTAGGGATACATCTGCCTTGTACTTTAGATAGATTATTCAGTATCTAAGATTTCTTTTTATGACGAAGCTCTTTTACATAAACGCTCAAAACTGATGATCTTACTAATAAAAACATACTGAAATTTTCATTTATTTACCCTTGCCTCAATAGACTTCGAAAAACTGAAATTATACTATGGATGATGCAGACTATTACGCGTCTCTGGCAAAGATGAGGCGATGAGTAATGAAGAGATTTACAGTAATTATGTAATGACATGTGGAAAACAAAATATAAGCGCAGACACAGTCTCCTCTTCCAAGATGTACGGTGCTTGACAGCCCCACGCCAGGACTGAAAGCGGCGGCAGGTGTTAGTTCTGGCACACGGAGGCCAGCACCAGCGTCACCAGTTCCATTTATTTATCTATTTTTTTTCTCCTCTATATCAAAAAGTGCCTCATGACATCACGTGCATATTATGATATTATCGTTGCATGTAAATAATTGCCATGTGGCAGCAAAAGATTGACATCCAAAGTAGTACATAGTAACCTGCGGTGGCCATCATGACCTTGGCAGGGTCGTGACGTCAGGTAAATGGTTATTGGATTCTTTTATTTTCTGTAGTCTAAAATCCCGGATAATGGAACTGTGAGGTCATACTTAAATCAAGAGCAGTGGTTCCCAATTTTTTTTAAGTTCATGTATCCTTCCACAAGCTTTTGAGAAATTGATGTACCCTCGCGCCTAGGAAGGTTAGTTAAAAAAATAAAAACATGAATATTTCACGTTTTTCTCTAGTTTTAAGACAAATTATATAAATAAAAGTATTAGACCACTATTTTAAACATAGAAAACAGCTACTCTATCCTAAATTATTGTTACATAAGTGCTCAATATACAGTAAAACAAAATGCCATATATCAAATCCATGAGGCACGAGTTGCGTCTGAGTGTAATATACTACTATGACACGTACATATATTAGAAATATTCTAATCTCAATTTAAATTTGTTTCTTACAAGACACACAATATTTTTCCTAAAACATCATTTCCTCCCGTGCACTCTTATATACACTGGCCATGCATGTCATGTCTATGCCTCTTAACACAATTTCTTCCTAAAACATCTTTTCCTACTAAGCTCTCTTATATATATGCTGGCCATTATTTCCAAGTACCCTTTGAAAAACTTCTTGTACCCTGGGGTGCGCCATGCATCCAGGTAGCTATCACTGATCCAGAGAACAGGCACATGATCTTCTTCAACATGCAGCGATCATCATTGCATGGTAGATGAACGATCGACCACCTGGTGAAAATTAGAGTGCCTAAAAATCAGCACTAGTACGTCTGATCAAAATGTCCTCGCCTCCATATCCACGGCTGAACCTTACACTTTTTTTGTGATATGTGTTCGATATAATTTCTACAAGAAGATCAAACCATAACTTCAATAAACTAAAATCAAATATAGGCACAGCGGTAAATTAAGTTCCATGAAAATAAGTCTATAGCATCGCCGCACTTTATGATCTTAAAAGTAATAGAGAGAGAGAGAGAGAGAGAGAGAGAGAGAGAGAGAGAGAGAGAGAGAGAGAGAGAGAGAGAGAGAGAGAGAGAGAGAGAGAGAGAGAGAGAGAGAGAGAGAGAGAGAAACAAATGGTATATTCAAATATCAGTACATGCCGATATCTCTATTTCTGTATGTATAAAAAAGATACCTATAAGGGCTTTTAAGACAAGACATTCTAAGTTAAGATTCTTTAATCTGGATGAATTAACAATTACATTTTATTTGCAATGGAGGCCTCATATAAGAGTGAAGGGTGGAATTTCATCCATGCCGCAGCCAACACTGATAATCTGCAAAATGTGCATACTGCTTCCTAAGGATGCTCATGAGTTAGATAATACTGCAGTGTGTTTTTATACATATCATATTAAAAGACGTTATTGTTCCCTGAGCGTTGGATAAATACGCTGCTCAAAGAGTACTTCCTAAGAGTAACACTGAACACCACTGCCTGTCCTGCTACGTCACTGCTCAGTAAGCAAAATGAGTAATATTCCGGGAAACAATGAAAGCCAACAAAGGATATTTTCATGCAATGAAAATTACTGTAAAATGCAGTAATGATTATACTTTAATGTGATCTAACATCAAGAACAAATTATATTTACATTAGTGCGGCACTATACTCGTATTATTGCTGATATACAATAGTTACATCAGTACGTAATTAGAAAAAAAAAAAATACGATTTTCTGGTGTGGGAAATATCTTTCACAAACCTGTCACACAGAAACTTAGCAACAGAAGAAACGTCACATACAAGTATAAATCCATAGTTTACAAACAGCTCAAATAGCGGAGTACTGTTCACACTATAATGCATAAGTAATACCGTTTTAAAAGAATTCATCCATAACGCGTAACATCACAAGACATGCAGGTTCTGTTGACAGAATAACAAACATTATTGAGGGATCAAAAATAACATCGACGTAGGCGATAATTATTCTGTTCAATAATATCTTCAAAATTGATCAGCTTTTCCAGTTAAAATGTGAGTAAATCATTCATCCACTGCTTGCGTCATTCAACCAAACTCCAAGTAAATTTGACAGCAAGTGAAAAATGTTATACACGAACTAATTAATGAGTTAATGGAATTAATATATAATGATATTTTTTTCATTGCAGATAACATCTCATAAACGTGCTATTACTAGAAAAAATATTGTTATAAAAAAAACATCTTCAACGTTCTGCGAAGTCTTTGAGTGAGATTTGAGCCTTTAGGGTAAGCAGCCTCCAACACAGACTCTAAGGAACAAATGAGAAATACGCGTTTCTGCCGTTTGCTAATTATTTGCAGAATTTCATCCACTGCCAAAATAGAAGAAAATATTAAGATGATATAATGTGCTCTCCCCTTACCATGATACACATAATTTCTTTCTTTTACAAAAAGTGACGCACGCTAGTTTCTTACAATGCAAATAAATAGTTTACTATTTCTCTGTTATACTCTTTGCAGAAAATCAATGTGTATTTCTTGAGGCACTTTGGACCCAGGCTTAGAATAATTCTATTAAGTTGTTCAGTGATTAGAAAAATATGAAGCATCATTGCCTGTTAGGTGTTTTTCTATCAGCCTTACCAATTGTAAATACAGGTGTAGGAACCTCTTGTCCGGGAGGCCATCAGGTGCCTCTCACCAATGCAGGACAGTTATGCCTAACATATACAAGTACTACCAATAATACTTCTTTATCAGGGATCAAGAAGACGATGTTGATGTTGTTCTTTCCAGAGATGAGTTTTTTTTATTTATTTATTTATTTATTTATTTTATTTATTTATTTATTTTTATAAGCAGCAATGGCAGCCCAGAGTAGACGTGCCGTTCAGTAAGCTCAGCTCTGTAAGGTAAAGCGCTTCCTCATCTCGTGATCTGGGCGCCTGAAATAGTGATGACGACAAACACATAATGATAGTGATTCCTGACAATAATTCTAATAAGGATTTACAAGCCTTTCTGATTAATGGACACAGCATGCTACTTGATAGATCTAAAGTAATATAAAAATAAAGTCAAATAAAGGATGGCAATTTATTGTTTACCACAATAATCCATCACAACATCTAACAAACAAT
>NC_087153.1:4850000-4855000 GCF_035594125.1 Scylla paramamosain
GTCGACACAGAGAAGAAAAATCCTAAGCATAATGCCACATACATGTGATGATCCAAAACATAAGTATATCATCTTAGCGTTAAGCGAAGACTTAGGTTCGCATTGATAATTGAGCCTCTTGTGTTATTTTACAAATACGTAAATTTCGCACTTCAGCAAATGTTAAGCATATATGCTCGCTTATCGTAGGGTTACAGGCTGTTCGTAGTTTTAAAAAATGTATATGCTTCTGGAATGTACACATTAATTCACAGACGAAGTAGTATCTCATATAAGCCAATATAAAAAGGCGGACGGGCGGTAAAAAGGCTTACATAACACGGCACCTGTCATTACTTTTCATATAAGCTATATTTTTTAAGCTCTGGACTTGCAGTGTATTAAGGCACTAATATCTCGAGATATGGAATAAATGTATCGTCACGATCACGACAATTACCCTCATAGATGTTAACTTAAGCCTTCATTTACCTTCCATCCCGGCAAAAATGTAAGGCCACCAGTTCATCTGAGGTGCCGCTTGTCTGGGCAATACACGAAGCCAAACAAAATTAGTAAAATGTAGTTAAGGATGCAACTCATTTCGTAGAACATCTTCATATGTCAAATATTAATCACAGTTACTTATCTTATATAAAACAAGACTTATATAAAACAAGTTTATGCTCCAAGGTGATGTGCAATGTTAAGGACAATGAAACTTTTAACGATGCAATATTTATGTTGACGGATATACATTATGTATAAGGAATATAAGACATGCGTCTTTGCTTGGAAAAAAATATGAATGAACTACTGTTGGTATAATAAACGTCTTTACTTTTCATCATCTCAGTAACTTGCATGTCTAGCGAAAGTAACTCAAAGGGATTAGTCAGTCTGGTGGGCTGTAACTAATTTTCTACTCCTTTATGTATTTAAACAGAAAGCTACTTTGGACACGAAGAATAAAGATATCTTTACAATATGTAAAATGAATCCCTACGGTGGTCAAGCTAAAAATGATTAAACCACACTTTTCGGAATAAAAGTAATCATCCCCCAAATTCCAGCAACTAGATATGATAAACTATTCAGATTACGGTTCGCTGCCGGAGTTAGCTTAAGACGAATTCAACATAAAAATTTGTCATATCTGATTGAAAGTTCTTTTTGATTTAATTCATGTGTTAAGATTCTGTATGAGGTCGAAAGCTTCAACTTTTTATTTCTTCTTTGCGTGTAAAGAAATAAATGTAGGATCCTGATACAGTCGTTACAGATCAACAAGTCTCCTATTATCTTTTCTTATATCTTCCTGTGTAATAACTATAATGTTTCTCATGCTAGATGCCAAGATGTTACAAAAATGTTCTCACAAAACTTCAGAATTTGCCAACACTGAAGGTAATTAGCTACGCAGATCAGACATACAGTAATAAGAGCAGGTGGCGACCAAACATCACCCTACATGTGCATTCCCCACAAGAGGAGCAGCGGCCTTCATCCAAAGCTATGACTAGCAAAATAAAATTAACAGAAAAGAATATCAAAAAGATATATTCTAGATGATCCTAAGACGAAAGAGTTTCAATATTTCTCCAGTCCGTCCTAAATCACCTGTATTTTCTTGGTGTAGCATTAAGAGATCTTTCTGGCAGTTACGAGCCGTGGCCATTTTGGATATCACTAACATTCATAACAGTATTTCTGGTTGTTCCACCACGACTGACACGCACAGCACTAACTACCTGATACCACAACAACAGTAAAACTATCTGTTTGCGGGTGTATCATCCCTATATAACAAACTAAGAAAAAAAAATTATACACCTTCACTTCCTATTATTACTCGAAACAGCAACACTTCCCGAGACGACTGCACCTCAGTTAGCGTTAGCCAAAGAATGTATCATGCCTTTTTAACAAATCTCAAGCAGAGAAAAAGATATGCCTTCTTGTTCTCAAAGACATAAAAATTTCCTAGTAGTGCCGCCACAGATCCGGGCGGCGCTGGTCTCCCCGGTGCGGGTGTGCGAGGCACCGGCGGCTGCTCCTACCACTGTCACATAGTCAATGTTGTGTTTATTGCGATCAAAATAGAAAAATCAAAACAATTAATTTTTCTCGCTTTTAATAGGCGAGTCTATTATTCTCTTTAAGTAAAGTCTTTTTTACAAACCTAATAACGCAGTTACATTTCTGATAGATATATAAATAAAATGTACTTAATCTAAATATGTTTAAAAAATATAAAAAAATAAAAGCCTAATACTTTTAGATAATAAAAAGATGTCCGATATTTTACCGAATGGAAACTTAAAAAAAAAAAATGTAGATATAGACGTAAACTTATAAACGACAATAATAACTAATACAGCGTGCTAGATAAGAACACAGGTAGAAAGGCAAATAAACAACTCTTGGTTAATTATACAAATCAGGTAACATGCTTCCTCAAAATTTCATTATATACAGCTCTTGTTAAATTGAAATTTCAGGTTTTGCAAGTAGGTATTTACAAAACAATCCTTAAAGAATGTGGTAATGCTTAGCTTCTATATTGCATTTGTCCTATATTTGTATTTTGGCGCTTGAATGTTAGGCTTCAAGAAGAAAAGGAAGAATATATATATATATATATATATATATATATATATATATATATATATATATATATATATATAGAGAGAGAGAGAGAGAGAGAGAGAGAGAGAGAGAGAGAGAGAGAGAGAGAGAGAGAGAGAGAGAGAGAGAGAGAGAGAGAGAGAGAGAGAGAGAGAGAGAGAGAGAGAGAGAGAGAATGAAATAATGGAGGCATTTTTTGGAAGATTGACAGAAAAAAAGTTAATCATCACAAAGAAAAATCGAGAAAACAATCTATTGTGTCTGTAGAAGAAGAAAAATTGAAAATGTTATTGATATTAATGATGAAATTTCTATGAAATACTTCGAACATGTGATAACGTATAAATACCTAATTTATTAATGGAAGCCAAGATACAGAGAAAACACAGGAAAAAAAATCATTACGTAAGCTCAGATAAAATTTAGTTTCAGTCCGATGCACAAAACCTAACCTCAATAATTTATGAAATCCCTTCACTCAGTAGGTACGTAGACAATACCGTGGGATGGTCTTTATGAACCATAGTCCCCTTGAGAGAGAAACTTGACATGGCAAGCACATGGGTCATGGGTAATATTCACCACAGCTCTGCGTACGAACTTATTATGCAGCGACCAGACAACTTTTTTTTTTTTTCGTGAATTTCTTCTTTCATCTCATTTTAACATTTATTTTTCCTCCTATAGTATTCTTAAGAGGCGTCAAACGACCTGCAGCTAATTTTACAAACAATAATCTTCCTTCTTTCTTATCCTCTTCGGCCAGACTTCTGACAACTCACTTTTAAAATAATTTAATCATTTTCACATTTTTGCCATTCCAGACTAGCATCGGTTTAAGAACGACTTATTCACTATCAACCTTCTGGCGTTCTCCACAAAGGATTCTCTACGGTAGGTAGGTTTTTGACACTCCTGAGATAAGCGTCATGCCATCATGCCCAAATGTTTGCTTGATATGTGAATTTGATAAATGGAACCTCAAGCTTTTTTGCCTCTTAATATAACTCATGTAATGCGGCATTGTATATCCATCGTAATGCAGTACTTTTAAATATTGCCTAAGCAAATGTTTCGTCTAAATTATAACGTACATCTTTCTGAATAAATTAGTTACGTTTCCTTTTGTTTACTTCAAGCTTTTACGAATAGGAACATACAAATAAAACAAACACTTGCAAATAATGCAATGTAAGTTTAAAACTTTCGTTGTTAAAATCCTTATTCTAAACCTTACCATATATTTTCGAAAAAAAAAAAAAAAATGTTGGTCACTTTAAAATTGATTTTTTTTAAGATCTTGTCTGATATATATATATATATATATATATATATATATATATATATATATATATATATATATATATATATATATATATATATATATATATATATATATATATATATATATATATATATATATATATATATATATATATATATATATATATATATATATATATATATATATATATATATATATATATATAAAAGAAGTAAACATCGTTTGGAGAGACACATGGTGAGCCGTGACTTCCCAAGGCGCTCACCTTTGTTTCCTCAGCCTGTCAGGCTCCGCTGGGTAAACACTCCTTGCATGGGACAAAGGAAGGACCGTGCCGTCTGCAACCCTACAGTTTACCTTCACCCAAGTTCCTCCATGTACCCGTAACACACCAGCCAACCCATTACTAAGTATGAGCATCACAGGAAACTGCCACAGTCTTCACCTGCCTGGACTCAAAGCCAAGAAGAATAGTTAAGTAATTCCCGCTTAACGAGATGAAATTACTCGTGAGAGTTTACTTTATTTTAATATCTAAAGTATATTTTTGTGATGCATGCGTTTAAGGACATTTTAATAGACTGCGCTGCTTTGAAATTCATTTTTCATTATTAAAAGTGGCAATAATTTTTTTTTTTAATTATGGCTTTCATTGTTTTACATAAATATTTTTCAAGAATTATAAAAATGTCAGTATTACGTAAACCTTTCCTAATCCACGCCTGGTCTGTAAATTGCTAGAGAGACTAAGTATTGGCAGATATTCTGCTGTCAGCCATTTAATAAAATTCGTTACGGTCTTCTATCGTCGAATATTATTGAAATTTTAAGAGTGAATGCTAATTCATCAACGAGAGAACCAAACAAGTCTCAAGCACAACAATCGACGGCACAGCTCCGATAAAAGCGCGCAGGCACCGCACTGGTAGCTGTGATAAGACGATTCTGAGACGCATTAAGAAATTATGGTGCTGATGAACCCTGTGGAGAGAGAGAGAGAGAGAGAGAGAGAGAGAGAGAGAGAGAGAGAGAGAGAGAGAGAGAGAGAGAGAGAGAGAGAGAGAGAGAGAGAGAGAGAGAGAGAGAGAGAGAGAGAGAGAGAGAGAGA
>NC_087153.1:4862500-4865000 GCF_035594125.1 Scylla paramamosain
TGTGTGTGTGTGTGTGTGTGTGTGTGTGTGTGTGTGTGTGTGTGTGTGTACGCAAAAGAATATATACGTAGCCTACATATACGTAAGTGGAGGACGGTAACAAAGAGACGCCTAAAATGTTTGCTGATTTCTGCAGTGGTGTAAAAAATACATAAAAGAAAGTATAGGATGTTAATGTATTCTAAAAATTATAAACATCTGACAAAACAACTGACAAAACTACGGGAACATATTAAGAGAAAAGAAACTCTACGTGTTCCGTAAATTTAGCAGAATCAAGTCTAAAGAACCAGGCAAAGGAAGAGATGCAGTTGAATTGTAAGGAGACAGTTGTTTAGTGGCTAAATATACATGGCTACAGTCTGCCAAGAAGTAAAGGAATAAATTATCTAATTAAAATATCAAACAGCTCCTAAAACAAAATGAAGAACACACAAAATTAATATTATTAACTGCAGACCATAACTTTCCGCGTTTAACAAATATATTATTATTATTTATTTTTTTTATCAATGCAGAAGTCGGTGTTCCTTTTCTTAGCCATTTCAGTTCATTCTTCCGGCGAATAAAAATGTAATTCAATAGAATCATCTACTGTATCTGAAAAAAAAAAAAAAAAACGATCCAGCGTCTTTTTTGCTCAGGTAAATATTATGGCGTGAATTAGGTGAAAAGTAACACCTTAAAATTAAAAGCAAATTACGGATGACACAAGCGTGGGAGTCTTAGAAGACGTACTTAAATAAAAAAAAAAAAATGCAATAACAAATCTACGTATGATTTGGGAATATTTTACAATAAGGCAGCTGTGAGGGAGGTACAGTTCTACTGGTGGTCATCCTTTAATAAAGAAAAATCTTGTTTAATACCGCTAATACGTGACTCAAAACACATAAGATTGCCTGCAACATCTAATTTTCCTTGATGATTTCCTCTTGGCGAGTACACCTGAAATTATCTTTAAAAGAAAGATAAGGAAAGGGAACAAAAGAGATTCAAATGGTTTTCGGAAATTGATATAACAGAGGTGATATTACATATGAACGGTCAACGCAAAACGAAACTTATTAATGAGTTGTAGACGGATCAGTGGCTGGGATTACCGTGAATACTCTGACATGATAAGCAGCTGTCATATACCCATCTCATGGCACAGGAGCCTAAAGAAGGTCAGGTATGGAACGGAGGCTTTGGGGAGAGAGAGAGAGAGAGAGAGAGAGAGAGAGAGAGAGAGAGAGAGAGAGAGAGAGAGAGAGAGAGAGAGAGAGAGAGAGAGAGAGAGAGAGATGAAAGGGAAAAGAGGGAGAAAAAGGAAAGATAGGCATCATGCAGGACTGATGAATGAGTGAGTTGAGATTGACCAACGCTCCTCACCTCACCATCCGTCACAGCTTCAAGGTAAATAGAATAAAAAGCGTATATAAAGCGCCGCATGTAAGGTAGCGTTGGATACAAGGAATGCAATAAAGTTCACTAATCCGAGTAGATACAAGATAATCAACTCGAATCATTACTTTCCCTTCATAGTGAGAGACATATAGTGTGGAGTTGCATGCATGACATGCATGACATGCAACCGCCACTGCATGTCATCAAAACTCAATGGATAATATGGGTAATATCTTATTCAATAAAAATGTCCAGTCTCGTTTATTTCAAAAATATTATTATGTTATTATTTCAATCAAATGTAAATTATTCAATTTAATCCAAACGTTTTAGGGCAAACTTATCGGCACTATAAAACTCTAAGTAAGTCTTTAAAGTGTACCTTAAAAATATCAGATTCATATTTTGAAAAGATACCGCCATCTTATGGGAAAATCAAGTTAGAAAAAAAAAAAAACGTTTGTGTAGTCTGATAGGAAATAATGCAACACGGAATGTGAAATTACGTTAGCCTTCATATATTCAAAATTAAACATTAGTAATCTCTGGTTCAAAACAACAACAACAACAACAACAACAACAACAACAACACACACACACACACACACACACACACACACACACACACACACACACACACACACACACACACACACACACACACACACACACACACATTTTTATTGATTATGTGGTTGCGATCGCATGAAGAGTAAGTTCTCTATAAATGACAGCGAAATTGGTTGATATAAAATTTACTGCAGGAAAAGATAACAAGGTGAAGATATAAATTTGTATGGTGTGTAATATATATATATATATATATATATATATATATATATATATATATATATATAATATATATATATATATATATATATATATATATATATATATATATATATATATATATATATATATATATATATATATATATATATATATATATATATATATATATATATATATATATATATATATATATATATATATATATATATATATGCTAAACGGTGGCAAAGAAAATATCTGATTCTGATTTTGATTAATTCTCACAGTTTATTTATATACGTGCATTCACTTATATCTTATAAGAACAGCGTTTAATACA
>NC_087153.1:4880000-4882500 GCF_035594125.1 Scylla paramamosain
GGCACCACTTGCTATAATAATAACACATCACAAAGTATTTATACTGTCACAGGAATTTACAGCAACAGTGTATTCCACGTCCAATATAAAGAATATTTCTGCCCAAATACAGAAGACAAGAAAATGTTTAGTCAATTTATTCAAATGTACTTTTATTCCTTGTTCTATACAAGAAACATGATTTTTTGATGGAAAGATAGCAGAGATGGCATCCAAAATATAAAATAAACCAGTGCCTTGGCCGTGGGGGTATCGGTGGCATCGTCCCCTCCCTGCGTGGCCAAGGGGGAGGCAGCAAGGCGCGGTGAATACCTGCCTGCCCAAAACTGCACACCTTGACGTTCACCAAAAGTTACATCAAAACAGCCTCGACCAATTAGCAAAACTTTTTAGACAAGTTAACAACCGACTTCTACTGACGCTGATTGATACGTTTTTGGAAAGTGCTCCCCATGGCTTGCCATTTTGCATACTATGTATACATATACGTCTACATATTTGTATGAACACACACACACACACACACACACACACACACACACACACACACACACACACACACACACACACACACACACACACACACACACACACACACACACACACACACACAAACACACACACGTAAAAATAAGCTATATCACGATTTATTTGCTTATTTATTTACTTTTTTTCAAGAGTGAAGAAGACAACACTAACATCTCAAACAAGTATTAATTTTACTGCTGTGGTCTTCCTTTGTTAATATTACGAACACTGTAAAAAATGTTTCCATGGTTACATAAAGGAAAAAAAGAGCAGAGGTTTAATTTTCTCTTTTTCTAGGCCACATGACTATTTAAGAGACTCTAGAAGGTAGGTAAGTAAGAGTCCAATAAGTGTTAAGTGGATACAAGAAAATATTTTCAAGCAGTGAAAGTGTTAACAGCAGCATGACCACCTGTTCCAAGTGGTGCTTCTTGCTTTCCTTCATTCGCAATATGACGAGGAGGGATGACAAAAAACAACTGTTTAGATGCAAATTATCAGGAGACGAATAAGCACGACTTCTTTAACCAAGGTTAAACTTACAGATCGTTTTCTATAAAAATCGCAAGTAAAATGTCAACTTAGTATATGTTGACGTAAATACCGAAAATTACAATTATGAGTATTCCAAGATGTGTGTGTGTGTGTGTGTGTGTGTGTGTGTGTGTGTGTGTGTGTGTGTGTGTGTGTTTATATATATATATATATATATATATATATATATATATATATATATATATATATATATATATATATATATATATATATATATATATATATATATATATATATATATATATATATATATATATATATACATTCCCAATATGCTGAGTTCCTGATTGAAAAAATGTGTTCTAAACCTAACATTCCACTGTGTGTGTGTGTGTGTGTGTGTGTGTGTGTGTGTGTGTGTGTGTGTGTGTGTGTGTGTGTGTGTGTGTGTGTGTGTATGTTTATGGATATACATAAGTGTGAAAAAATCTGACTGTGACAGAATGAAATAAGCATAAAGAAGCAAGAGAAAGACGATGAGGTGAAAAAGCAGTGCATCAGTAGGCTTCATAAAGTTCCCCTCATTGGGTCACGGCACAGCGTCTCGCAGCGACAAGGATCCTCTGGACCACGCTCAAGGTCGTCAGCGTGGCAAGAGGACACCTTAGGGCTCGCCAGAGACGAGCAGCAGACTGAAGTCCCTAATTATATCCGACTGACGCCAGGAAGGGAGCGCGTGTTACGTAGAGTTGTAACCCTCCAGCCCCGCCCCGCCCAGCCCCAGCCCCGCCGCGCCCCGCCTTACTCACCGCCCCGCCGACCCTCATCTCTCCCGGCGGTGTGGGTGTGTGCGCCGACACTGGCTGCACATTATTAATCGGGCATATCAGTGTGATTACTGTGTTTTGAGGTTAAGTAAACACTTTGAGCGTGTATTCGCGCACGCGCGCATTTGTGTGTGTGTGTGTGTGTGTGTGTTTGTGTGTGTACTTATCAATATGTATATCGTTACAGAAAGGGACCGATTTTGCTGTTCCATAGTTAGAAAGTAAATATTACAAAAGCTACATAACAGTGTTCAGTTATCATCATCTTACACACTGACGTTTGTTTGCTGTGGACTTTAGGATGAGTTGGTGAGGTAGACAAAACACTCGAATTTTTACCAGTAATTTAATATACAAAAACTATTTTTCATATGGATTAAAGTTTTAGAAATATATTTCACCATGTAGGGCGTTATTAGAAAAGTGCCGCAGGCGGATTTTACGAGTATTAAAAAAAAAAAAAAAAACTGCCTTTACCTTTTGTAAGACTAAACAAAAATGCCAAAAGCCGGACAGCACCACCATTTTCCTTCTAAAAAGACCAGCCTAGATAAATGGCAGAGGTGGAAAGCCATCCTGCAGCAAGGGCAAAACAAAAGATTGATTATTGATGAAAGAACCGATATTCATCTGGGTAATTTTACTCTCGT
>NC_087153.1:4895000-4900000 GCF_035594125.1 Scylla paramamosain
GCGACAATCCGACACCTGAGGACGTGCTGGCGGACATGTCACCTAATATTGATGCTTGTCCTGAGAACTTGCTTATTCTGCTCCACACGCCTGCCACAGATAACGCGCTCCTCACACCCGACAACAAACTTCAAGAAAGTGTACGTAAGCCGAGGAATGATTCACACTGAACAGACAACAGGGCGAGCAGGGAGACTCTCTCCTTCCACTTTTACTGTTCAACTCCTTACACCAGTACATGATTAAAACGAGCACGGCATAGAAAATTCTGTCTCGTGTATTGTGTGTGTGTATTATATATATATATATATATATATATATATATATATATATATATATATATATATATATATATATATATATATATATATATATATATATATATATATATATATATATATATATATATATATACATATATATTATAACATCAATATGAGGTACATGAACACCAATGCTCACTCAACAACTAATGGAAAGACTGACTGAGCTTTCACCGAGACCAAACGCCAGCTCTGCCGAATCACAAACTGCTGGGAGAGATCAAACCACATTCCGAACAGACCACGACGCTCAACACGAGATAAACAGGATGTAACTATACAAACACAAAAACAAAAACACAAAATATATACTATATGTAATAAAAAGTCATGTTTGTTATATATATAAAATATATATATATATATATATATATATATATATATATATATATATATATATATATATATATATATATATATATATATATATATATATATATATATATATATATATATATATATATATATATATATATATATATATATATATTATGTAATCAGTCTCCCTAACTTAAGTTAAAAAAAATCTACTAGGCTTTATCACGAAAAAAAATATATATATATGTCATTAATACAAAGAGATATACAATGTAATCGTCCATGAGGTAAGAAGAGGAAAAACAACAACAACGACAACAACGACAACAGCAACAAGAACAACAAATACAACAACAACAACAACAACAACAACAACAACAACAACAACAACAAAAGAAGTAAAAGAAGATAGACACTGATGATGATGAAAATTCGCCAAGAAGCACCTAAGGAAGGAGGTCCAATTTTTGCCTTTACTTGTCCACATTTCATTATGGGCATTACTCTTGTCACATTTGGTGTGTATACTTTACACTTCCTGCACCGATTCTTTTGATATGGGAAAAAAGTAAGCAAGGGCCATAATCTGTCTTGCAGCTGTTTTCGAGTTTTTGTAAAATTACTCCTGGAATATCCTTTACATGCAGTTTTGCTATCTTAGTTTTCATGTTGAGTGAAACCTTTCAATCCACAACTACTAAGACAGACTTTACTGAGAGCTATTTCTTTATTGCTAATCACATATATTCAGGCATAGCAACATGTATATATAATATTTGCTATATATATTTACAGTAACAACTACTGAATCTTTTGACTGTCAATTTTTATTGCCTTAGTAAAGCCATGAAGAATTTGTTATAACTGATAACACTAAAGGCAGATATTTCTTAAAGCTGATAATATTAAAACAAATAAATAAGTAGATAAATAAATAAACAAATAAAATAGATAGACAGATAGATAGATAGATAGATAAATATATAATAAATAAATAGAGATAAATAACCAAACACTACTAAACGCATAGTCATCGATCCAACAAATCAGCATCACACAGAACACCTGCCGATAATGACTCCCTTCCAGACTCAATATAGTGAATGTTATAGGCACGCTGAACTTAACACGTTGTTTCCGATTCAATAAAAAGATATATAAAACTTTTCTTATACGAGCAGAAAACTTTAACTGAAAAATGCACAGCTAATACAAACAAAATTTCTGTATAACGTTCCGGGTAAAATTCCCTTTTTTACACTCAAGAAAAATTATACTATGGCCATAAAAAAAAAAAAAAAATATATATATATATATATATATATATATATATATATATATATATATATATATATATATATATATATATATATATATATATATATATATATATATATATATATATATATATATACTTGAGAATTCTAATGGTAAATCAGACAAACTTTTCCAAACACTGCAGCACAGTGGTATACTGAAATCCTCATTTAATTTCAGAAATACAGTATACATATACAGCACGAAAACACTGATTTACTTTATTTATAATTTGTTACAGTCAAGACGCAGGGAAGCCCGAGGCTGGTTGTCAAGCGAAAATGATGCCTCTGCTTCAGAGCCCATGTTAAGACAGACTGTTCGATCTATTAATCAAAAGAACAAGACCAGGAAGAAAATACTTCAGTGTTACGCAGTGTTGTTGTGTCGTAGTTGATGCCTATGCTTTTCCTTTTTGTATCACCTATTCCTTAAAAAGTATTTTCCTTATTTTATCTTTGCCGATTTTTTTTCTTTTTTTTTTATGTACCATCATTTTTCCCATAAAAATATTTCCCTTCTTAGATCGATGATCTATATATACAACGGGTTTTCCTTCTATATCATTAATTTATATACAAGAGTTTTCCCTTTTTTTTATACCACCGACATCTATGTATTTTTTTCTTATATTTCTATGCTAAAGTGTAGCACCTACTTCTGTAATAGGGTCTTTTTAAGCGCTTACTTCTATAACAGATATCAATGGACGAGAAATCTTTAAGACAGGCAGTTGTAAACCTCCGACATTTGTAATAATATAATATGGACAGTACGGTAAAACCCTTAAAGGATATGAGCAAAACAAGATACCGTCGATTTTGATACTTACTTTTATTTCATATTTCCTGGCATTGAATTTACATTTAATATGAAATAATAATGGAAACCTGCATGTTACGTGGAATGAAAAAAATCAAGCTTCGAGAAATCACTCACTCACTCACTCACTCACATACACACACACACACACACACACACACACACACACACACACACACACACACACACACACACACGCACACACACTATTGGATTTTTTTTTCCATATACTCCAATGTTATTAATTTTGTCTCCTAAGTGTGAGGTACATTCTCAAACCATTCCTTAGATTTTATTTTTCTTTACTCGTCATTGAAAATTTCCTCAAAATGAATGTAAAGAAAACTGAAAATACAAATTATGCATCTATATTTAATATGGAATTGAAGACTTATCATTACACACACACACACACACACACACACACACACACACACACACACACACACACACACAGACAGACACCACCACCACTACCACCATTACTATTTCCACCACAATCACCTTCATAGTCATCATCATCATCATCATTATCATCACCATTATCACCACTACCACCATATTCATCGTCAATTGCATCAAGATCATCATGTGGATAAATCTGTACAACACAAGGTCAATCTTCTTCACTGTTTCTGATTTTCCTTACGTTGAGGACTGAAAAAAAAATAAATAAAATAAAATAAAAATTCATGCTAGTATTTTCTAGTCATATTAGAAAAAAAAAATCATTATCAATTCAGCTAGTTTTCACGGTTATTCAGTTTATAGATGCATCACATAAACTCTCACAAGAGATTTCAAAGGGTCAAAGAAAAGTGGAGAAGTCTGTAGGAGTCAAAGCAATTGGCAGTCGGCCATGACGTTCTTCACATGATGTGCGTCTTTCCTCCGTTTGAGTATATTGCTTTCAAATTCAGTAACAGACTTGGTACTAAAAAAACTCCCACAATATATTTTTCGTCGCTTATCGTGTGTAAATAGTGAAACTTGTTTCAAGATAATATGTCTGTTAAGTAATAATAAATGGTTGAGAGCTACCTTGCTAGGTAATGGTGCTATACACTAAAATTATTAGAAATTGGATTTTTTAAATATATAAAATGAGCATGTACATTACAAGAAACCAAAGAAAAGGTTATGATACTGACTGAAAGGCGCTGATATTACAAGGTCTTTTTATTTACTCTGTACTTTACATCTCATATAATATTTTTCATAAATATTATTATATAATATTTTTCATAAATATTATGGGAACAAAATACAAATACAATATCAGTGAGTCTAACATTTATAATATAACGTGGGCGCGCACGCACACCCCACACCAACACCAACACGCTCACACATACATACATACACACACACACACACACACAGTGAATAGGGGATAACAGCTCTATGCTTAAATATTATATATATATATATATATATATATATATATATATATATATATATATATATATATATATATATATATATATATATATATATATATATATATATATATATATATATATATATATATATATATATATATATATATATATATATATATATATATATATATATAATTGCTTCTGAATTTGTCAATATATTATCATTTGCAAAGGTAGAATCACTGTAAATCAGCTACATAATTAGGAACTTAAGAGAAAAAAAATCAATTCCAATACGTTCTTAGTACAAATTAAAAGATCTGCGCTGTTCTGGTGCGTCTTCTTGACATGCAAACTTTGAGGCACGTATATTGCAGCTTATAACACAAATTATCTTCATAATAAAAATAAAATATTATAACACTCAAATCAATTTCAGTCAGTTCGATTAAATCAAGTTACCGTGACTACTAAAAACATACAAAAAATAAAAAATAACCAAAACGTTTATATTATATAAACGTTTACATTGGACATAAACATTACAATAATAATACATACCTATATGAATGATAATACATATCCAGAAGATACAAAGAGCTTAAGAACGGAATTGAAGACTAGAGTAACTCCTTAAGGTGAGCGTCTGTAAGCAGCGCCTCGCTATCCTTATGGACACAACATGCGGTGTCCCTTCACACATGGAACCACAGTACCCGCCATATTTCTTACAAACAAGAAAGAAAAGGAGTAAGAAAAGGAGTGAACGATCACAAAAATGCCACAGCTGTACAGAGAAAAACAAGACCACCACCACAAACTTCCGGCACTGACCGCG
>NC_087153.1:4902500-4925000 GCF_035594125.1 Scylla paramamosain
TAGTCTGCAGGTATTACTATTACGGTGTATTGATGAGTCCAGTACTATTTTTGTCTACTGACACCTCCATCATAATTAAAGAGAAAAATAAAAATGACACTGTAGAGTTTTGAGTATGGTTTATATGAAGTTATTCCTCCACCCTCTTAAGGTTGCATGCAGTGTACAGCATGATTGAATATTACAGACACACCTGTGCGTGTACCTCATCTGTCGATCTATTTGAAGCTGATTTCTGATTCATGAGTGCTAAACGCTCACATTAAAACACATATCAGATATCGAGATATAAACCTAAAGCTCGCTCCTGCGGCACAATTCCCATTAAAAATTGTGAATAGCAGAGCAAGTAGAGAAGACATGCAGGTAATGCTGGGTGGCGTGCACCATTTTGTCGCGCGGCGCTGCGGTGCTGGGCCGACCGGTGCGGCAAGTGGCCAGGCCGGGGCCGGGGCCTGGCCGCCTGTTCCCCCATGGCCCACGAACAACACGATCCATCCGAGATTTGTCCACAGTCTGTGTCCACGCACAGAAACATGAAAAAAATTTAGGAAACACAAACAACTTCAATTTCCTACCGTTCCATTTACAGATCTCTTCTGCCAGAGAGCGAAAATACTCGTATTTGTATTTGCTTTCCTTAGAGACCTTTCTATGTTTGCAAATAGAGTAATTCATTTACTAGAGAAAAACCTAAATGCATCAATCTTATATAGATTTTTCATTCCTCATGGACTGAGGCACACGTGCAGGAGCTGAGGTGCTAAAATCATTTCACTGAGGCGGTAAGGTAAGGGAGCACCCCACGTAACCCTTCAGCAGGTACTGAGACGGTACTGCATCCTTGGAGGGGTGAAGCACAGCCTTGGGCGAGTCACAAGGCTGACTTCGAGGTGGTGAAGCGGGGACGTGCGTAAGACATGCCTGAGGTGAGGATTAAATGATATTACATTGTTTCTTTTTCGTTCTACAGGGAAAGATGTGCAACTGTTGTTGTGCGAGTCATCTTCAGGTTCCCCCAAGAAGAGTGGGGAACCTGAAGATCACCATGTTCAGTGCCGACCTGGAACACTCTGCATCATGTAGAATACATAATTCAGCGCCTCACACTTTAGGATGTTATGACAATCGCTAACAACTGCACCAGATGTTAAGGAAAATAGAAACTCTCCATAGTGATGTGCTTTATTGAATAACCATTTTACACAAGTAGTACAATATTGTACAGTAAGAAGCTGGTACAATAATAGCATTTATGTAACTTCTACTAACTTAGTTTCTCTCTCTCTCTCTCTCTCTCTCTCTCTCTCTCTCTCTCTCTCTCTCTCTCTCTCTCTCTCTCTCTCTCTCTCTCTCTCTCTCTCTCTCTCTCTCTCTCTCTCTCTCTCCTTCTGTTGCTTTTTCTCTTCTTCTTGTTCCTTTTCTTTTTTTCTTCTTCTTTTCCTTCTTCTTCTTCTTCTTCTTCATCATCTTCTAATCCTGCCCCATCTCCTCCTCCTCATCATCATCTTCATCCCGGCATTGCTGTGGTAGTTTTTATGTAATTAGTTTACAGAAAATATTAATTTTTGTTACCTTTCTAATAAAATATATACGATAGCCTTCGCCTTCGCGTTCGCTCTCGTACTTTTTTTCCTTAATATATACATAACAGAATGTATTTCTAATAATTCTCACAACTAGTCTGATACGAAGAAATGTTGTCTTTTCCCCCCATTGCAATCATTTGTATATATTCCTTCTCCTGCTTCCTGTCGTCTTCCGATTAACTGATGCCTTAGAGAGCATTGTAAGGCAGGTATAATGAAATGTTCTTTCTTTAATCGAAAATTAATAATTGAAACCAATCATCTTCCTAGTGTCTGTGACGACAAGCCTCGAAGTTGCAGTATTACAACATTCACAGCAAACTGAGGAGACAAGCAAGAGGAGGAACAAAAGTAATCCGTGCACTGCGCAATATCACACAAGCAAGAGTTAAAACCATTATACATCTCTCTCTCTCTCTCTCTCTCTCTCTCTCTCTCTCTCTCTCTCTCTCTCTCTCTTCTAGAACAGAAGAGAAAATAAATTTGAGGGATTTCAAAAATATAAAGTCCAGTAAAACAAAATCTTTTCTGAAACTCTTACAAGTAAAGAATAAATCTTGAAAGGAAGAAACATCAAAAACATTAAATAAAGTAAAAACAATGAAAGAAACATTTTCATCAATATGAAAGAAAGAGAGAAAGAAGAAAAGAAAGACATTTTCTTTCATCAACATGAAAGAAAGAAACACACACAAAAAAAAATTCTTTCCTTCACCAATATGAAATCTCCTGCAACACAATTAGTTAGTTACTGTTTCTTAATTCTTAATATTCATGCTCAAATTTTCGGATGCTAAACTTGAACTTTTACAGACCAAGATGCAGAAATGAAGCTACTGGTTTGTAGGTATGACCCTTTACACTTTGCTTATCTCACTCAATGGGGAAGGGTGGGTAAAGGACGTGATTTCCCCTTCTCCACTCCCTGCTCCCTTCTCTCTTAGCTTCTATAGCGGATGCTTTAATAAGGATCTAAAGGTATCATCTGCTTATCTGTATAGTATAACTAACTTTTCACCATTTCTTTTCCTTTTCTTCTCCTCCCCCTCCTCTTCATCATCATCATCATCATCATCATCTTTATCATCCTCATCGTACATCTCCATCACCTCCATCTCCTCCTCCACTTCATCATTATAATCTTCCCCTTCCTCCTAGTCTCCCTCCCACTGCATATACTGATACATACTAATAACACAAGCCAGTATCTTTTCACTTTTTTCTACTACGATTTTTCTAAAACTTTTTTTTTTTTTTTTGCTGTTTGGAGCGCTGTTTAAAAAAAAAAAATACCTTGCATTTTTCTTCTTTTTTTACATACGAGTATCTGGCTTTTCCTATACTTGTCAATGAACTCTGGTGAAGTGGGTCGACCTCGGTTTTGGTTTGCTTGTAGATCCTTATTGTTCAAGTCCCTTCTCTGTTTTTATTCTCATTTATTTCACATTTTTTTTTTCAAGTGTGTTATTTTACAATGTCATTCTGCACTAAGCATTTATAGAACAGTTTATAAGTTTCTATATTTTTCGTTCCAACATTTCACAGTGCATGGTGCTCACGGATGAATCTGATGATTTTTCTCCTCTCTTAAAGAAGAATACTGATGGAAAAAATAAGTTTTCTCAAATATGATAACAATAAGTGCGTGGTATACGTGGATCTTAAATTGGCAAAATTTCACTTGGTCAATAAGGTCAATAAATGTAATATCCACGTTTATTGTGTTTTGTGGAAAGTACGTAGAGATAAGGACAAACATCTTACCCAGAATAACAGGCCGGTGCTAATATGTAGATGGAGAAACTTGATTTCTTTCCTCCTTTCCACATCAAACTGTATTAAATATAACATTATCTTACATTCCGAGCAAAGACGCTGACTGTTTTGCGTACATCTGCATAACTCACTTATGTACTTATGGAGAAAGAGGTGGTGTGTTTGGAGGGTTAAAATTTTGAAAAATAACAGATGCATATTCACAAATTAAATAAGAGAGTAAAAAAGAGAGTATGGAATCTTTTTTTTTTTTCTGGGAGGTGAGGGTTTGAAGAATATCCTGAGAACGAAAAGGTTTAAAGTACTAAGATCTAATTAAGATACGCCTTGAAAATATTTCTGTAACATGGGAATAAAAGTGATTTTTTTCGTAGAGCCATCTTGATAAATTTTCTGAGTATCAAGCTGACGTCAGTTATGAATAAGATAAAAGATTCCATCAAGGTATAAAAATGACAAAGAAGCGATGACAAGGAAAACCGACTACAATTGAGTATTAAAAGAGGTTATCTGAAAATTCGATAATGCAGGGAAAATAAAAGTACCGGCTATTGTTCCATGAAGGAAGGTGTTATTAACTAGTACCAGTTCATATAAATAATATACCCACGTCTTTCAGTTTCTGATTGTATAAATGCATTTCTTATGATTGAGAACCACATGTCGCTTCATAAATTCTTGCATCGACTTTCATTTCTCTGCATCGTAATTTTGATCTTATACGTCATAGTTAAACACTGTATTCGTAAACCTAAAAAAGAAAAAAAAAACAATAATAATAATCGTACTGATTGTAGCAGCGGCACTTAAAAGCAAAATTTTCAAATCAAGTCTAGGTGATCTAGGAAGATTGTTAAATGGTGACAGTAAAAATGTGTATGCTGCAGAAAATTCATGTAACAGGCAGGACACAATGTGATGTTTTGGAGTGCTCACCATTCTTGAATAAATAGTCTTAGCTATATCAGCAAAAATTCTGTTCACCACATTATCATCATTAGGAATTACAACACCACCAGCATCACCAACAAAAAATGCAACAATCTCGAGTTTTGCAATATAGTCTAATAAAATCAGATCAACAAAACATTATCAGTAAAGGATACAATATTTTTTATGATTTCCCTACTTGAATTTTTACAGCAATCCAGACTCCTCAGAATTACTAGTTGGATGTAGTGTAACTCCTCTTCCCTTCCTCCTCTTTTGTCTTTACCGTTTTATATCTTTGTCTTTGCTGTCTGCTGTCCCTCTCTTTTAATTAGATAGGAAAATTTACTTTAAACAGCCTGGCAGGGATCAGCAAGCCGGCTGATATTTGCTCTTCCTTTCTGTTCCCTTTTACTGATATTTGGCCATCCTTTGCATTGCCTTTGTGTTCCTCCTCCTCCTCCTCCTCCTCCTCCTCCTCCTCCTCCTCCTCCTCCTCCTCCTCCTTCTCCACCTCCACCTCCTCCTCCTTTTCTTCCTCCCCCTCCTGCTGTAATCTTATTCGCTGATAACTGTACACTATACAAGAGTCATTCAATCCTTTTCTGATTTCTTACAATCAAGCAACTCAAACACATGGATAGAGAGTAATAAGCTTATCTTTAGTGTTGATAAAACTAATTATATTATTTTTACACAGAAATAACGTTTCCACATAAACATAAAAAAAGAAACAAAAAATAATGCTAAATTTTAGAAGTAATAATGTATATTAAAATAATCTAGAATGTGCATATAAAAAGTGTATTATAGTAAGCAAAATGCCTAATGACCTGCAGCTTACTGACCAAAAAGGCGTGGCGACATATTTACAACACTCTATCCCAACCTTACATACTGTAACACAGTGTGGGCCAAGATAACCTCCTCAATAATAACACTAAAAATAACTAGTGGTATTGCAAAAAAAAAAACAAAAAAAAACAAATAGAATTATCATAGATAAATTAAGGTATAAAAGCAAAAATAATGTTTATAAATGCAATTTTTTTTTTAATTAATCAAATAAATGCAAACTTTCGTGCCATTCTTATCTATAAATGTTTAAATAATTTAACAGATTATATATATATATATATATATATATATATATATATATATATATATATATATATATATATATATATATATATATATATATATATATATATATATATATATATATATTATATATGTAATATATATAAGCTATAGGTTTGAGTAAAGCTAAGTTTTAGGAATTCCTTGTGCAATCACACCAATCCCAGACATGTATCACTTACTATGGTACAAAAATTTTTATCCACCTTTAAGAAGTCTCTTAAACTTTTCTTATTAACATTCTATCAACAGCAGGTATATAAAATATGGAAAATATGAATGTAATGCTGTAGTGATTTTTAAGTCTTTTTTTTTTCTAAGTGATAATTATTAAAATCATATTTGCTAAATTTTTACAGCTAAAAATGTCAAAAAGATATTTGACAATTAGAAAGAAATATCATGTTTCTTACTCCACCCTAGATGACAATGTATCTCTTTAAGACTTTACTTGTGTTTGCATACTTGAATATATTCTTGAATAAAAATGTGTTAGTTTATATGAACATATGTAAGCAGTGTGTGTGTGTGTGTGTGTGTGTGTGTGTGTGTGTGTGTGTGTGTGTGTGGGTGGGTGGGTGGGTGGGTGCATGGATATGAGCGTTTACTGAATAATTACCTACGTATTCAGTTCAGCTTGTAACTTTATAGGAGCCATCAAATGTGAACATATGAGAGCCTATTATGAGTTTCACTTTTGTCAATGTAAAACTATAATTTCCTTGTAATTTACGTTTTAACCAGTTAGGTAAATAAACGCTTGAATCTGAATCTGAATCCTCTTCCTAGTTTGATATGCTCCTGAACAGATGAACATTGAGAAAAACAAATCATAACTTCATCGTTCTATATAGGAGGCTACTTTTATAGATGCCAAAATTTCAAGAGTTTCCAGAGTCAAAAAATTTTAATATAACTTCAAACTAAGATAATGAGTTTCCTTTCATACCTGGGCATAACACCATCGCCAAAATAAGTCTTGTAAGTGAGGAACAACAATCACCATCATAAATAGTGTAGGACAAAGACCTCCCGACCATCGCCACTCAAACTGTTACCAAAGACAATAAAAAATACAACGAGATACAATTATAGAAAAACAAGCATCAAGTAATACATTGTGATTTATAAAAAAATAATGAAGTAGGACCAGCAACGCCTCGATCTTGTTATTACTACAGACTGTCACCCTGTGCATCACCAGCTTCCTTTAGTTGGTCAGTCACAGTTTTCCTGGCTCTCTGTCTTATCGCCTGAATATATATATATATATATATATATATATATATATATATATATATATATATATATATATATATATATATATATATATATATATATATATATATATACTTTTTTTGTTACATATAATAGTAGTGATAAAAAAGAGGCCAGGAAGTACACCTTTTGTAGGTACAGTGATAATTTCATCTATTTTATGTCTGCATCTATATAAAAATACTGATGACATATTAATCTATGTGAATGTCTTGTACTACAGTACATAAATACTATTCTGAAAAATAATAATCAAATAATATAACTGAGTGTTGTACTTTTAGGCGGTGGCCGCACAGAAATGATGACCTCATTAACCTTAGTTCTGAGTCCCTCACAAACTGGCCATTTTCTGCTGCCGTTGAGTAGTTTAAAACTGATCACACGCTGCCATCAATCTTATTTTCGATTACGAGTGCATCCGAAGGACCGGAAGGCGGCATGGAGATCTACAAAAGCGTCAATATCAAATACTGTCTCCACTACCACAGGGAAAAAGTTGATAATTTAAGCCTCCTGGAAGAACCTTTCGGAAAGCCCAAAAGATCCTTACCTACAGGAATAGCCCACAGGCCCACCTTCTACGAGTAAGCCTCCAGCTGGTCGTTCAAGCGTGCAAAAAAAAATATTTACAGGTGCTACTTGTATGAAAATAAAAATAAACATAGAAAAAAACGCGCATTTCATACTAACTATAATAATAAAAAAAAATGCCCTTACCATATGTGCAAATATGAACTTAGTACTATTAGAGCAGTTGCTAAGAGACTAAATATATTTCACAACAGAAGTCCTTGAGATACATGACCTTTAAATAGCTCACAGCACACCTGCTCACGTGGCTCAGTTTGTAGGGCATCGAGGCACGTGATGCGCTCCGACCCTCTCAGCATAATTATAAATAGTGACGTGCGCCTCATCCGCCATTCGTCTCATCTAATGAAGTTTGCATTAAAGGTTATAAGGCAGGGAGGGAGTCAGCACAGCGCTTCATAATACCTTTGTTTTCCTGATTTCTGGTACTTATACTATTATTCAGAGATACAATACAAAAAAAAATATAAGTGGAGATGAAAGAGATGCTAGCAAGGGTACAGCGTAGGTACACTTGAGCTTTCTTATGGTTCTCTCGTATGTTGTAAGATCTTCTCCAGACTTCCCATCCATAAAGAAGGAAAAAAATTAAAACAGCAGAACAGTAAACAAAGGCAGTATATGCATAGCACGTGTTTGATGTTTAGCTTTACAAACGTTAACTAACACGACAAGGAAAACACACAGCGATACTTGGACTTTTCATGCGAGATGATTCGTTTAAACCATCGACTGGAATTTACGACGGAAGTAGTTAATGCCCCGCGGTCATGCGTGCACCCCGTCCCACCCCCGCCTCACAACCCTCAACACGGCCGCCGCCGCCGCCACCACCAGCGCCTCGCCACCATCACAGCCACCCCACCACCCCCACCACCACAAAGAGACGCATACGAACAACACTTCTTCCTGACACGAATGTTCCCTACCACTATCCTGTTCTTTCCGCCATGTTCTCACAGCAGGCTCTCTCTCTCTCTCTCTCTCTCTCTCTCTCTCTCTCTCTCTCTCTCTCTCTCTCTCTCTCTCTCTCTCTCTCTCTCTCCATTCTCTTAGAACATGTAAGTAGAAGTTGTATGTATAATTTCTGTATGCATCTATTAAGTTATAAATCATCGAATTATACAGTATGACCAACGCAGATGCTTTCTGGTCATTACTTTTTTCTCCAATTAAGAATTTATGAACCATCCTAAATATAATGTATCCTGAAGGCAAAATTAGTTCCTTTCAACCTTTACTTTCCATTAGTCAAAATAAACACAAAGCTTCTCCTTTATAAACCCAAATGGAGGCAAGCTAAAAGGTGGACACAGGTGAATAAATGTCCACCGTTGCCACTCCAGAAAAGCAGAAAAAGTTATGAAGGCAGACAAGTCTTTCCTGGGCGTGGGGTCCTTCGAGCTCCTCCACTCTGTAGAAACTCTCCACCCACTTCAGTCACTTTACAGTTTTTCTCTCCCGGCGCCTGAAGATACCAAGAAAACCTTTCCCTCCCGTGCCTTGCAAAAAGAATACATTTTTGGCAGAACAAAATCATTCGCACTCTTCAGGCGGCTCGTGCTTGTCCATCTTCGATATTGTGTCAACCTGGAAACTTTACACCTGACAAAATTACTTGCAAGTCTCCTAAATAAAAAGTATGCCGAAAAACTTTGAAGACCTTCCTAACCCAGGGTCTCTCGTTGCTACATGAAACACCTCACTTGGCCGCGGGAAAACGTGACATGATAGGTGACAGGTGATGCCCAGGGCATGATCAGACTACACTCCACACTCCCCACATGAAAAAAAAAATTCACATTACTAACCTAAACACTAAACAGACTGAAAGGAGTTGTAATCGTTAGAATGACAACAATAGTCTAACAATCTTGAAAGACTTCGCTGTTTTAAGTATAAAAATATACAAGTCTCCATCTGGGGTGCAGCTATCATTGGTGGAGGTGTGGAGCTCCGGCAGCCCTGCACGGCGAGGCAGGTCGAGTGGGCGTGAGGGAAACGAAATCCAGCGTTCGTGATACTTTTCAGACCCAGGCAAGGGATGAAAACGGAGAAAAGTTGAAAAATAATATCAATATCCTTTGTTTCCATGCCTACCAGGACGCGTTACTTTCAAATATTTTCATTTGAATTTCTGACAGCTATCCACAGGGTGCGGCATCAAAGGAGTACTGCAGCGAGTGAAAGAAAAATTCAATATAACGAAAAAAATTACATTGGGGGCCCCCCGCGATCACCTGTGAATTGCAGCAAAACACAGAAACAGTCGTGAGTACAGTCCCGGGAATGAACATACAAAATGGCGGCACACATGAGAAAAGGAGCACACTCACTATTTAACTACTGACCACAGAACAGTCAGTATCCTATATGCTCAAGACACACCTCTCGACAATCACGGATAAGCTACAAGTGAACTATCATGAAGAACGCCAGCATATTATATAACTACTTTGGACCGGAAGTTAAATTATCTTGACGTAAGAGGCGGTCAGGTTGGGAATAATTTCATCCTTACGTAACATCCAATGTCTTTCAGAGGTTGTGCGTTGCTTTGCATTCCAAGCGTGACATAAGATGGACTTAGCACAATTTAACATAAATGTTATTAAATCATAATCTTCTTTACAAGTAAATGCCGCCATTGCATCAAAGGCAAACCTAACACTTTGACAAGCAGTAAGCTCGCCTGTAAAACACAAGAAAGGAAAATAAGATTCTCACTGCTGCATGACTCACGTAGGTGTCCCTGCTCCCTATTTAAGAATAATTTTTTCCACAGATGGATTTCACAATGTTTATCAAAGATCATTTCGCCTGCAGATAATAGTGAAGATACGTTACGTACGGCTTCTTGTGCTACTAATTTACACTTATGTTCAGACTCCTGACCATCCACGTCTCATGAAGACAGTATCCCTCGCCATTAAATCTTCTGCCTTCCTTGTAAACACTCACTCTTCCCGGCCGCCTACACACTGCTTCGCCCTGCTACTAATCCATAACAAACACTCGATCCAATTAATTCAGCATCCCATTCATTGCCTATCCGCACGGTGATCAACAAGCGCCTGTTACAAGGTGTTAGTCGAGGGTCAAGAGGGTCAAGCCGCCCTCAAGACAGGGAATGTTTTATTCATGTCGCCAGGAGGAGCATGTGTTGGCCGAGTTTCTGTGCTTATTTCAATTACTGTATCATTCAGGAAACAAACCAAATACACCTGTACATTCACACAAAGGCATTATTTACACAATACAGCTTCGTTTATCAGTGCAATACTGAGCACCACCAAAGATGCGTCACTCGAGATACAGTATCAATTCTTTGAGGTTTTGTTTTTAGCCTCCTTGACAACCAGACTGCAAGTCAAGGAAGTTCTTAATAGTTCTGAATTTATTTATAAGGTTGGGTGGAACTCCAAAGAAACTACAGCTGGATAAATGAGTGACAGTTATGGCGGTTGTCACGAAAAGAAAAAAAAAGTATAGTCTAGGAAAACATTTTGTTTGATACATTTTGATGCATTATTTGATACACTGAATGACTCTGTGTAGCATCCTGATAACTCTGGAGTATCCAAACGCGAGTGGAAGGTAGTGGTGTCGATGCAAAGAGATAGAGAGCCATGAATATATTAACAAATGCATATACATATAATAATAGTAATAATGATAATAATAATGATAATAATAATAATAATAATAATAATAATAATAATAATAATAATAATAATAATAATAATAGTTATTTATGTTATTATTATTATTATTATTATTATTATTATTATTATTATTATTATTATTATTATTATTGTTATGATTATTATTACTTCTACTACTATTGCTATTAATAATAATAATAACAATAATAACAAAAATAATGCGGTCTCACTTACCAATCAAACTACAGCCTCTTATCAGATCAAATAAATGAGTGAGAGGCTAATGTTGCCGTCATACAGTCAGAGGACATATATATATATATATATATATATATATATATATATATATATATATATATATATATATATATATATATATATATATATATATATATATATATATATATATATATATATATATATCGAGTGGAAGTATTTAAGAGGTAAGTGTTTTTTTTTTTATTTAAGAGGTAAGTGTTTACACTTAAAAGTTTCATTTCGTCATGAAATCTTGATTTCTTTAGACGCATGTGATAAAAGAATGTCAAGTATAAGTGTTCTCAACTGTACCAGCAGTGAGCTGTGCGTAGCTCTGACTCACCAAAAGTACAGAGCAAAGCGTGTCCGTGCCGGTGCCACTGTTGGCACCGGTGAGACACGGTACAGCCTGCATGACCTCACCAAACCTCCAAGCACATTCCCATGAGAAGTGATTCTCAAGGGGCAGCAATAATATTAACTGATGCAATCATCCTATTTCAAAGATGTTTTCTTTCCTAAAATGCAGAAATGTAGAGGACAAACGGGAAGTGAACGGTTTTCTTTTCCTACTTCATTTTTTTTTTCCAGAAACAAACAGATAACTGAATGAAAAACACACAAAGCTATGTATTACGTATTGCCAAAACATAAACGCAAATATTTTACGTAATGCGTGAAAAAAATTTTTATATATATATATATATATATATATATATATATATATATATATATATATATATATATATATATATATATATATATATATATATATATATATATATATATATATATATATATATATATAAAGCCATTTCCTGCAGAACATGCCGGCACGGATTCCGCCGCCTCGGCACGGGAAAAACGCCAACATGGCACTCTCATGGACACTGTCCTCGACCAGCTTCATCACTACAAGCAGGAAAAATACAAGGCGGCTGAGACTTGCTCTAAGGTAATTCAGATCTCAGTGGTAATAATAATTTATGACAGTTTATATAATCATCTTATCCAAAGTAATGGGAGAAGCAGTCGCGGTAGTTTGTACTTAATGTTCCAATTGTATATGATATCTACCTGCAAAAATAGAAAAAAAATAACCAACAAAATGGCGTTCTGAGAGAGAGAGAGAGAGAGAGAGAGAGAGAGAGAGAGAGAGAGAGAGAGAGAGAGAGAGAGAGAGAGAGAGCATTTAAAACCTAGCATTTTTATTATTTTTTTTCAAGACGTTATGGTTTGGAACAAGTGCCAAAAGACTGCCAAAATTATCGGGTACAATAAACGCAAAATGTGCCCTCAATAACGTGCAGCGTTACCATCATTATTATCTTCAACAAAAATTACAGATCCCCAGCAAAGTAAAGACTTCATTTTCATTCACTTATCTTATTTTGCTGCCATCGTCAATTCGATTAATTTTATCAAAAATCATCTTGGGGCAAATGCAACGTTATCTTAATCTGAATTACTCTGCTCTATGACAGTTCTTCAACTCCCGCTTCCATCTAGCTATGCCGAACTCGTCTTGATCTGCTTCCATGAACTTCCCTCTCCATAAGTGTGCGATGTGATCTTAGTGGTCAACAAGAAGCATGCTTTGGTGGTAGTAAAAAATCTGAGCTATCATTCCGTCAGTTGAAGTGTGCAGTGTGGTAGTGGTAAACAACAAAAAAAAGAAAAAATCTGAGTGGTAGCCATACATCTTCGTGGTAGCCAATTGATTATTACTAGTAGCCAAAAGTTCTCCTCTTAGCGATTGCCAAACGATGCATTATTAATGGCAACGATGTAAGTCTTCTCAATGGTGCCCGACTAATATCTTCTTAGTGGTAACCCAGGAATGACCTCTGATTACCAAAAAAAATAATTAAATAAATGAATAACAATGCCTTCTCAGTCGTCGCCGAACAATGTCTTCTCAGTGAAAAACAATCTACCTTCTAAGCAGTCGCTAAGCAATGTCTTTTTGATGGTCGCCAGTGACTTCTCACCGATGGAAAAACAGCGTCTTCTCAATGGTGAAAAAAAAGTCTTCTCAGCGGTGAAAAAAGTGTCTTCTCAGTGGTGGCAAAAGTCTTTTCAGCGGTGGAAAACAATGTCTTTTCAGTGGTGGAAAAACAGTCTTCTCAGCGGTGGACAACCAGTTTAATCTCAGTGGTGGAAAAACAGTCTTCTCAGCCGTAGGAAAACAGTCTTCTTAATGGTGGAAAAATAGTCTCCTCAGCGGTGGATAAACAGTGTCTTCTTAGTGGTGGAAAAACAGTCTTTTCAGCAGTGTATAAACAGTGTCTTCTCAGCGGTGGAAAAAGTGTCTTCTCAGTGGTGGAAAAACAGTGTCTTCTCAGCCGTGGAAAAACTGTGTCTTCTTAGTGATGGGAAATAAAGTCCTCTCAGTGATGGAAAAACAGTGTCTTCTCAGTGGTGGAAAAACAGTGTCTTCTCAGTGGTGGAAAAACAGTGTCTTCTCAGTGGTGGAAAAACAGTGTCTTCTCAGTGGTGGAAAAACAGTGTCTTCTCAGTGGTGGAAAAGAAAGTCTTCTCAGTAGTAGAAAAACAGTCCTCTTAGTGGTGGAAAAACAAAGTTTTCTCAATGATGGAAAAAAGTCTCCTCAGCGGTGGAGATACAGTGTCCTCTCAGTGGTGGAAAAAGTCTTCTCAGCGGGTGAAAAACAGTGTCTTCCTTTTGACGGAAAAAGAAAGTTCTCTCAGTGATGGAAAACCTGTCTTCTCAGTGATGGAAAAACTGTCTTCTCAGTGGTGGAAAAACTGTCTTCTCAGTGGTGGAATAACAGTGTCCTCTCAGTGGTGGAAAAAACAGTGTCTTCTCAGTGAAGGAAAAACAGTATCTTCTCAGTGAAGGAAAAACAGTGCCTTCTCATTGGTCGAAAAACAGTGTCTTCTCAGTGGAAAAAGAAAGTGGAAAAAGTGGTGGAAAAAGAAAGATATATCAGTGGTGAAAAAACAGTCTTCTCAGTGGTGGAAAAACATTGCCTTCTCAGTGGTGGAAAAACAAAGTCCTCTCATTGGTGAAAAAAACAGTGTCTTTTCAGTAGTGGAAAAAGCAAGTCTTCCCAGTGGTGAAAAAACAGTGTCTTCTCAGGTGTGGAAAAAGTGTCTTCTCAGTGGCGAAAAAACAGTGTCTTCTCAGTGGTGGAAAAAGAAAGATATCTCAGTGGTGAAAAAAAAAAACAGTCTTCTCAGTGGTGGAAAAAGGAAGTCCTCTCAGTGGTGGAAAAAACAAAGTCTTCTCAGTAATGGAAAAAGCAAGTCTTCTCAGTGGTGGAAAAACAGTGTCTTCTCAGTGATGGAAAAAACAATGTCTTCTCAGTGGTGGAAAAAGCAAATATTCTCAGTGGTGGAAAAACTAAGTCCTCTTAGTGATGAAAAAAGCAAGTCTTCTCAGTGGTGGAAAAAGCAAGTCTTCTCAGTGGTGGAAAAAAGTCTTTTCAGCGGTGCAAAAAACAGTCTCGTAAATGGTGGAAAAACAGTCTTCTTAGAGGTGGAAGAAGAAAGTCTTCTGAGTGGTGGAAAAAGTGTCTTCTCAGTGGTGAAAAAACAAAGTCCTCTCAGCGGTGGAAAAAGTGTCTTCTCAGTGGTGGGAAAACAATGTCTTTTCAGTGGTGGAAAAGTGTCTTCTCAGTGGTGGAAAAACAGTGTCTTCTCAGTGGTGGAAAAAGTGTCTTCTCAGTGGTGAGAAAACAATGTCTTCTCAGTGGTGGAAAAAGTGTCTTCTCAGTGGTGGAAAAACGTCTTTTCAGTGGTGGAAAAACAATGTCCTCTCAGTGGTGGAAAAAGTGTCTTCTCAGTGGTGGAAAAACGTCTTCTCAGTGGTGGAAAAACAATGTCCTCTCAGTGGTGGAAAAAGTGTCTTCTCAGTGGTGGAAAAACAATGTTTTCTCAGTGGTGGAAAAAGTGTCTTCTCAGTGGTGGAAAAACAGTGTCTTCTCAGTGATGGAAAAAAAACTGTTTTTTTCAGTGGTGGAAAAATTGTCTTCTCAGTGGTGAAAAAACAATGTCTTCTCAGTGGTGGAAAAAGTGTCTTCTCAGTGGTGGAAAAACGTCTTCTCAGTGGTGGAAAAACAATGTCCTCTCAGTGGTGGAAAAAGTGTCTTCTCAGTGGTGGAAAAACGTCTTCTCAGTGGTGGAAAAACAATGTCCTCTCAGTGGTGGAAAAAGTGTCTTCTCAGTGGTGGGAAAACAATGTCCTCTAAGTGGTGGAAAAAGTGTCTCCTCAGTGGTGGGAAAACAGTGTCTTCTCAGTGATGGAAAAAAAAACAGTGTTTTTTTTCAGTGGTGGAAAAATTGTCTTCTCAGTGGTGGAAAAACAATGTCTTCTCAGTGGTGGAAAAACAGTTTTTTTTTTGTTGTGGAAAAAAAAAGACTTCTCAGTGGCGAAAAAACAAAGTCTTCTCAGTGGTGGAAAAAGAAAGTCTTCTCAGTGGTGGAAAAACAAAGTCTTCTCACTGGTGGAAAAAGAAAGTCTTCTCAGTAATGGAAAAAGAAAGTCTTCTCAGTGGTGGAAAAACAAAGTCTTCTCACTGGTGGAAAAAGAAAGTCTTCTCAGTAATGGAAAAAGAAAGTCTTCTCAGTGGTGGAAAAACAAGTCTTCTTAGTAATGGAAAAAGAAAGTCTTCTCACTGGTGGAAAAAGAAAGTCTTCTCGTTAGTGGAAAAACAAAGACTTCTCAGTGGTGGAAAAAGAAAGTCTTCTCACTGGTGGAAAAAGAAAGTCTTCTCATTAGTGGAAAAACAAAGACTTCTCAGTGGTGGAAAAAGTGTCCTCTGAGCGGTGGAAAAACAGTCTTCTCACTGGTAGAAAAACAGTCTTCTCAGCGGGTGAAAAAGTTTCTACCCAGCGGTGGAAAAACACAATCTTCTCGGTGGTAAAAAAAAAATAGTCCTTTCAGTGGTGGAAAAACCGTGTCTTCTCAGTGGTGGTAGAAGTGTCTTCTCAGTCGTCGGCAAGCAATATATTCTTGATTATCGCTAAGCAAATTCTTCTCAGTCGTCGCCAAGCAATGTCTCCTTAGTAGTAGCTCCAAAAAAAAAAAGAAATACTAATGGTCACCAAAGATGTATTCTTGCTGGTCACCAAGCGATGTCTTCTCAGTGATCGCCAAACAATGTTTTCTCAGTGATCGCAAAGAAAAAAAAAATTTGATGGTCACCAAACAATTTCTTAGTAACCGCACCCTAATAAATTTCTTCGCCAAACAGTGTCTTCTCAGTGTTCAAAGGAAAAAAAAGGGAACAAAAATTAAGTCACCAAATAACGTCGTCTTAATGAATGCTCCCTGATGAGTTTCCTCGCAGTCGCCACCAAAACAACAAAACAACAGAAATAATGTCTTCTTAGTGGTAGTCGAATTATTTTTATTGGTAGCCAAACAATGTCTTCTTAGTGATGACAAAACAATATTTCCATAGTTCTGTTCAATGTTTTCTTGGAGGCAAATAAACAATTACTTTTTGGTAGAAGTTGAACAATATTTTCTTGATGGTATAACCAAACAACTACTTCATCTCGACAGGCAAACGATACATTCAAAGCGGTGAAAAAAAAAAGAAATATTCTTAGTAGTCACCAAAAAATGATTGGGTTCTTTACAGTCGTCAAAGAATATTTTTTTAAAAGTACCTCAGTGATTCCCAAACTGAGAGTGCGCATCTCCATGGGGTGGGCGGTGTGAGGAAGACATGAGTGTGCAAGTAAAGTTATCTGTCCAAAAATCATTGTTTAAAAGGTATAAATTACTCTAAGAATCAACTGTTCATTAAAATGTTTCGTGTCTATATCATTACTTTCATGTTTTAGTCAAAGCCACGATCTTATTTTCTTCAACAGTGCTAAGATATAAATTGTAAAAGTGTATATAAACGCAATGAAGTGGGTCGGGAGAAGGTTGGGCGTGTGGGTTTGTTTGGGGAAAGAATGGGCGTCATGTAAAATAGTTTGGGAACCACTGGAAACTACTGATGTTGCTAAAAATAAATAAACAAATAAATAAATGTATTCATTGTCACCGATTTTTTTTTACTTTTGTTTCGTTTTGTTTTGTTTTGTTTTGTGACAGCCATAAAACTTCTTAGTGAAGGCTAGGCAGTGTGTTACTACTGGCACTTAAGCAATGCCTTCTTTGTGGTCATGAAACAAAGTCTTCTTAGTGGTGGATGTATAGTGTCTTCATAGCGTTCACCAAGCAACGTCTTTTTACCGATCGTCAAAAAAATTTCTTAGTGATCGCCAGATAATGTCTTCTTACTAGCAGCCAAACAATGTCCTCGTAGCTAACGCTACGAGGACATTGTTTCGTGATAGCCAAGCAATATCTTCTAGTGGTATAGTCAATGTTTTCTAATGGGGAGACAAACAATGCCTTCTCAGTGTTAGACAAACAATGTCTTATTAGTGATCGTCAAAAAATAGTCTTAGTGGTCATCAAACAAAATCTTCTTATTGATCGCCTCCTAATACGAGTAAATTACTTAGTAGTGGTCGCTAAACATGTCTTCTCATTGGTAGCCAAGCGATATTTCCTTGGTAGTAGCCAGTGTCTTCTTAGAGGTAGATAAACAATAGCTATTTAGTAGTAGTCAATGTCGTCTTAATCATATAACTAAACAACGTCTTTCTAATGACAGGCAAACGATACATTCATAACGGTTACCAAAAAATGTCTTGTTAGTGGTCACCAAACGATGTGTCTTTAATAGCTGCCAATGTCTCCTTAAAGGTCAACATGCCGTTTTTTTTTTTTTTTTCAACGTAGCTAAAATAATGTCTTCCTTGTGGTCGCCAAAGAACTTCTCTTAGAGTTACCCACACTGTCTTCTCGGTGGTAGACAAACAATGTCTTCTCAGTTATTGTCAGTGTCTTCTTAGTGGTCACCAATCCCAACAATAACGCAAAAGAAAAAAAAAAAGTTAAAAAAATTCTTACTTTTCACCAAACATTGTTTTCTTTGTGATTCTCCCCTAATAAATGTCTTCGTAATGGTTGCTAAACACTGGCTTCTCAGTGGTGTGCAAACATTGGCTTCTCAGTGGTTAACAAACCATGGCTTCTCAATGGTTGACAAACCATGGCTTCTCAGTGGATGACAAACAATGGCTTCTCAATGGTTGACAAACCATGGCTTCTCAGTGGATGACAAACAATGGCTTCTCAATGGTTGACAAACCATGGCTTCTCAGTGGATGACAAACAATGGCTTCTCAGTGGTTGAGAAACATTGGCTTCTCAGTGGTTGACAAACAATGGCTTCTTAGTGGTTGAGAAACAATGGCTTCTCAGTTATTGAGAAACAATGGCTTCTCATTGGTTGAGAAATAATGGCTTCTCAGTAGTTGACAGACCATGGCTTCTCAGTGGTTGAGAAACAATGGCTTCTCAATGGTTGACAAACCATGGCTTCTCAGTGGATGACAAACAATGGCTTCTCAGTGGTTGAGAAACAATGGCTTCTCAGTGGTTGACAAACAATGGCTTCTCAGTGGTTGACAAACAATGGCTTCTCAGTGGTTGAGAAACAATGGCTTCTCAGTGGTTGACAAACAATGGCTTCTCAGTGGTTGAGAAACAATGGCTTCTCAGTGGTTGAGAAACAATGGCTTCTCAGTGGTTGAGAAACAATGGCTTCTCAGTGGTTGACAAACAATGGCTTCTCAGTGGTTGACAAACAATGGCTTAACAGTGGTTGAAAAACAATGGCTTCTGAGAGGTGTGCAAGCAATCTCTATTCAGTGATCGAGGAAAAAAAAAATTAGTGGTTCTCAAACAATGTCTTCTCAGTGGTCGCAAAATATCTTAACGGCCAGAAAAATACATCTTACTGATCACAGAGTAATGTCTTCTTAGGGATCGCCCTGTTACAGATATATCCGTAATGGTCCCCAAACAATGTCTTCTCAGTGATGAAAAAAAAAAAAAAATAGTGGTCTCCAAATAATGTCTTCTTAGTGATCGCTCCCTAATAAATTTCTTCGTAGACGTCGCCAAACAATGTCTTCTTACAAGTTGTGAAGCAATATGTTCTTAGTGGTAGCGGAAGTCTTAGTGGTAGTCGAACATGGTCTTCTCAATGGTAGCCAAATGATGATTCCTTAGTGGTAGCCAGTGTCTTCTTTGAGGTTGATAAACAACCTTGGTAATAGTTAATCAATGGTTTCTTAATGTTACAACCAAATACGCATCTCCTAGTGACAAGTAAGTTATACATTAACAATGGTCACCAAACATATCTTCTTTGTGGTCACCAAACAATGACCACCGAACAACATCTTTTAAATGTAGCTCAGTGTTTCCCCAAGAAGGCGTGAAGAAGATAGGAATGGGTGGTGTGAAGCTATCTGCCCAAAAAATCATTGTTTAAGAGATATAATGAAATTATTCTAAGAAGCAAATGTTTATAAAATGTTTCGTGCCTGCATTAATTGTTGAATTTGTTTAATGAAAGATCTTTGTTTCCTTAAAGTTTTAAGATGTAAACTGTAAACACGTATAATTTGGTTTAAACGATGAAGTGTAATGGCGGGTATAACAGGGCCTATTAGAAGCAAAGAAGGGGGCGTCATGTAAAATAGTTTAGGAACTAGTGATGCAGATAAAATAATGCCTTCCTCGTGATCGCCAAACAATTTCTTCTTCTGAAAGCTATTTTTTCTCTTTTAGACACTGTATAATGTGTAAACTACTGGTAGTCAAGTAATGTCTCCTCTGTGGCCTTGTTTCATGTCTTCTTAGTGGTGGATATACAATATTCAACAAAATAATATATTCTTAAGTGTCGTCAAAAAATGTCTTCTTAATGATTGCTAAATAATGTCTAATTACTGGCAGCCAAACAATGTATTTTTAGCATTAGCTAATGAATGACTTTCATTGGTAGCCAAACAGTATCTTCTAATGATGTAGCCAGACACTTTTTTTTTTAATGGCAAGGTAACAATGTCTTGTTACTGGTTACCAAATATCTTCTTATTGATCACCCCATAACACAGTTCTTCGAGGTGGTCGCCAAGCTGTCTTCTTACTAACAGCCAAACAACATCTTCTTAGAGTTATACCCAAACAATGTTTTCTCAATGGTAGCCAAACGTTACTTCCATAGTGGTAGCCAATATCTTCTTAGAAGCTGACAGAACAATGGTTTTTTAATAGAAGTCGAACAATGTTTTAATGGTATAACGACTTCTTAGAGACAGGTAAACTATAAATTCATACCAGTTACCAAAACATATCTTCTTAGTCACCAAACAATGTGTCCTAATAGTCGCCAAGGAATGCCTTCTTAATAGTCAGCAAAAAAATGTTTTTTTTTTTTTAGATATGCCTGTAATAAAGTCTTCTTCGTGATGGCCAAAGAATTTCTTCCTAGTGCTAGCTATAAAATTTCTTCTCAGTGGACGCAAGGTAATGTGTTACTCCTAGCAGCTCAGCAATGCTTTCTTTGTGGACATGAAACAATGTTTATTTTGTGGTAAATATAGAATATCTTCATAATGTTCACCGAATCATGTCTTTTTACTTGTTACTAAACTTGTCTTACTGGTAGTCAAAAAAAAAAAAAAATCTTAGTGATCGTCAAATACTGTTTTCTTCCCAGCAGCAAAAAAAAAAAAAAAAAATGATATCTTAATATTAGCTACTTAGGATCTTTAGCGATAGCCAAACAATATTTTCTAGTGGTACACAGTCAAAACAATGTGCTTTTAATAGTAAGCAAACAATGTATTATTCTATGTTGTCACCAAACAATGTTTTCTTAGTCATAGTCAAACAATATCTTCAGAATGGTCACCAAATAATATCTTCTTGGTGGTAGATAAACAGTGCCTTCTTTGTGGTCTTTGTGTTTTCTCATTGGCAACTAATTAGTGTCTTCTTAATGCTCGGCATATGATATCTTCTTAGCAGCAACCAAACACGGTTTTCACCGAGGTAACCTTACTTCTTAATAGTCACCAAAGAACGTCTTCTTAACTACCACTAACTAGTGTCTTCTTAGAATTCACCAAACAATGTCTCCTAAGTCGCAACCAAAATGTTTTTAGTGGTGGTAAAGCAATATCTTCTCAGTGGTATAGCGAATTTTTTTTCTGTGTGTGTGTGTGTGTGTGTGTGTGTGTGTGTGTGTGTGTGTGTGTGACAGGCAAACAGTATATTAATGGTGTTCACCAAACGTCTTCTTGTGGTCACAAAACAAATTCTCTAAAAAATAGCAAAAGCATGCTTAGCTGATTACTCGTATCGCATCATTTATTCAGTTTTCTTCACGCTATTTCATAATAAATTATAAATAAAAGCCATTATTCTCAACTCCTTCTTCCTTTACGTTCCAAAGACTCTCAAGCCTGCGGGTCATGAGGAAGCACTGGCTGATTACAGAACCTTCACAACATATTCGAAGGAGTTAAGCACTCATTTTTTTTTTTATCCTGCGCCACCCAGAGTCATTAATTCAAGTAAATTTTATGTCAAATGATGAATAAGCTTGTCAGCGTCTCAAGTAAACATATTTTCAGTTACTTTATTGTATTTATAAAGTTTCTATTTTCTACTGAAGTGTGCTCTCTCTCTCTCTCTCTCTCTCTCTCTCTCTCTCTCTCTCTCTCTCTCTCTCTCTCTCTCTCTCTCTCTCTCTCTCTCTCTCTCTCTCTTTCTGTAACAATCAGAAAATATAATCTACAAATTTACTCAACAGGAGAGTGTCATCGTCAAATCGAAGGTTGTTAAGATTCTTTCGATATTCTTCCTCCATTTCAATTCCTTTTCTCCCATCCCGTCCTTAATGGATTCTTCTTGGGAGGCAGTGTACGAACACTGGTAAACCTTGGCTAAAAGAAAAAAATTTTAATGTTCCAATTTATATACGTTTTATATTTGTGTGTATTATGTTACATAAATTCTTTCTTTACTCATTTAATTATGGGCAGATTTTGACCAGGTGTTAAGTATTCACAAAAAGCTACCTAGTATTTTCTTGAATGGATTTAATAAGGCTCTACAGTCTTCCGTTTTATTCATTTATTTATTTATTCTATTTATTTATTTTTTATTTATTTATTTATTTTTTTTTTTTTTTGCGATTTCAGTTTTTGCCGCCTGAAGGCTTTGTTCTTATAGACTTGAATGGTCTGCCTATGAACTAAATTCTTGGAAGTCTGAGTTATCGGATATGAAACTGTCCGTTAATTAATACTCTGCGTATCTTTTCCAAGAAGTAAGTAATACCAACGCAAAATCATGCTTAATTTCAAAATACAAGGAT
>NC_087153.1:4930000-4937500 GCF_035594125.1 Scylla paramamosain
CTTATATAATTATGCATTTTGGGTAAAGGAAAAGTTACAAATTTTATCTCATAAATATCAGATAAATACTATAGTTTTCACATAGCCTACAGCAGTCTGTGGCCAGCAATATAACACCATTCCCACTCCATGGCGCGCACGCACACACACACACACACACGCACACACACACACACACACACACACACACACACACACACACACACACACACACACACACACACACACACTTTGCTTAGTTTCTTTGGATATACTACTTGTGTTCGTACTTTTATTAAAATTTCAGTAAGTTATGTTGAAGGGTCAACCTTCCTGAAATAAGAGAAGCTTCATGAATGCCACTCTCTCACGAGCACAGCCTGGAAGAATGGCACTGGCTGGACGGCCTGTGTGGAGGCGGGTGGACCTTGATGGCACTGCTCTATTAGTAAAATAATTAATTTGCCACTAATACTGATAGCAGCACTTCGTCAAGAAATTTAAACATACATTCAAGAAACCTAAGTCTTAGCAACTGCGATATTTGGAAATTAAGAAATGAATAGATTATGTTGTAGCTCCTCTCTCTAACTGGCTGTCTTCAACCTCTCTTCGTCGCAATTGCATCTCTTGCTATCTTCTACCGCTTCTTGCATACTAACTGGTCTTCTGATCTTGTTAATTGCATGCCTCCCCTAATTCAACCATCTCCCTGCACAAGACATTTTGTTTCTTCTCATCTCTATTCTGTCTACTTTCCTAATGCAAGGGTTAACCAATATTCCCAATCTTTCATCCCTTTTACTGGTAAATTCCGGTACTCCCTGCTTGCTTCTGTATATCTTCCTACCTATGACTTGAATTCTTTCAAATGGGGAGGTTTCAAAACACTTCTCTAATTTTTAATTATCATTTTGGCTTTTTCCTTTAGGGACTGGCACCTCGATGGGCCTTTTTTCCTACATTTTTTGTAGCTTTTGGCCAAAGCCTCTATTCCATAAAAAAAAAAAAAGCCAGCACAAACGAATATCACCCATTGTTTTCAGCGGCCCTTTGTGATTCCATTGCTGTGGCACATTACAACAACCAAGCATTTTATTGGTCACTTTACAAGCCAATTTCTGCAAGAGGTCAACGTATTGATATTCATGACTTTCATGTTGAGACAGCTGAGGTAATATTTAATGATTCATACATGGAGAAGGAATAGAATTATAAAAGGAAAAAAGAAATATTCTTTATATCTCGATCGGAGATTCAAACTTTTTAATCAATATCCTTAGAAAGGAATATATTAAAAGAAAATCTGAGGTCTTTCAGAGGTATAAGGAATATAAGAAGAATGACAAACAAAATCCTCAACGTCAGTAATAAAGATAGGATAAGAGTTAGATCTAGAAGAAAATTAATAAGCAGATTCTCAAATAGAGTAGTAGATAAATGGAAAAAAAAAACGCATTAATCAAGCTGCTAATGTCGAGTCAATAAGGAGTTTGAAAAGATGATTAAACACATTTATGGATGAGGATGACAGGCGGAAATAATTAGGGATGTTTTATTAAGGGGCCACATATAGGCCTGATGGCTTCTTACAGCTCTCCTCATTTTCTGATGTTCTTATATGTTTTATACAACATGACTCATTTTCGACTAGAACCATAACAAGCATATGTAAATATACACTAAAAAAAAGTGAGGCACTTCATGAACCACTTGGTAAGGAGATAACTAGATGTGTATATCTGGCCTTATTATGCAGTAATGAACATGTCTCCTGAGCATAATCATGTTCGTTCTCTACAACGTAAAGCCACTACGACAATTTTTTTTCAAGTAAGATAAGTTCTGGCCTATGACAGCAAAAGCTATAATAAAAAAGAGGAGACATGCAGTTAGCAAGATCTGAAGAGCAACTACCGTGAAAGAAACGATAGAAGATAACAAAAGATACAGTTTTGCAAAGAGAGGCAGAAGACAATCAGTTAGAGGAGAGGAATTGCTGGAACGAGATGCTTTTGATTCCACTCTGTTCAAGAAATCAGTATGAGTGGAAATTTAACTTCCAGTTAAGTAAAGCATACTCCATACATGGACGGATAAAAGTCCCTGTACTAAGTAAGCATCTGGAGAGGTGAGAAAAAATTGGTCGAGACGGTTCAGGACCTAACTTCATGGTTACCAATAATACTACCATGGCTACTTATTCCCAGACTGGCCTGTAGAAAGTGTCTGGGTAGACGCGTTACAAACTACATGACTCTACACTCACCGTCCTGCTCGGCACAACAAACAACATTAAGTTAGCGGATTTTCTGACAGAAAGCAATGTTCTTTTACCCTTCAAAAATTACTCTCTGTGCTCCATATTCAGGGAGCTAATACTGCAACGACAGGACATCCAGAAAAAATTTTTTTTTTAAGAGCAATGATAATGAAGCTTAAAAAAATGTCCTTCTACCCTGTGTGTGTGTGTGTGTGTGTGTGTGTGTGTGTGTGTGTGGTGTGTGTGTGTGTATATATATATATATATATATATATATATATATATATATATATATATATATATATATATATATATATATATATATATATATATATATATATATATATATATATATATATATATATATATATATATATATATATACACACACACACACACACACACACACACACACACAGACACACAAGGTATGATCTTATAGTGCCTGCAGGTTTACTCCTGGAGTCTTGGATGGTCGGCCACCAAGCTTGTTTCATAAGGTTTGAATTTGATTTTTTTTTTTTTTTTTGAAGCCTTTGATGGTCGGCCTGCAGGATTGTGTCTGGAAGTTTGCATAGTAGGATATTTACTTATTTATTTATTTATTTATTCAATTATTTATTGATTGATTCATTTAGGTATGTAACGTAAAACGAAAAAAATTCTTAAAATACTTTAAATTAGAACCTTTTCTTTTTTTCTCTCTACAGTCGCGTTTTTTTTTTTTTTTTGTGGGTTTTTTGGTGATGATATAATTGCCTTTTTTGTCCGTACAAGACGCATTTCACAATAGTTCAGAATGTTCACTACAGACAACAACAGGTTCTTATTGAACAAGTCATAGAGTGACCACACAACAAGCTAGCAATAACTTTTAAGGCAAGGGTGTTACCATGCTTCTTAGTAATATTTCATTCTAATCTATAAATCAGTGACTCTGTGCTATTTCTAGCCACTTCTTTGAAAGGACTTTTTTTTTCTGGAGATAAGGATAAATATCGCCATAATATCTTATATGTTGCCAACTTTGAGCACAATGCTACTTTACCTTTTTGCACTGAAATGCGAGTCAGACTTAGCGAACACCTGACGCAACCTTCCGTCAATATCCGACGAAGGTATGTTAAATAATATTTGTCATTCATTAATAGTATTGTCACTGAAGAATACCACAGCAAGATAAATGTTTTTCTTTTCCTCAATTCAGCTTCATGTTCCCACTTACGCCTTGCTTCTTGGTTGAAGAGTTTTCTGATGTAGTTTCTTCATCACGTGTTATTTCTCTTGACGGTGTAGCTTTTCCATCTCTTAGTTACCACACACCTGATCATCTACCTTCTCATTATATAAATCAAACAAGCGAGCACTTCGATCATGGCATACAAAATACAGTTAGTTTGTTTCATCATCTATGACAGCATCTTCTAGTTTTCACAACTAACAAGTAATATTCTTTCCATTTATTTCCCATCATCTCTCACTTAACCTTTGAATTTTTTTTTAAAGCATGATGATTTAATGTCTTAAAAATAATAAATTACGCTGTTTATTTTTCTTAGGCAGTTAAATTAGTCATGGAATTCGCTTTGCAATAAATACCACGCACCTAATGTTTTTCTCTACTCTCTAATCAATCTTGAAAGAGGATCAATAACTCTGAGTGTTCTTGAGCCCAGCCTTATACACACCTCTAGATTTCCTATCAGTAATTCCCCGACACACACTTGTAACCGAGTCTCCCATATAGCATCACTTTATAAATCACATCTTCAAATCTCTACGAACTTAGCCTATAAGACCAATTGTAGTGTTGAAAACGGTGGAAAAACACGACCTATCTACTCTAACAGCAACAACTTTACCCATACGTTCACAAGAAACTTCTGAAGTCAAGTGATCAAACTCTTTCTATCCCTAGGTTCTTGACACTTTCCTTACCAGGTCATGTGATAAATCAGTGTCAGGAGACCGTGTTTTAGGTACTCACCCCCTTTACTCAGACAAGCAGTCATGGCCTTCATATGTAAATAATTATTTATCAGTGTTTCGTAATGCCTGCGTATACTTCTGCCACAAAAACATACAGGCCGACAATCCAGGCCTACAGGAACAAACCTTACGGCCGATATAACATTAAAAATAATAATAATTATTATAATCATAATAATAATAATAATAATAATAATAATAATAATAATAATAATAATAATAATAATAATAAAATGTCTGCTGACTGGAAATGTTTAGTGATATGCTTGTTAATAGGAATCAATAAAAGCAACGCATAAATAATCTAGCAATATTTCTATCGGTCATTTTTTTTTACATGGATCCGTTAATATGTCAAGTATTCACAACAACATTCTCAAATTGCCTAAATGCATAGGTATGCACATAAAGTTTCTTCATTATAACCTAGATACCATTGACTCCAGATTCCAAAGCACCTTTCTTGTGAAGATGATAATGACATCTATGGCAGTTACAGGTGTATTACACATTTCTGTGTATATATATATATATATATATATATATATATATATATATATATATATATATATATATATATATATATATATATATATATATATATATATATATATATATATATATATATATATATATATATATATATATATATATATATAATATGAGTACGGAATCAGGTGAGTTAATGCAGCACAGAGTCTCGTGGTGATCTGATTAACATTTAGGTCATCTACATCCCCTGCTTCAGCCCTGCTCATTCCCACCAAAGCTTCCGTCGCCTCCCTTCTGCTGCATCGAGTAACTTAATTACTTCTCCATCAGCGGCAGCATCATCTTACCTATCATCACTTAGAGTAATTATGTGGAGAAATTTCAACAATGAAGTTGAGTGTTAGGTCAGTGGTCCCTAAACCAAAGGTCCTGGCGAAGCTGAGTGTCTAAATAATGCTCACAAGTTTTGCAGGAAGGCCACATGTTAAGAAATCGGAAAAACTTTCCATTTTTGTGATACGGAAATTAATTTTCTGTATCATAAACATAGTAATTTAGATTGAAACATGTAAAATATGAAAAAAACAGACAAACATCATTGGTGCAAATGAGCCACGTGAAAGAAAAAAATAAATAAAAATTTCAAACTAGTAAAAACTGACATTTTTCAGTCCTTACAATGTTTGCCTGAAATTATTAATCTCAAGGTGTCAAAAACAGTTTAAAAAATATAAAAGAAATCGTCAATTCTTATTAAGAACAGCAAACAGGTAAAAGAACATTTTTATTACGTAAAATATGTTCATCATTCAAGCATCCTATATCACGTCAAATTATAATGTACTTAAACATTGTCAGTTCGTCTACGTTGCTCAGAAGAGTTTAAATTGTCTTCATGGCTGAAATCTATTAACAAATTCCCGCCAGCATATTGATGAATTTTGCAGCAGTTATCATTAATTAATTCCTAAGTAAACAGTGAATATCTGGTTGTGTGAAGTTACTCCTCGTAGTCTTTGTTGCCAGAAACCATCAACGTTGCTTTAGTCTTCTTTGGATAGATTTGCAGGCATCATGTCTTGGTTCAGTCATTGTTTTATTTTTCATCCATCTGATTTACTTGTTTCTATTCATGATTTCCTTTCCATCCTTTTATTGACGAGACCTTTGGTGCACAAAGAAAGCCTCCGACAGCCTTTCCAGGCCCCCTCCGCCTACTTCTCTGGTGCCTTCTCTTACCAGTTCAGTCATCATTCATTTGTTCGTGTTTTCCATCAACATACCTCATCCATCATTTACCCATATTTTTTTCACAAACTTTTCAACTAGGTCTCTCTCTCTCTCTCTCTCTCTCTCTCTCTCTCTCTCTCTCTCTCTCTCTCTCTCTCTCTCTCTCTCTCTCTCTCTCTCTCTCTCTCTCTCACTGAGACCTCATGAGTCAATAAACAACAGAACATTGAATTTATCTGCTATCCCTATTATATATATATATATATATATATATATATATATATATATATATATATATATATATATATATATATATATATATATATATATATATATATATATATATATATATATATATATATATACGAGTATATATATATATATACATATATATATATATATATATATATATATATATATATATATATATATATATATATATATATATATATATATATATATATATATATATATATATATATATATACATAAAACTCACTCTCATCCCTCATTTAGTTGCCTTATTTATGACACAATAAAATCATAAAGCTCTACCTTTGCTAATCAGTTTCCAATATGATTCCATGTCACTCTCACAGATGTCTTGTGTTGTTGTAAGGATGCCTCTTAAGATGCAAATACTGAACCTTCATTATTAAGAGAAGACAGAAGATAAGCTTGGCAGTCGAGGAAGGATGTATGGTGTTAGAACAGAACAATAAACCAGAATGATAAAACCCAAAGCATAACCAAAGCCAAATATATAATCTAGTAATAAAATTCAAGAAAAATAAGACTGAGAAAGATTGTTAACTGTGAAGAAAGAATAAAAACTAATGAGACAAAAACAATAATCTCTACTTACAGGTGCTAGTGACGGCGCTGCCTCTTATTACTTGACAGCCAACAAATATATCTTCCCGTTTCTTACATAACCACACACATTGATTTGTGGGAAATCATGTGTGTGTGTGTGTGTGTGTGTGTGTGTGTGTGTGTGTGTGTGTGTGTGTGTGTGTGTGTGTGTGTGTGTGTGTGTGTGCATCATACACACACACACACACACACACACACACACACACACACACACTCTCTCTCACTCTCTCTCTCTCTCTCTCTCTCTCTCTCTCTCTCTCTCTCTCTCTCTCTCTCTCTCTCTCTCTCTCTCTCTTGACAGCAGAAATATCCAATCACACAGAATCAATTATTATTTTGTCGACAACAGAGATGGTGATCATTCTGTCTAAATTTCAGAACAAAAATAAGAATAACTGTTGGATAACATAGAAACAGAGCCGTCATTGTAAATTATTTAGATTGCACAAAAAGGCACGGTTATAAAATTCTCCCACCTCACAAGACACCTCTCATAACGAGTAAATGTAACAGCAATGAATGGAAGATTTGACAATCAGAGCAATTCACTTAGGCGATCAACAGAATCATATGGATACCTGGCTTTTAACTTGGAAAATACGCGAAGAGAACAATCAGAGAACAAAACAGTGTAGAGGACACTTATTGCCGCTAGGAATTAACACTCTTTA
>NC_087153.1:4950000-4957500 GCF_035594125.1 Scylla paramamosain
GCTTTTTTTGTTGTTGTTGCTGATCACATGCACAGTATATTAAAAAGAAAAGGAAACACTTAACATTAATATGTGACGGAGAGTGTTTGGTAGATATATAACCGAATAAATGCGTGTCCTGTGTGGTTCCTATTGCACTTACTGCTGGAAATGCAAAGAATGTCGCCAGTGTGTACTTATACAAATGAATTAATACCCAAAACGTGAACACCGACTATATCACGTCATATATATATATATATATATATATATATATATATATATATATATATATATATATATATATATATATATATATATATATATATATATATATATATATATATACAGTTTTGTACTGAGTAAAGTTATCGAAAAAGTTACACCACAAAATTTAAAAAGATAAAACAGTACCGAATCCTACAGCTATTCAGTGGACAAAATCTGCACAACTAGGAGTATGTACAGTAAGTTATTCCCAGATAAACATACCCCACAAAAATTCCATTCCTGGGATTTAAACAAAAATATTTCCCTACCATGACGATCTAGATTATTTTGTTATGTTACTTTTAGGGGATTTACCAAGGGAAAAATTATTTTGACTGGTATTTTCACAAAGAATCTCTAGGGGTGGAATTTACTTGGGTGGAGTTTATATGGCATAAGGGAAAAAGAAGAAAGTAAGAATCTGACTAACTATGTAATCGATTGATTATGTTACAATATAAAAATTGACAAACACGAAGAGAAGTGAGATGGAAAAGATAGCAGAACGTTTTGCCAGAGAATACAACTAAGTGATGAGTGCTGGAGCAGGCTGTGGCAGGCCTTTCTATATTCAGCAGTGAATTTGTTTTGAAAACTGCTGGTGTTGCTGATCCAAGACCATAATGACCGAATGGTGGTAGTGATGATGACAATAAACAGTGTGCCTCACGAGATAAAGCAAACATTTCAACAGATCAAAATTAATATCCAGTCTAGAAACTTTTCTATACACATCTGCTCATTTCCATTTTCTTAGGAGGCCTTGGCTAATGAGCCCAGGTCATGCGTTAACACGGAAAATCTATCCAGTGCTAAAAGCAAGTAGATAAGACCATATGTCTATACGTAGAAACATTTCCTACTTTAAATACTATTCCCGCACCTGTTTTTTCCTGTCTTCGACCCATGCTCCCTCCTGCACCCAGGAGCACCGGCAGTATGTCCAATTTAAAAAAAAGTTAGTCGGAATCATAATTACAGCACATATGTGTAGAAGATTTAAAAGACTTTCCACAGAAAATAACGTATTATTCCATCTCTCTCAATATTTCTTTTAACACGAATGATATCCTAAATGCAATACTATATATATATATATATATATATATATATATATATATATATATATATATATATATATATATATATATATATATATATATATATATATATATATATATATATATATGTTACAGTCAATACCTGAATCCAGACAATTTGTAAAGTGACTTATTTTTTCAGGCAATTTGTGAACTGCCTGGTTAGGTTAGGTTAGGTTAGGTTAGGTTAGGTTAGGTTATAACCTAACCTAACCTAACCTAACCTAACCTAACCTAACCTAACCTAACCTAACCTAACCTAACCTAACCTAACCAGGCAGTTCACAAATTGCCTGAAAAAATAAGTCACTTTACAAATTGTCTGGATTCAGGTATTGACTGTAACATATATATATATAAGAAACACGCACACACAAACATTTTCGTGCTATTAGCTATCACATTTACTAGAAGTATGACGTGTTAGTATAATAGCATAGTCGAAAACACGAAACAGTAAATGATTTAGCAACAATATACGATACGCGATTTATTTATTATTTTTTTTTCAAGTTGTGTAGTCCTGCGCCCATTTTATTTAGGTTGTTTCAGAAAGAGAGAGAAAAAACACTATACAATATGGAAACAAAATATAGTAATAATAACAATAAATACGCATCAAAAATATTAAGATTTCATCCCCTGGGATCATTAACTAAGTGAAGAAATTATTCAGTAACAAGAATAAGATAATTTTCAGGTAGGTATGCATATCTAAAGTACATGAGTCAGTTACATACATGGAGAATGCACTTTCCTCTTTTTTTGTTTCCTGTATCTACCACACAGGCGACATGAAAAACGACCTCTACTCCCTCTCCTTTTTTTCCTATGCACTATGATGTCATTTTTACTACGCCTTGCAGCCCGGGGAGAGACGCTGATATATCACACTGGACGTTTTTGTGTATGTGAACTTCAAGCTTGAAAGGATCCTGGTCTTCTTTTTGTTTTGCACCGATAGTCAGACGGTGAGGCGATGGTATATACGTCAAGTACTTCAGTATAGTTCAGCAATAAGTCACTCACCCCTAACAACACTGCGTAAGTTAGGAGTGTTTTCAGAAAGAAATCCTAAATCTGTCCTGCTTTATGTGCGTGGGTGAGTGTGTGGATGAGCGCAGATGATCCAGTGTGGGTGAGTGAGTGAGAATGAGTTTATGTGAATGAATTAGACTGAATAAGTGTAGGTGCGTGAGTGTGGATGACAATGTGGGAGGATGAATGTAGATACGTGAGTGTGGATGAACGCGTAGATGATACTGTATGGAAGAGTGAATGAGGAAATTCTGGTGTGCGAGTAGAATGTGGTGTGTGGATGAGTGAATGCGGGTGAGTAAGAATGGATAAATTTATTGGGATGAGTGAGCGTGGACGAAAGAGTGTGAACAAGTCAGTGTGCAGGTGCAGCCATATTCGTATTCTGGCCAAACATGAGGTCAGAGGAAAAAGAGGAAGAAAGAAATAGAAAGAAAGAATGGAAAAAAGAAAAACAAAGAGAGAGAGAGAGAGAGAGAGAGAGAGAGAGAGAGAGAGAGAGAGAGAGAGAGAGAGAGAGAGAGAGAGAGAGAGAGAGAGAGAGAAACACAGGAAACAAAATACAGGTTTCGAGGCAGGTGACAAAAACTTTGAGCCAAGTCTAAGCTTTAAAAAAAAAAAAAAATGGATGAAAAAAATAATAAACTATAAAACATGACTATAAGTCATTGATTTTTTGAAGGGTATAAAAGAAAATGTAACAGAAGCCTGCTTTCCAGACAAGCGACGTGGCAGTATGAAAGTGTTCAGCGAGAATGTATGAAAGTGTTCAGCGAGGATAAGGAAACAATAAAAATATTAATGTCACATTGAAATTTTAAGAATATGAAGTGATTTTTTTTTCGTTAATAAAAGCAATTTCTTGTCCAGTAATCTGTCATGAAGAAAAACGATACCTTGATGCAACAATTTGTAGACAAACATCAATCATTTTCATTACATTCTTCTACATAAATATCAAATACTCCTCCCTCTCTCTCTCTCTCTCTCTCTCTCTCTCTCTCTCTCTCTCTCTCTCTCTCTCTCTCTCTCTCTCTCTCTCTCTCTCTCGATTTATCTTGTTTTTCAAATCTATCACCATCTGTTCATCCATTCTGGAATTTTTCATGTATACTAATCTCCATGACTTTTTAAAACTATAACCAGGAGACCTACAATAGATGTTATAATTAATTCAAAACGCTGACAAATAATTTCTTCATACACAAATAGTGCATCTGCTTAAAAATATTTAGTAATGTTTGTACCTGGGTCGTCTACTAATGGTATTACCAAAACACACTTCGCTCTTCAGAACAGAAGCAAAATCATCCAAACTCCATGAAATGACGTGTGAGAGAAGCTGCCAAATAAGCTTTGTTGAGCTTAGTCTATAAAGTAACTGAGCATTTCTTGTAATTTCCAAACACAATATTTATGGTAAATTTAACAATAAGCCCGCTCCCCGTGTGTGTGTGTGTGTGTGTGTGTGTGTGTGTGTGTGTGTGTGTGTGTGTGTGTGTGTGTGTGTGTGTGTGTGTGTGTGTGTGTGTGTGTGTGTGTGTGTGTGTGTGTGTGTGTGTGTGTGTGTGTGTGTGTGTGTGTGTGTGTGTGTGTGTGAGAGAGTCGTCGTCTGCTGGTCACCCAGCCAGCCTTGTGTTATATATATATATATATATATATATATATATATATATATATATATATATATATATATATATATATATATATATATATATATATATATATATATATATATATAGTGTGTGTGTGTGTGTGTGTGCCGTCGTCGTCTGCTGGTCACCCAGGCAGCCGTGTTTTATATATATATATATATATATATATATATATATATATATATATATATATATATATATATATATATATATATATATACTTAAAGATTATGGATATATTCTACCCTCCAATAATACAGTTTGTTCTCTTTTTTAGCATAATATGCTGGTATGGAAATTGTAACATGTAGGAAGAGAACTGTAGAATAATGAAGAATTATGAGAAACTAAGGATAAGGAACATCATTCCATTTTATATAATTCATAAGTAAGCCACCTTTCAGGGACATGAGGCAATCCCAATTAACATATATCCTTTAAATGTATACTATTAAATGCGAATAAATTCTATATTTGAGAACAGCTTAACAACACTGAATGAGCAGGTACGGGCTTCACATGCTGCACTGGCCAGGGTTGATTCTTAAACCCAAAATTTGCTTTTTTGATATTTGTTAAAAAAAAAAAAAAAAAAGAGACATGTATGTATATATAACTTTTATTTTTGTTTAGTTATTCATTTTCTATATTTCAGAGTTCACGCAACATATTTCATGCATATTGACTGGTGCCAAAGTATCTATTATTATTACTGTTTTTATTATTATTATTATTATTCTTATTATTATTATTAGTAGTAGTAGTAATAGTAGTAGTAGTAGTAGTAGTAGTAGTAGTAGTAGTAGTAGTAGTAGTAGTAGTAGTAGTAATCATATCTTCAGCACGAAATTATTGAAATACATATATACATGAGAGAGAGAGAGAGAGAGAGAGAGAGAGAGAGAGAGAGAGAGAGAGAGAGAGAGAGAGAGAGAGAGAGAGAGAGAGAGAGAGAGTGTGTAGACGGCAAATGTGTCTCTTAACATGATTTATTTGTCGCAAGAAGAGATAAACGTAATTGAGCACATATTTTACAGACAACATGGCATTAGATTACCAAGCCGAATGTCAGAACATCTAAATATAAGTATGAACATAGTTACCGTGGTGAATAAATGTAAAATACCACAAAATAATAGTTGATATAGTCTTAAGTATTATTAAAAAAAAAAAATAATGAATTTGGTACATGCAACAATATACCTTGAAAGTAAGATTCAAAAGGACTGACGAGAACGACTTGATAATTTTCTGTTTATAGGGTCTATAATGATCAAAACAAAGCAAAATGCCTTACAAAGACTCTTCACGTGAGAGCGAGTACCACAAGTTTTGCTTATGAATATAGGTGATTCCATATACTTGCAGTTCAGTGCTAGGTAAAGTTACCCACAAAGTTATGCCACAAAATCTGAAATATAGAATTATACCGAATCTTATAGACATTCAGTAGGAATAATAAACTAAAACAAATAGAAGAGAACCACGAATGAGTATCTGCAAAAAAAAAAAAAAGTTGAAGTATAAATGATAAAATGAAGGAAGCTTGCACTGCCATGCAGCCAAATGTTTCACTTATTCGTTTCTTTGAACGTAGAGACAACTGAGGATGCTGAGCGACCTCGCCTTACTTCTTATGCTTAAACATAGTAGATTGCCGCAGTACAGCTCTCACGACATAAAACTGTATTAATATTTGGACTATATACGTCAGGTGGAGCGGCGGAAGTACAAGACATTTTCATAAACATAGTAGATTGCCGCAGTACAGCTCTCACGACATAAAACTGTATTAATATTTGGACTATATACGTCAGGTGGAGCGGCGGAAGTACAAGACATTTTCATATTATTGTACTGAAATAAATATGAATTACAATGATTTTTAATTGAAAAAAAAAAAAAGAATTTTGTGACTGATATTTACTGTCAATCTGTGAACAAGGAGTTATTCTTCTTTTTTTCATTATTATTATCATCATTTTTTTTTGTGAGTGTTGTGTGTGTGTGTGTGTGTGTGTGTGTGTGTGTGTGTGTGTGTGTGTGTGTGTGTGTGTGTGTGTGTGTGTGTGATTAACATTTCAGAGGGGTGTCACGGTTGAACCGAATGCAAGAGCCAAAAATAGACGCAATTAGGATGCATAGCATTTGCATGACCCATCTTCAGACGCGGTAAAAACAATGGAGCAACAATGAATGAGTTCTTCCCTCGGTGGTGGCGGCGCGGCGTCTAGCTGCGTGGGCTTGATGAAAACATGGTAATGACATATTTACTAAAATACGATTATAATAAGTTATATCTAAACAACGGGTAAAAAAAAACTGAAAACATGCAATATAATGAATAATAAATAAAGACAGATTTGACTAACTTAAACTTGCACATTCTACATTGTTAATAACCGTGATATCTAAGGCACGTTTATGACTTGCTGTCACTGTGCAGCTATGACTTGAAATTATGTTTTAGGCAAGACATTCTTTGCAGTCCGGTGTCTGCTGGATTCAACCGGCCGGGAGCTGGGCGCCGCACACACATTCTCCATTAGAGAAACAACACTTTATATTATTTCAATATTTTGTCAGTGTTTGGGAATGGTGAATTATGTAGCTATGAAGTGTTTGGATATATTCTTGAAAAAAAGAAAGAAAGAAAGAATGATTTATTTATTTATATTTATATATTTTCTTCAGATTTCGTTTTTGCTCCACTGTATGCCTCTTAACGCGCCCTAAGCATTTAATTTTACCTTCCCAGGTTCGCGAATGTAATTTTATGATCCTCTTTCCTCTCGTTCACTGTCTGTCTTCCTATCATTCTTCTTCCGTGTCTATTTTTAGCCCCTACGATTACCTTTAGGTACATCTTTATTCGCCCATCCCACTGCTTCTATCTTGTCCTCCTATTCTATTAAAATTTTATCTATCGTTTGAATATATCCATCAAGAAGTGTGCTGTTAATACCTCGTATGCTTCAGAATAAAAAAGAAATGCATGCTGCCATTAAATATTATCACACTGCTGCGTCACTTCAGGATCATTTACTGTTTTCATCACCTGAAGATTGGCAAGGTCATCCGGAGCGACGTGGAGGCAGAAGGGTAGTCTCATAAATTTAAACACTGATGATGTAAAATAAACCAAGTAAGTCAAATACAGCTAAGACCATCCATATTACAACACAGTTTTCTATGTAAATATTTTATACAGATTTATTTTAAAGTGAAAGAAGCAGTACTGAAAACACACACACACACACACACACACACACACACACACACACACACACACACACACACACACACACACACATACACACACAGTTTCCTCCATATCGGGATTAACCAATATTCTCGTATTATGGTAGTAAAGATCAAGAGTATGAAGGGAGCGAGTGTAAGGGCTTGTGTGTGTGAGGTGAGGAGAACCTGAGGGCAGTGCTCCACATGGTGTCTTT
>NC_087153.1:4967500-4970000 GCF_035594125.1 Scylla paramamosain
GACCCTGTTGTTGCGAAGGATTCAGTTAATCAATCAGTCGTGACATTCTCTCGGTTTTCCAGCACAGGTCCAGGTTCCCTATCCAGGATTTTATTATTCATTTATTTATTTATTTATTTATACTACTACTACTACTACTACTACTACTACTACTACTACTACTACTACTACTACTACTACTACTACTACTACAACTACTAATACTACTAATACTACAACAACTACTACTACTACTACTACTACTACAACTATTATTTTCTTATTTTAGGTGCCACATCCTACTAAGAACGAGGCTCAGATATCCTCCAGGTACTAAGGTTACACAAGTTTCAGTACTATCATAGCTCCTGATACGGGACGTGTGACCGAGCTATACTATTTTGATTTAATACCTGTTAAATCACTTTGTTTATTAATAATTAAAGGTAAATCTTCACTTAAAGCGCCTTCAGTTAACGGAGACTTTTATGACGACACTTTTACTTTCTATCATTTCACGCTGAGTGTGAGATGATACACTAGCATTCAGCCAGCTCTATAGGAGATCTTATATTAATTTTGAATTACTTGAATGTAACGTATTTCTACACTAGGCCTTGGTATTTTTTCCATAACATGGAAAGTTTCTTACGAATAAATTTTAAAACAGTTAGGCTATTTAATCATTTAGTGTCATGAATGTCCAACGTATAGCTTCTTCCCTTTACTTAGAACATTTTAAAATTCAGACCAGTGCATGGCGCAGTGTGCTCTTATTGCAGTCCGACGACGACACTGCAGACTCCAGATACATCACTTCCTGTTCCGATCAGAGCCTATCACTTACTTTAAAGAATTATTATATGCTACATGCGTGTTACTTGATTATCATTAATGAAGGCTATTAAAACCAACGCATTTTCAAAACAATTAATACTAATAATACCAAAATCAACATTACTTAAATCTCTCATAATGGCCGTAAACATAATCAGGATTACTATTTTCCATCGGTCATTCTTCCTTGTTTTGCAGCCAATTATAATGCATGAGTATCATAAAAGATTCCTTGAAACAAAATAAACCTACTCGTATTTTGCATAGGTACACACTGACAACATGGATATTAAAGAAACAATTTACTTTTCCTTTGATATTCCTTCGACATTATGTGGTTCTTTACATTCAATTACATCTCCAGCCTATACGAATGTTACTTTCCTTTCGCAAAATAAGGCAAAATAATTAAAGCAAACCGATCCCCCACTCTCGACACACTCTCATATCTGCTTCATTCATAACTTGTACACTCACTCTCCCTTCCTCTGACACACTTGGCTTTCTTCGGCGACCAAAGTTACAAGAACATGGAAACTTCTCAGGTGCAATAAGCGACACTCCATCCTGGCATGACTCACAACGAGACGCACCTAACCACACAGATGACCACTACTCGACTTCCTCTCAGCAGTTGAGCAAACGACGGAAAGTTGAGGTCAACTTGACCATTTTTCGTGCTGTTATGACCGGGGCCACTCGTGTGTCTTTCGGACTGACACCCCCTGAGGGCGTGAAAGACAAGTTCACCAGGGACACCCACGCTTTAGGGACGTCCAAAAGGCGCTGCCTACAACATACTTCAAGATTATGCAATTTCAGTGAAATATTAATGTATGGTGTCTTCCTTTGTGGTATGTCTGAATTTTGTTGTCGTCTTCCAGAGTGGAATATGTGATTTTTTTAATAAATTAAAATAATACTGGATACAATCACAATAGTTCAGGAGAGAGAGAGAGAGAGAGAGAGAGAGAGAGAGAGAGAGAGAGAGAGAGAGAGAGAGAGAGAGAGAGAGAGAGAGAGAGAGAGAGAGAGAGAGAGAGAGAGAGAAATTTCTGCCCGTATAGCAGTATGTAGGTATACAGTGTGTGTGTGTGTGTGTGTGCGTGTGTGTGTGTGTGTGTGTGTGTGTGTGGTGTGTTGATAATTTCTTTATTTGGTCAATTTATATTATTTCATAATATCTTGCTGATATATTTAGATCTTACCATTAAAAATATGTCTGTTTTCTTCTGCTCATGTTACTTTATCTTACTTGAATTTTAAGTAATTATTCTAAATACTTGCTTTGAAATCCTATAATGCCTTTCATATTAGTTTATCTTGATATGTATACATTAATATATATATATATATATATATATATATATATATATATATATATATATATATAGTATATATATATATATATATATATATATATATATATATATATATATATATATATATATATATATATATATATATATATATATATATATATATATATATATATATAAAACACACACACACACGTTTAGGATTTCGCGCTAGTTTGTTCCAATGTCTTGTTCCTATATATGCAGTGATATTTTGTAACTATTTAAAGCAAAAACTGTGGTCAGTAAATTGTCTAAGTCTGTTTGTATGCGTGCGTGTGATTATGTGTGTGTGTGTGTGTGTGTGTGTGTGTGTGTGTGTGTGT
>NC_087153.1:4975000-5000000 GCF_035594125.1 Scylla paramamosain
ACACACACACACACACACACACACACACACGTTTACTGCTCATTACTTTAACCTAGCACTGGAAATATGGAAAAGTGATGGAAATGTGATGAAAAAAAAAAGTAAGCAAAGGATATGACTTACTCAGAGATAGTTGAGTGTAAGCATACAAACGATGCTGCTGGTTGTAAAAAAGATATATAGTTATGAAAAATAATGAGGACTTCATTCACTTCATCAAAAGTTATATTCCTCATACGTCGAATAACAGTTCCGTCAGTAAATGTGTCACCAGATCCAATAAAATAACAAATCTACACCAATATAACTTGCTAAGCTCTAAATATATACAAAGTGAAGTGAGAACACCCAAGGATATCAAAACACGAGACAAAATGTTTGGAAGATACGAAACTGGTTAATTACAGCAGATTTCACTCCCTTTAATAAAAAAAAAAAAAAAAAAGCTTCCTTAGTTATGGCGTATCGCAACAGTAACATCGCTCCTTGTACGAGTAAAATGAAACCAGTGAGGCCAGTCGTTGCCTCATTAGCACAATATAAAATACATGCAGAGTTTTTGTCATGATCCTTGCTCAAAGATTACTCAAAATTCTTAGGCAAAAAAGGAAATCATGGTAGCAGTTTAAGATTAAAATTTGAATATACAATAAAAGGCCTTCTAAACACAATATAGGAGATATTCGACTAAACTACATATCTATATACAAAGTCCCTATTTTAAACTTTTCCCTAATGCGACAATGCGCCATATGATTCTGAATTCATCAAGACAATAAGGTGTCAACGATGATATCACAAGACTCCTTTAGAGTTCCACCAGAGAGGTAAGATCTAAAGAACCTTCTTCAGATCTCCAGGAACGGCGCACCAGGGACGGTTTTTCAAGAGGCCATGGACATCATCTGAATTGAAGGATGAGTTAAATAGGGAGAAGCAATATTCAATAAAAGGTTGTCAAACCATAATAAGAAAAAGTTTAATTATGAAAATCTAAGATTCAGGCATAAAAAGAAAAATCAGCAAAGTACAAGTAAGCTTTACTTCAATGTATGTCTTGTATCTCAAAATTCTCAGGGTCATCAATCAGGATAGGACAAGCAATAATTGGTTCAAGCTTAATAAATTCCGATCTAAAAAAAAAAAACGTGTAAAAAACGGTTTTTAAATAGGGTTGTCGATGAATGGAATACACTCATTAATTAGACTGTTTATGCTAAGTCAATAAGAAATTTAAAAGATTAGTTAAATTCATAGACGAGATGATGGGTGTGTTAGATACTGATATGGTGCTATCCATATACTTGGTAATGTGCGACGAACGTCTGAGATGAAATGTAGCAATAGGAATGTTGTGTAGCTGGATGCGGCAACACAATAAAGTTGGGTAAACTGAGCTGGATGTGTTGGTCAAAACATTGGATATTTGGCTTCATTAATTAAAGACAAGACACAATATCAACACAGTCGGAAGTGTTGGCTAAACATCTAGGCACGCAGTTCCCTTACACGATGAAGTGACGAACTGGGTTGTATTCGAGAGCAGACTCACTCCTGATACGACGTCGTAAGCTACTCTGGTTTCAGTACATCCCATATATATATATACAGAGAGAGAGAGAGAGAGAGAGAGAGAGAGAGAGAGAGAGAGAGAGAGAGAGAGAGAGAGAGAGAGAGAGAGAGAGAGAGAGAGAGAGAGAGAGAGAGAGAGAGAGAGAGAGAGAGAACAAAGTCTGAAGACTTTATGTAAAATCACTGGCTAAAGGCAACAACATTTTTGAATATAAAAAGGCCCACTTAATGCCAGTTCCCAAAGAGATTCCAAATACAAAAAGCAAATAATGCAGGATAAGTGTCTAGAACTTCCCTTTTGAAATAGTTCAAATCATAGAAAAGAATACTGGTTAACTGTTGCATTAGAGAGGTGGACAGAATAAGGATGAGAGAAGAAAAGAAAATCTTGTGTAGCAAGGCCGAGGAAAGAGAAGAGGCATACAGTTAGCAAGATCAGAAGAGCAGTTATTGTGAAAATAGCAGGTAGAAGATAGCAAGAGATGCAACATTACGGCGATGAGAGAGAGGCTGAAGACATTCAGGTACAGGAGAGGAGTTGATAAGACAAAAAGCTTTTGATTCCACCCTGTCTAAAAAAGCGGTATGATTGGGAAATCACCTCCCCCCTATCATGCGAAGCATAGTCCATACATGGACGGATAAGAACCCTGTACAGAGTTAGCAGTTTGGGAGGAAGGGGGCGGTTGAGAAAGACTGACGGAGACGACTCAGAACACCTAACTTCATAGAAGCTGTTGTAGCTAGAGAAGAGATGTGAAGTTACCAGTTTAGATTATAAGTAAAGGACAGACCGAGGATGTTCAGTGTAGAAGAGGGAGACAGTTGGGTGTCATTAAAGAAAAGGGGATAGTTATCTGGAAGGTTGTGTCGAATTGATAGATGGAAGAATTGAGTTTTTGAGGCATTGAACATTATTAAGTTTGCTATGCCCTAATGAGAAATAACTGAGAGATCAGAAGTCAGGCATTCTATGGCTTACTCATCCTCCCTCAACACAACTCCAAGTCGTCGTCTTACACGTGATATCCATCTTGTATCCTCAAAATCCTCAGAGTCAGCATTCAGGACAGGACAAGAAGTAATGCGTTCAAGCTTGATTAGTTAAATTTAAAAAAGAGGGTAGGAAATAATTGGTTCTCAAATAAAGGGGTAGATGAAAGGAATAAAATTAATAATTATGTTGTTAGTGACAAGTCATGAATAGGCTTGAAAAGATTTCATAAATTTATGTATGAAAATGATTCGTGAATATAATAAAGTTTCATGCATGGACTGCCACAAATAGGCTTGACGGCTCCTTGCAGCTTCCCTTACTTTCTTACCTTTCTTTCTTAATATTATGTTAATATTAAGACAAACTAAAATAATATGATAGTAATGCACAAAACAATGCTTGACATATACGCAAATCGTAACTATACTTTGACCGAAAATCAGAACCAGTGAAATATAACGAGACATTCATAGAGGATTGAGAGCATTTAGCAAACAGATACATCTTACGAGTCTCCTTTTACTTTTCCCAGTGAATATTTAGTCATTACATGCCCATATGCAGCCTGGGGACTGACTAATCCATGGGAAACAAACTTAGAAATATATATATATATATATATATATATATATATATATATATATATATATATATATATATATATATATATATATATATATATATATATATATATATATATATATATATATATATATATATATATATATATATATATATATATATATATATATACCAGGAGAGAAGTCCACATTATAAAAGAAGGGTTATGATCACTAGAAGAAAAAATCAGACATCATAAGAAACAAAAAGAGAAACAATAACGGTAGGGAGAACATGTAGCAAGAACAGTATTTACTAAGAGAAACAAAAGAGCCACTGATTGTGCTCCTAAACCATACCAGATTAACTAAAGGAACCGAATATGTGTAAGATAGACGAAATCTGACATTAGAAGATATTGAAATGTGACAAAGACTAGCACACTGCCGTGACTCCTGACAGAGGTTGAGGGAAGTCGTCCTTTAGCAGAGCATCAGTAATGGACAGTAATTATGTAGACGATGGCGTAGGGATTTGAAGCCAGACCCAGGTGCCTGTACTCATCACATTGGATCCCTTTTGTTTTGTTTGTGACAACACCCCGCACACCGCTGCCTTGCCCTGCGAGATGCTCTCCCCCGCCACCTGTGATGGGTAAGCGGCTCTCGGCTGGATCGCTACACCCACTCGTGTTACGCTGTTTGATTGGCATCCATCTCTCTCTCTCTCTCTCTCTCTCTCTCTCTCTCTCTCTCTCTCTCTCTCTCTCTCTCTCTCTCTCTCTCTCTCTCTCTCACATGTACGTGTGTGTGTAAGAGAGAGAGAGAGAGAGAGAGAGAGAGAGAGAGAGAGAGAGAGAGAGAGAGAGAGAGAGAGAGAGAGAGAGAGAGAGAGAGAGAGAGAGAGAGAGAGAGAGAGAGAGAGAGAGAGAGAGAGAGAGAGAGAGAGAGAGAGAGAGAGAGAGAGAGAGAGAGAGAGAGAGAGAGAGAGAGAGAGAGAGAGAGAGAGAGAGAGAGAGAGAGAGAGAGAGAGAGAGAGAGAGAGAGAGAGAATCCTAGATCTTCTTATACATCTTTATAAGCTACGATAGAATCAGATAAACACCATTATTGTCCATCATCTATGTTATGTCGATATTTCATTAGCATCGCGGCAAAATTAATCCACCAACGAAAATATTATCCATCTCTGTTTTTACACAAACCAAACGACGACAAAATGGAGGATTTACGAATAAGAAATTTAATCATGAAATCTGCAAATCACGCAAAAATATGGCCTACCTCATAACTTTTGTAATAATCTCGAGAACCGTATTTTCTTCAAGTAATTCAATGGAGCAACGAGTCGCAGAGTTCACTGATGGAAAAATCATCTCTGAAGTATAAACCTCCTCTCTCCTCGGCAGCAGGCTTAACTTGAAATATGAGACCAGTTCCATCGTTCTTATAGTGTAAATAATACTGCAGAAACGAAAAATGATTGACTCGAGGAATCATAATGCAGACAGTTTCCTGGAGTAACATTCTGACGAGCAAATGTTGATGTGCATCCACTTGCCCAATTCTTTACCATACCTCATAAATATTATCGAATATTCTGAAACACACACACACACACACACACACACACACACACACACACACACACACACAGACATTCTACACTCTACAACAATATGGTTTACTGGTTGTTGGTTTGGCAGAATTAAGAATTTTAAATGAATAGATTTTGACCCTTTGCTTTATGATATTCATATGGCATTCAACTTCAGCTTCAGGTTAAGGATAACATGAATAAGGTGAAATATAAGATACACTGGTGCACAAAGTAATTATAGGCAAACTTGGGAAATGGAAAAATCATAAAAGAATACAGTAACTGAAAAAAAATAAATAATTTGTCAGTAAAATATCTGAATAATATATCAAAACATATACCTCTAGATCCACCGCCAAAAAACAATTCCACGAGGGGAACAAAGAAAGAACCATAATGTTTGTTTCTAACACCATGTGCTGGCAAAGCTAGAAGGATTACCACAAGACCAAACCTAAATTCACTGTCAATAAAACTGAGACCACCCATCTTGATGTGATATCTAAATGTAGAATATATGAGTTATTTAAGCACAGTAAAACAGAGGGAAAGAGAAAAGGTTAGAAATTAGGAAAATACTAAAAAATATCCCAAGTTGCAATTCGTAACTATTAAAAGGTTTTAATGAGTAAGATATGCGGATCCTTGTTGAAAATCTTTTAGATAATTTCAAGATAATATCTGGTGAAGATGTATTTGGTGCATGTTACGAGTTTGATGATGCAATATATTAAGATTACGTGATACTGCATTCACCTACCGCTGAGGCAGAAGAAAAGGATATATATATATATATATATATATATATATATATATATATATATATATATATATATATATATATATATATATATATATATATATATATATATATATGGTGAAAAATTATAAGGTAGAAGAGATTGATTGCATTGCAGGTGAAAGTAGTGACAGTAGCTGTTATGTAATGTGTCCCTAATATTGATTAACAAAATTTTTGATACATGAACACTGCCTCAGGTGTGGATATTTAATCATATCGCTCCCATCTACAAAAATAAGGTAGTAAGTTTTATAATCTGCATAAAGAATATACATACTAATATTAAGTTATATGTCGCTGTTAATCAGGAAATATCAGAGTTTTTTTGTGACTAAGAAAGGGATGAAGTAGGGTTAAAGCTTTCTCCTTTACTATTTGCTTTGTATGGTAATGATCTGGAAGAGCATTTGCTAAATAATAATTAAACACTTAAATTTCAATGACTAGATTTATACTTTATTTATTTATTTATTTATTTTATTTATTTATCTATTTTTTTTTTTTTTTTATGTAGGAGGGACACTGGCCAAGGGTAACAAAAATCCAATAAATAAGAAATAAGCCCACTGAGATGCCAGTCCCATAAAAGGGTCCAAAGCGGTAATCAAAAATTGAAAGATAAGTGTCTTGAAACCTCCCTCTTGAAGGAATTCAAGTCATAGGAAGATGGAAATACAGAAGCAGGCAGGGAGTTCCAGAGTTTACCAGAAAAAGGGATGAATGATTGAGAATACTGGTTAACTCTTGCATTAGAAAGTTGGACAGAATAGGGGTGAGAGAAAGAAGAAAGTCTTGTGCAGCGAGGCCGCGGGAGGAGGGGAGGCATGCAGTTAGCAAGATCAGAAGAACAGTTAGCACGAAAACAGCGGTAGAAACTTAATACATTATTATCATCAGGGAGCGTGAGGAAGGGAAGAGCCATGTTCTTAGAGACTTAGAGAATTACAGTACCTAATGTAAGATGAAGGATATCAGTAGTAAAACTATATAGTGGTGTTTGGAAGGGCTCTTATTCAGTAGTAATAGAAAGCTTAGCAGAGGACAAGAGGAATCTGTTCAGGGAGAGAGACGAACCAAGTGTAACATTATAGGAAAGTGTAGGAAATTTAGTCTTTCAGACCTTTAAATGGGTTCATTTAGAACTATACTGTTTCTAATGATGCTGTATGGTTGTGAGGCGTGGGGTTGTAGCGCAAAAAGGGAGCTGACAATTTTACATGTGAAATATTTAAAGCATATGTTGTGTATCCACATAAATACTTGTAAATACATTATTCTAGATGGTGATATTACAATAGAAAGTGTTAGTAGTAGAGTAGATTAGCACTGGATGACAATAAAAGTTACCTCATGTAACGCACCTGGATACTGTCAGACTGAACACTTTTCCCAGCCTCATAGAGATCAAATTCATATTAAATAACTGTGGTTTGTCAGGGGTGTGGTTTTATGAGGGGGCGCCTGACCCTGTGGATAAGAAAAATTGAAAAACAGAGAGTTAAAGATCAGTGTATCTCTCACTGGTAAAGCAGCATCATGATGTAGTCTGTAAATTGCACAAACGTAATTTTCAAATGTTCATTTTGATAAGGATACAGTACAAAAAAGACAAAAGTATAAATTATTTTTGCTAAACAAAGACATGTTACCAAAAACAACTAGAAGACCCGAAAATGTTCTAAAGAGGTAATGTATTTTAACACATGTAAGGCTCAATTATTAAAAGGTGAATATTATGTTGTGTTAGTGTGTAAACACAACCAGTCGGCTAAGGCACCAATATTTTCCGAAGTTCGTCTAGCCTAGATCAAATAGGAGAAAAATATTCACTAATAGTCTAATAAAACAAATATGAATTTGTGTGTTTCTCTGGGACACCATTTTAAATTTTCAAATAAAACTCAAGACAATGTGCATCAGTGAGTTATCAGATACTGATGTCGAAGCTTGTGTTTATGTAAGAGCTGTGCTCTATACCTCTTATAACGTTTGAGCCACACAAACATATACACACACACGTCTTTTATAAGACCTACGCTGGAATATGCGGCAGTAGCAAGGAATCCACTTGTAAAGAAACATATTACTAAATTAGAAAAAAAAAGAGCAATGAGCAGAAACAGGATATGAACTATATCTCAGAGGTTTAAGTTATGAAGAAAGATTACAGAAGTTAAAGTTACCGAAACTGGTGGAAAGACGATGGAGAGGAGATATGATTATAGTGTATAAATGTGTAACAAAAAAAAAAGTCATAGCATAAAACTGATCAAGACAAGAGGAGATAAAAATGTGTATAAAAATAGTTTTTCAAACAGAGGTTGTGGTTTGTGTAAACAATGTACATAACTGTAAAGAAATTCATGAAATGATAAGAAAAATAAAACACTACATTACGAGCTTGACTCAAAAATGTAAAAGTAAATAAATAAATAAATAAAAAGGGAAATAGGTAAATACACACACACACACACACACACACACACACACACAAACATTTACCAAAAGATTGCCACTGCATTGTATCAAATAACAGTTTACCTTTATACCAGGCCGTCCCCGTAAAGAGAGAAGGTTAACAGTAGTGAAACAGTACCGTCGGCGTCGTTATCCTCATCACCTTCATCAACCCCCTATGATCCTACTGCAGCACGTATGCAGCCCCAACCTTCTCCTCTCTCTCTCTCTCTCTCTCTCTCTCTCTCTCTCTCTCTCTCTCTCTGTAGTCACCATCTATTCCAGAAGTAATAATTAACATATCTACAAGGAGATGTGTCTCTATCCTGCTTTCCGTTACCATTCTAAGATTGCCATTTTAATACTGTAAGGGAACGGGTTTTGACGTGCCGTGTCCATTACTTTTTTTTTTTTCATTTTAATTATAATTAAGATTCACTCATTTTTTTTATCTGTTCTCTAATACCTGAAGTTTTTTTTTCATTATTCTCCCCATTCCTCTTTAGGGTGCTGATATTTCCGTCTTGTATATATGTATGTAGGTATATATATATATATATATATATATATATATATATATATATATATATATATATATATATATATATATATATATATATATATATATATATATATATATATGCACACACATAAAAACTGCGAATCTGACTTGCTAGCTGAATTATTTCCCTTTCGGTACAAAAGATTTTCTGTTTACTTTCACCCCTATTCCGCCGACCTTATTAATGCAAGATTTAACCATTACCTTCAATATTTCATCTCTTTCACGGGTAAATCTGGAACTCTCTTCCTGTTTCTGAATTTCTCCGGTGTAGGACTTAATTTACTTTAGAAGAGGATTATCAAGACACCTCAAAACAGAAACTACTTTGGCATTTCTGCCGGATTTTCTAAATTTTCGGGGAATGGAGGTGGGGAGCCATAATATGAGCGATTTTTGGTCCTTTGTTTCTCTTTGTATCACCCAGTCTTCCCATTACATTGTAAAGGAATAAATAAAAAGCAACTTGCGCGTGCGGTGCGCGTGCATACACACACACACATACTCACACACTATATATATATATATATATATATATATATATATATATATATATATATATATATATATATATATATATATATATATATATATATATTGTTTACCCAACCCTATTATTGTTCTGATTTATAATTCCCGATGAAGACTTTTACCAATTTTTTGGTTTGAATACATATATTCCTGGACACATCCTCTCACTTCATCGTCTCCATTAATTTCGTTGTCAAATATGCAATTCTTAAACATTACACCTGATGTTCAGAAATATTTCTTGACTTTCTCTTTTATAAAGATCAGTTCATAAGAATTCATTATCCACAAATCTGAGATAGATCTACTTAAGTACCTGACTTCAGCTTGACTCCTGCCACATTTCCGGACAATTATACAAATAAAATGAGTTTTGTTTCGATATGAGGGGGGTCTATAATCTCTCTAACAGCTAATACCTATGCATTCTTTTCAAATAAAACTCCCAAAGACAGAAAAACAAAAAAATAACGTCATCTAGTTTGTCAGCTACAGCAGACGGGCTAAGAAAAATTGTCTAAGACATAATAAGAGAAGATCAACATAGCTTTAAACTTACTCTTTACTACTGACACCATCAGGGAAATAGATGTACCTTCAGATTATTCACTCGTGAATTAGTTTGCAACACAAAGAATTCATAAAAGGACTGCATGACTTATCACATCCTCTCACTCACTGGTGAGGGCAGCGATCTAGATCCGTGCACACTTTACAATTATTTTCTAATTTTACTTTCTAAAACTATCGGGAATGCACCGAGCATGATCTTCTCGGTATGCTGTGACCTCCATTTTGCTATAAGCAGTATCTCTCTCTCTCTCTCTCTCTCTCTCTCTCTCTCTCTCTCTCTCTCTCTCTCTCTCTCTCTCTCTCTCTCTCTCTCTCTCTCTCTCTCTCTCTCTCTCTCTCTCTCTCTCTCTCTCTCTCTCTCTGTGTGTGTGTGTGTGTGTGTGTGTGTGTGTGTGTGTCTGTGTGTTTATATATATATATATATATATATATATATATATATATATATATATATATATATATATATATATATATATATATATATATATATATATATATATTCTTTTTAATGCATGAATTTTATCACTTCACTAATGTTTAAAACACCACAAGTATAATGCAACCTGTGAGCGCGCCTAGTCCCTAAGTAGGCAAGACTAATGAGTGCTATGTGCTTGACAGTCAGTGAGGGAGGCGGCAAGGGCAGCAGAGCATGGACGCTGCCCACAGGTAATGCTGCTGCTGTGATCATTACGTTGCCAGATTCATGGTAAGTACTAAGGTAGCGGACCCAACTAATGCAAATTATATGGTAAACAGTTTAGAAGTGAAACATACTAGTGTTCCTTATTCCCGTCCACATCTCCATGCTCCTCTTCCCCTTGTTGTCAAAAGGGAACGTCAAAAATTTATTTCTTCTCACACTTTAATGCATTAAAGGTACATATTACTTTAAAGAAAAGTAAACAAAAATATCAATTTCCTGGTGGCTGTATTACAGATAGATGATGAGTTTCTTTGCAGAAAATCATCTCTATTGGAGAGTACCACTTTTTAAACTGAAAAAAGGGAAAAAGAATATATATATATATATATATATATATATATATATATATATATATATATATATATATATATATATATATATATATATATATATATAGTAGAACAGGTTCCGAGTTATATATGAGGTATGCAGGGATACACCAGACTTCCTTCTATATTTATTGCAACGATTCACCTTCACAGAGGGCATTATCAGGCATCGCATGATGTGGCAATGATGCGAAGTCCTTACTGTATAACGAGCCAGCCATGCCTTATATGCTCTGAAGAGTGATTCAACCCATTACTAGAAAAAAAGTTCTTTGGTGAACTAGAGACGTTGTTCCCTATCAACATAAACTGGCGCAGGGAACAACGTCTCAACTCCACCAAAATTTTTTTTTTTTCAAGTAATGGGTTGGATCACTCTTCACACGGATGTATTTCAGAGCGCATTACGCATGGCTGGCTCGTTATACAGTGAGGACTTCCCATCAACGCCACATCATGCGATGCCTGATAATGCCTTCTGTGAAGGTGAGTCGTTGCAATAAATGAAGAAAGAAGTTTGGTTACCTGCTTACCTCATATATATATATATATATATATATATATATATATATATATATATATATATATATATATATATATATATATATATATATATATATACATATATATATATATATATATATATATATATATATATATATATATATATATATATATATATATATATATATATATATATATATATATATATATATAGCTTTCGCATTGATGATCTATTAGTAGCTGTCTAGGTTTTACAATCTAGTCTTAATGTTTTTTTTTTTTTTTCTTCATATCAATATCAAGGTTTTGATCTCTAAAGCAAATCTTACTTTTACTTGGTATATCTTATCTGAGTGCAGGTATTCCCCAACCCACCAACACACTGCCGGCAGACACCTGTTCCAACACTCTTCACCAAGCGGCTGTGACGGCTGACTAGCTGGCATTCTCTCCTAGAGGATGCAAAGTCTTTCACCTCTACCTTACCCTGAAAATCTAATTTATTCTAATAATCGCTGACAAAAAAAAAAAAAAAGGAAAACCACTGGGTAAAGATGTATCCCAATATGATTTTTTTTTTTTTTTTTGTGTGTAAAGTGAGCCCCAAAAGATGCCTAACCAGCAAACTTCCGGACCCCAGACAGTCTGTAAGAGAAGTATTCGTGTGCACAGTCACTCCAGCGTCACGAAGCGCGAGATTAGGTTACGGCACATGGGCCGGGAAACACGAGAAACAACGAAAAATACTCGTGCCACGCCCAACCTGCCTGTCCACTCCTCGGCACTTGTTTAGTAAAGGACTGAAAGCTTTCCAGTTGACAGACTCACATAGTGATTTACTTAACAGCAAGAGCACTGCTGCCAGCTGTCGCAGGAGATGCACAGCTTCATCTACACTGCCTGGTTACTTTGTGGGTGACTAAAGCTCTGCGTGCCAACTGGTACTTGCGAGAGTCCTATTGAAGTGGAATTTAAGATAATATCTATCTACCTATCCATCCATCTACACACACACACACACACACACACACACACACACACACACACACGCACAGGGCATCCATCGGTATTAAATATACAACGAACCCCAAATCCAAATGACAACAATTGTAGAAAATTAAGGTTTGGGTATCTCTCACGGTCACACTCTTTACCGAGAAGCAAGAACCAATTGATTAGGAATTACATAACGCCTGGCCTTCATCAGATGGGGCAGCTTGAGACACACACCCTGGAGGATTTAACAACACTAGCATGCCATTTTTTTTTTTTTCAGACTGAAGATAAGGTTGCATTTAAGCGCACGAGCTCTCTCTCTCTCTCTCTCTCTCTCTCTCTCTCTCTCTCTCTCTCTCTCTCTCTCTCTCTCACACACACACACAAAAAAAAAAGGCGGGGGCTAGTAGTAAGAAAATAAATTAATAAATAAAACATGTCAGAGGTTAACCCTGAAGAACATGAAGAAAATATGACATAAGTGAGGCACGTTAGACCCAAAACACTCGACATTTTTTTTTTTTTTTTACAACAGGCACAGCTGAGTGCCATTAGTTCATATACTTAAAAAAGTTATCTGACTTTCCAAAAAAAAAAGTTAGAATAATGTGTGTGCAGCGATGACATTCCTCACACTCCTTTTCCAACACATCTTGGAACTTTTTAAATTGGGAGTCAAATTATCTACAAAGTTCGTTTTCTGGAATCAACTGGTAAAGTAATATCCTATGCGAAAACTGCCGAGTTCGAGTCCAATACTTGACTCCGTGTAAATGAGCCAATGTGTGTGGCTTGGTACTCATGGTATAATGCAGACAAAAGAAACAAGTTACCAAAACATATCCATTTATGTAAAGCCAGTGTACTCTACTATAATGCAAAAATATGTCTAGACGTATTTGAGGGAAGTGTTTCTTAAACAAAAGAACCAACAGATTTTTTAAAGTTTCTTAAGCAAAAAAATGCAACTGATTTCTTAAGCTTCCTAACTTCAGGAAACATTTTTTTACTTACCAGCCTGCACATCATCATCGCGGGCAGTTTTGTTATATAAAAACCGTCACCATTCTCTCGAAAAACACAAAACATGATCGAAAATGTAGCAAAATGGTTTCTATGGAAATATTCAGCGGTAACGTTCTAGTGTAGACTGACAGGAAAGTGAAATATCTTACTAAGTCATAACAATCAAGAAAGTAAATAAAGCTGAAGGTTTAAACTCTCCTTTATATTGGTTTCATCAAACTGATTCACAAACGAGTTTATTATTAAGTGTTTGAATTCAACATCAAATAACAGGAGCTACGTACTAATATGATGCATTTAATCTACAAGATGTAAGACAAAATTTTAAGGTTAAATTATTCTTCATCTACTGCTTCTTATTGTCTCTGATGTGGTTTTTGGACACAGAATATCACACCAGGTTGTTAATGCAGAATCATTAGGGAGGTTTAATGAAAGGTTAGACAAATTTATGAATGAGGATGATAGGCGGATATAAACAGGGATGTTACCATACAGGGACGGCTACGTGTAGGCCCGATGACTTCTTGTAGGTTTCCTTATTGCCTTATGCTCTTATATTCTTACGTTGACTATTATATTAGTTCAGCTTATTATTATTTTTTTTTCATTCGAGTTCATCCTATAATGGCTCACCTGGACAGTGCAGCGTCACAGGTGGTATCTGTTAATTGTTTAGTCACGTGATGAGACCCAGCATCCTTGACATACCGTACCTTAATTTTCTTTTATAATTGTTCCTGATGGGAGTTAAAATGTCGTGCTTCTATGCTGCACGATCTTGTTGCGTCCCTAAATCTCTAAGACTGGCCTTTGTGAGTTCAAGGGATCGCGTTCAAGTTTTTTTTTTTTTTTTATCAGTTTTACTTAATCTGTATTATTTATATATATTTCCACTCAGACGATCACATACGACTTCCAACTACAACAAAAAACATTGAAATTAGATTCATCTCATTTCAAAATAAACTTCATTAAACATCTCCCGACAAGGCTTCTATTGTTATAAGATTTATTTTTCTAATACTTCAATCATACGGTTTATTTTCCTGTAACTTTCAATAAGGTTAATTATCAAATAACTGTATTCATCTTCCCATACTTCGACCACAGTTTTTTTTTTTTTTCCCCTTAAGTTTCAAAAAGGTTCAATCTCGAGTAACCGGTAAATCGCATCTTTATCTAATCAGGAACAAGGAAGCGGCGTCTTCTATGGTGTGCCGGCTATCCGTCTTACGTCATTTACTGGCAGTGACCTCTGCTTCCCTTGTGTACTAATTTTGTGATAGTCATTAGGGTATCTCTTCTTGTATTCTGCTGCTATTCTCCGGCTTTGTTAGTCTTGTGATGACTCAGCGCATCTTGTTGTTCTAGGTGGTTACGTCTCGTCTCTCAGCTATCAGAGTGTTGATAGCTTCTTGTAATCTTGGTGCCTGATTTCGTGTTTATCATCTTTCCTCATTTATTCTACTTTCTTATTTCCTTCTTCATTTCTTCATTTATGCCTCGTTCTTCCTTCTTCTTATGTGTTTCATTTCTTCTTGTTCTTCTTGGTGATTCTTGGGTTACAACAAATATACAGATTTAGTTAACATTTTCAAGGCAGATTCCAGTGAGATACGGACACATATCACTGTGCGTGTATCCATAAGGCATTTATATACCGATAGAAGAATAATGAAGTTGGTATATTTTGAGAAGCTTCAAACACACGCTGGAAAAACACTTTCAAAATGTTGTGTGACGTTCAGCGTTCATTACTCAGTCATAAAGGAAAGTAACAGTATATTATGACAGCCAAGATGTATGTTTCATTGGATCAAACTAAGGTATCGCTCTAAATCTATCATGATTGCTTTGAGAGTTTCAAAACTCAATACAAAAAACACACATTTCAAAAGGATCAGGAGCTTCATCCTTTCATTCTATGAAATCCCGCTGAAAAGCATCATAGAAATATATTTCAAGGAATCTATAAAAAATAATATACCTGAGCAAAGGAGTTTTCAGTGAACATTCAGAACCTCTAACCAATCCTGATTTCATGTAATTAAAGATCATTCAACAGATACAAATCATAAATCGTGGAGAATATATATATATATATATATATATATATATATATATATATATATATATATATATATATATATATATATATATATATATATATATATATATATATATATATATATATATATACACAAATTTAGATGTTAGAAAAACTGAACTCTTACAATACAATACAAGAACATGAACGTGAATCAAATTATGGTGGTTAGTTTAGACAGTTATAGGGATCATCATTTTCTCTTATACACATTACTAAACGCCTTCGAAAAAACATTAATATCTGAAAATATAATCTTTAACAAGTGAACTACAAAGCAATACTCCAGACGTAGAGCGGTGCAGGCCACGGCCGCCATTACTAATACCGGTTCTCCAGCGACGGAGCGATGGAAGAAACTTACTTGTTCAGCGATCAGTATCTTAATTTTTTTTTTCTCTAGTCTAAAAATGGTAACTCACGTCCTGAAACATTCATATATTTATCATTATTTTCTTTCTTTTCCGACTGTGTGTGTGTGTGTGTGTGTGTGTGTGTGTGTGTGTGTGTGTGTGTGTGTGTGTGTGTGTGTGTGTGTGTGTGTGTGTGTGTGTGTGTGAAGTCTACATAAACATCTACACGGGAGGTCTCATTTTCCACTCCCATATCTTTCCAACTTATATGAATATCTCAAAGTATCTGTGTTTATCGTATACATGCTTTACAAACAATCATCAAGTATTAATCGAGATGAGTGGGCACATGACGCGTGTACGTGCCTTGAGGCGAGGCTCAGCTGTGAGCGGCCTGCACGGCAGAGCTGCTTCACAAGGTCGGCGGGAATTACTACCACAACATGTAGACTTGTAGAGGGTGAGAGGTCACGAGGCTGATCATTAATTGACGGCAAGGAAGGGAGCTGATTAAACACTTTCCCTGCCACTCAGGGCCCGTCGCCCTCCCCCGAGATGAGGGTTGAGTGCCATGACATTACAAAAAAAGTTTTCTAATAACAAAACAAACACAGTTTTTTTTAATATAGACAGTCATTGTACCATGAGCTCCACTATGCTGCAATCACATCTTGTGCCAGATCATCACAATATTGTTGACATGAGGGTGATAGTATCAATACATAACCTGCAACATTCAACAGTCCCTACAGAATCTCTTATCAGACAGTTGAACATTTCCTGCACGCGTCTTTGGCGACGCAGCGCAACATGCAATCAACTTCATATATGATGTTCTTCCTACGCTTGTATATATATATATATATATATATATATATATATATATATATATATATATATATATATATATATATATATATATATATATATATATATATATATATATATATGTACACGGATCGCGCTCCATAGTGTGTGTGTTGATAAGTGTTGGACTTGGGCTTCAGATTACAAATAAGTTAAGTAAAAAGCACATGGAAACACAGAAGTGGCTTTTTCTAAAATTTTTCTTCGTGGAAAATGTTGAACTTCTCTACCCCATTTCGGCTCATTGTAAGTGAAATTATACTTTTAATAGAAAAAATGCTTTGTTTCCTTAATTCATTTCATAAACTTTTCGTTATCCATTTTATTTTTTTATAAATGCCTAATCTTAGATCAATAATTCAATTAATCTCCGATTGACATCTATAATGTATGTAAATGGATTATTAAGTAAGCAAACAGGCAAGTAAATAGGTAAGTAAGCATGTAACCTAGTTCACTGTAACCTGATTCATATCATCCAGCTCCACAGGCTTTCGCATTGGGTGACCCAAGGGATATATCTATAGTGTAATTACTACCTGCCATCTGACAGGTGAATGTCTCGTATTTTGTTCTTGATTTGTTCTTGTTTCATACTGTCTCTCTTTAATTCCCTTTGAAAAGTTATTGTTTATTATAAAGGCTAGTCAGTTCTGTTTTATATAATTGAGTTTCATCTGCCTAAATAGCTATAAATAAATGTTTCAAATGTATTATATATATATATATATATATATATATATATATATATATATATATATATATATATATATATATATATATATATATATATATATATATATATATATATATATATATATATATATATATATATATATATATATATATATATATATATAGTTAAGTGTTCTATGTCGTCTCTGACGATTCTATTCCTCCGTATATCAGTTAACTCTATACAGTAGACCCATCCGTCCTCGTATACAGTAATTTTTATATATGGAAGGATCAACTCACAGAGCTCAGCTGAAAAGTAGAAGCTTTCCTTCTCATCGACCTCTCTCTTGAATATCTCACTCACCATAGTTACTGTTTTTTTGTATTTGCTAACTGCATGCCCATGTTCTTCTCACAACGTCGCTGTACAATACTTTCTATTCATTTTCACCCATTCTGTCTATGTTATTAATGCATGAGTTAACAAATTTCTTCACTCTTTCAACACGTTTACTAGTAAACTTTGAAATTATCTGATTATTTTTTCTCTTCTTGCTAAGAGTTAAACTGAGAAAATAAAGACATCTCCGAAACTAAAAATGACATATTATTAGAATCTTCTTTAAAACTTATCTCCTTCCAAGCTGCGTATTGAGCTGTCCTTCAGCTAGCCTGTTTTTTTTTTTTTTTTTTTTTTTTTTTTTTTTTTTTTTTTTTACCCTAAGCCAGACTCCTCAACACACACACATGACCAAATCTGCTGCGCCAGACAGTTGAGGCCACATTCCGTCTCCTCAGCCTGCACCTGGAGACAACATTCTCTTGACAACACCTGCTCTATTAATATATCATATTTACAAATAGTATACAAACGTGTATATATATATATATATATATATATATATATATATATATATATATATATATATATATATATATATATATATATATATATATATATATATATATATATATATATATATATATATATATATATATATATATATATATATATATATATATATATATATATATATATATATATATATACGAGTATACGAGTATATATATATATAAACGAACTAAATCTTATCTTATTTGCAATTCACATGCATTTCTAACAAAAACGCAGTGTTACTTCTCATTATTATAATTTTTACGACGCTTATATCTCTCGGCAAACAATACATTATGTGAATCTGCCTTTACGTTTAAAGTATGTTATATTAATATAATTTGGAAAGACAGCGATTTCACAACATCAAAGAGCGTCCTTGTATTGTAAACGAGAGGCACCAGAAAGCGGGCCTGCCGACACATTAGATCAGCAACAAGGCTGTTAAGTTACGCCAAAAATATATATGAATTACTTCATATACGGTGAAAAAAAAAAAAAAAAAATTCTATCATGATACAAACACGCAAAAAAGGATAAAACATTTTCATATAGAAACATTGATAAGGAATGTCGACGAAATGCACTATGAGATACAAGGAAGATCTAAAAATAAATAGGTGGACAATATCTTAATCAATTATTTTAAATATCTACAATAAGGTCATACGGTGCTGTTAAATACGTGAATCTCAATGATAAATTCCCCCCGCGACACCTGCACGCCTTCCTACTCCTATAGAAGCAGCCGGCGACACCCTGGGACTCTTCGCGATCCTTCCCTCCATTCTCATTGGCCTCAACGGATGGCGCGGCGAATTATAGGAATATCTGACAATATCCGAAATGCCTGCTTCCTGCGGCAGCCGACCAGTCCCTTGCAGAGCCTCGACACGCCGCTAAGATGGGTGTCGGTGGGCTGGGTCTCGTAACACTCACAGCCTCGCCCCCAAGAAGGACCTTCACGGGTAGTATGGAATTCAGATTCGATGCAACGATCATCAATATATCAGCAAGGGTTGGTGGGGGAGACATTGTGGGGGGCGCGTCGCCTTACTCACCCACCATAACTAATCACGCACCGCTGCCCTTTGGATCATAAGGAAATTATCTGAGGGAATAACAAGAAAATGAAAGTTTGTGACAATTAAGACTATTTTTGGCGCGTGTGTTAAATCCTCGTTTCATTACCCAGTCTTAGATAAAAATGTCAGTAAATACACAAGATTTTAGCAGTTATAACAGATTTTCTCAAACTTCTGTGCTTCTCACAAATATGACGTAATCTTAAAGTGTGTGTGTGCATGTGTGTGTGTGTGTGTGTGTGTGTGTGTGTGTGTGTGTGTGTGTGTGTGTGTGTGTGTGTGTGAGCATTACGTGCCCCCACATGCACAATCAGCTTCATCTTCCTGCCCTATAAACACCCCTTGCCTTCAGAGATGCACGAAGGCAAACACCCCCTGAGAACAGCCTTTACAGCGTGCATGAGTAATGGGCCACCCTAACCCAACGACCCTTCATCCCGCTCCCCGCACTCACTCACATTCTTCCGTCCTCCTTCCTCCTTCCCTTCTTTCCTGCCTGTCCGCCGTCCGCTACCACTACCAGAAAGTGAGCATTAATAAACTTCCCATCAGCACATCATCAACCACCACACAACACCCGCTGTCTTGCTTCCGTTCAACCTTGCCACAACACACCAACAGGACAGCCCAGATGGCTTGACTGATTTCTTCAATTAACATTCATCTCCTCTCCTCTCACAAACCCTTACTTCCCCTACCTTTCCCTTGCCTCTTTCCTCTCCTCCTCCATCTCCTCTTCCTCCTCCTAGTTCTCCTCCTCGTCGTCCTCCTCCTCTCAGATTGACATGAAAGGTGTTTTCTGCGTTACAAGTTCCCTGTTTCATGTAAAGGTCAAGAGAGTAAGTGAATAAGCAACAGGCATTAACTGTAACTTTAGCCATAAGAGTGCCAACAGAGCTCAAAGAGTGCGGACAAGCCCCGCATCTCCAATCCAGCCAGGAGAGGAGGCAGCGAGGGCCGTGCGGGGATGCCTTTACTATACACCGAGAGGGGTGGAGGGGCTGGAGAAGGGGCTATACTTGCCTGGAGACTCAGTGTGAAGGGAGAAAATTAATGAATGAATGCAGGTGTGGTGGAACTAGTGGTGAATGGAATGCAAGAAATGGTGAGTTATCTTTTTATTAATTGTATCTTTCACTAGTTGCTGGGATTATGGGATTTTCAATGGATATGACTGAAGGATTGGAACAATTAATTTATGCTCATGTTACATATGTACAAAAATAAAATTAAAAAAATGGAGATATCAAAGTCTTTTACTTGCAATAACAATAACAAAGAGGTAGACACATGCTTAAACAAAATGTCACTATCAAAACTGCCTAAATTCAATGTAAGCATATATATATATATATATATATATATATATATATATATATATATATATATATATATATATATATATATATATATATATATATATATATATATATATATATATATATATATATATATATATATATATATATATATATACACCATTCAATGCCTTGCAAAACCACACTCCCTAAGTACAATGTAAACATATGAAAATATGTGTACCATTTAATGTCTTGGAAAACTACAAAGTTCAAAATAGCTGGAAATAAAGTCAGGAGGAGAAATTTCAAAACGTAAGTCATTTTAATAATGCTACACATTTTGTAAAGATGAAATTTTAGTTCATGGTACTGTTCTGAACAATATTAAATATATATTAAATATATATGCTTATAAGGTGTTATACATGTCATACAACAACTTAAGCCTAAAATAAAGGTCAGTGGTGAAGCGTGCTCACCACTACTTCATATATATATATATATATATATATATATATATATATATATATATATATATATATATATATATATATATATATATATATATATATATATATATTCATAAATCTGTACAATTTGCGAAAGCATCCTTGCTGTTCAATTCATGAAACAAAAAAACAAAAAAACAAGAGGGGTTCCGGTACGTTAATATCATTACCCATACAGGAGATTTGCTTCTAATTTCAAAAGATACGGCAATTGTAAAATCAGGAATGATCATTATAATTTTCGCCAACAAATACATTCCGAATCAGACAATAATGTTTAAAACTGAGATGAAATATTAATATATGAATGGGAAGCGAACCCAACAAGCGGCGGCGTGAGGTCGGCGGGGCAGCAGCAGGTGGACCCCGCCTGGCCTCCCGCACCGCTCCGGGCTGCATCCCGCCACTCAGGAATGTACGGCGATTAAAAGCTACTTGTATACCATAATTAAAATAAATATCAACCTAGGAAGCATCGATATGACTCACTCTCTCTCTCTCTCTCTCTCTCTCTCTCTCTCTCTCTCTCTCTCTCTCTCTCTCTCTCTCTCTCTCTCTCTCTCTCTTTCTCTCTTTCTCTCTCTCTGACCGAAACAAAAAATCACCATGCTATAAAGAACAGTTTTTTAAGGGCGCTGGAAATTGCACAGCACGGACAGTCCAATAATACCTGCGCTGCCCCGACCACTACGTCAGCCTGGCATATACAAGGCTACAGAGGCCCATGCTAACTATTCCCTCCTCCTATCTCCCTCCCCATTGCCGTCTCCCTTAACAGTTCTCAACCACTGTACGCTGGCATCACCTTTTAACTCTGACGCCTTCACCAACCCAAAGATGAAGTCTTCAGAAAACAAAAGAGCTCTAGAACATTCATAAGCGAATGATAGATGGATTAATAAAGAATATATGTGATGAATATAAGAACCTGAGATAGATGTATGACAGTTTTGGTCCTCCCATATTAAAGGAAAGATTAAGTCTATTAAAAACAGCACAAAGGAGAATGAAAACAAGTATTCCTTAAGAAAGGAGAGTGAAGCTTTTAGATTTGTATTCCTAAGAGAGGACTTGAGACAGATTTCTAAGTAGTAGAAGAGATATAACAAGGTTACCGTAGGCAAAATTCTCATTATCAGTAATCATGATAAAACAAAAAATAATGGGTTCAATCTTGAAAATATTATATTTGAATTTATAAAAGATATAGGAATGAACTAGTTCCAAAATAGAGGGGTAGATGAATAAAAAATAACTCATTAATTATGTTGTTAGTGCTGAGTCATAAAGAAGCTTTTAAAGAACAAATTCGACTTGTTTATGAATGAGGATAATTGGTGGTTTCGTACAGGGCCAGCACGTGTATGCCTGATGGCTTCTTGTAGCTTCCCTTATTTTCTTACAAGTATGCAATTAATCTGAAATTAGTAAAAACCTAAGAGGAACTTGGGATACGTAAATGAACCAGAGATGGGTGTATGGACCTGAGTAAAATAAATGGATCCGAGGTAAGTGTATGGATCTGAGATAAGTGTATGGACCTGAGATAAGTGTATGGACCTGAGATAAATAAATGGACCTGATAAATAAATGGACCTAAAATAAATAAATGGACACGAGATAAGAGTATGGATACGAGATAAGTGTATGGACCTGAGGTAAGACGAGTGTGTTTTTCCATAACGTGGTATGTCGAGGGTGCGTCTTGTATTATATGTTTTGAATGTACTTAATGTCGTTTATTTTATGTCTTTGTGTTGATTTTTTTTTTTTGTGCGATTTATGTATTGTATGTTTTTTTTTTATTTTTTATTATTTTTTCACCATATGTGGGATGCGCCTTAACTTTTAGTATGTGTTGTTTGGACCATGATATTGTTTCGTTAATTATATTGAGTACGCTGTGTGGTCAATATAATGTCATTTCACTTCAGATCATATATAAACTTGAGACGAGAGTATGAGTCTGAGGTGGGTATACCAGCTTGACACCAGCGTATAAAGCCAGGGAAACAAAAAGCCACAGAAACCTAAACAAAAGCCCTGTTCGCTTGAATCGTAGTCTCACCAAAAAGCAGAGAATGATTTTCTTAACCTCTGATTTACTATGGAAGAAAAAAAGAAAAGAAATCTTGTCCTCCATCGCAGGCCTACACAACAGGAAATTCTGCTCCCTGAAAACGCCCAGAAACATCGACCTTTTATTATTCTTCATTTTTCTGTACCCCTTGTGTGTGTGTATCTTTGTGTGTTGGTGGTGGGTGGGTGGCTTTTTCGTAGGTGTGTGTTACCTGTATTGAACAATGGCAGAAAATATGAAGACATACAAAAATACGAATTTCGATGTATGATCAAGGTACTTAATGGTGGAATGATTATTAACAGCCCCTAATTATGTCATAAACAAAATTACGTTAAGTTATAATGGTACCATCAGTATCGTCACAATCTCGTAGGTATGGCAGATTCATGTTACGATAAAGGAAGCTCCAAAATATTTTCCTGTTTAGTCTTATATTCTTCTAATTCTATTCGCTGCAGTTTTTCTCTTCTTTTTTTCGGATCACGTTCCCTCCCTTCCATCGCCGCCTCCTTTTTCTTTATCCCTGCCCTGCCCATAAGCAATGACCACCAGGTGACACTTCATATGATTAGATGTACTAAACTCCACCCTCAAAAGCAAATACTTATACGAAAAAAAAATACTGCATTTCATTCTTTACGAACATTCATTTATATATGTATTATGATTCAGAGAGCGTGCACGAATGTGACCTGTGACTTCCAACACGCATAACATAGATACAGAGATCAGAGTTCAGCGACTCTTCTATGCCGCTCCAGATTTATATGTCATGAACTGTGTGAGAGCCTGCTTAAAAACACAGCGTAGATTTGCGTCCGAGGTTGTTTGTACGAAGAGGAAAATGTATTCTTTTCTTGTATGTTACGAGCTATTAGACCACCCGAGATATTTCAAACCCACTTCCTGCACACACACACTCACACACACACACACACACACACACACACACACACACACACACACACACACACACACACATACACACACACACAAGTATAATAGCACACAACATAACTGCATGTCTAAAATTTTAATTATAATATGAGATAAATGAGGTATTTTCAAGTCAATAAATCACAATAAGATTCCTGCAATCAAATTACTGCAATCAAAAGGTGCTGAACTATCTCAGTTTCAGAAGACAATGATAAACGGTAACGTCAGAGGTATTACGTTTCCACTATACTCGTGTAAGGAAAACTTTCTCTGCGACTCGGCTGGAGTTTGGATAAATAACAAAATTGCTTTGTTTTGCACACAAACAAGCGGCTCCCATCAGGAAGTTGCGTGAAGGAGAGGAGCTGCCAAGCACCGCAGCGCTATAAATCCATTATTCCACATACTGATCCCCACATCTCTTGACTTTTACCCTCTGTTTCTGTCCTTACCAATGAATGATTTCCCAGAAATACATATAAAAACACACTTTCACAGACTGCTTGTATGCTTTTTGCAAAGTCAACACCGTAGTATATGTAAAAAAATATATATAAACCTTAACAAAACAGAAAGACAGGTTATATACTTTTCTAACGCCAAAGGCTCTCTATTTACACAATACACTACATAATATTATATACCTACAAACATCCACTGCCACTACAGACATTCACAGGGTAAACCTACGCCTACCTACAAATACATACTTCACTCCGACTGAGACGGCAGGAACATGAGTACAAACCCAAGTCTACAGACACACACCAAGGGCGTCATTGACACTTGCCTGGGGAGGGGCGTCCTGGCACCACAAGGGGAAGGGAGGGCATGGTAGGCTCACATTAACAGACTGAAACAAGACCAAATCAGGAGTATAATAAAAACCATAAAACAAAAACATGGGATTCAATAATGGCAACTGAAATATCCAAAGAATGGCTTGCTCCTCAGAAATCGGGATA
>NC_087153.1:5002500-5005000 GCF_035594125.1 Scylla paramamosain
TATATATATATATATAAGTTTTATAAAGTAAATGTGACGTTTAACTAACATTCAACAGGTGGTTTGGGTGTGACGTATAAGCACATACAAATGAATGGAGACGAGTATTTACATTTTTTAATACTCTCTCTCTCTCTCTCTCTCTCTCTCTCTCTCTCTCTCTCTCTCTCTCTCTCTCTCTCTCTCTCTCTCTCTCTCTCTCTTTGCAGTGTGTCTTCAGCTCCTCCTCTCCAGCCTCCTCTTCTGTATAGAAACATATTTATGGCACACTCGGGAGTAATACCAACATCACACAACTTCACTCAAATCATAATTACTGCTACTTGCTGACTGAAAGTACAGTGTATTATATCTCACATCATCTATCTAAAAAAAAGTACTCAATTATCGTACATAAAACGAAAAGATCATATAAAGCTGGGCCAACAATATAACGTACAAGATGTGTTAAAAATAAACCAAAAAAGCAGCTACAGTAATTTCTGGCCTCAGTAGGCATGCAAATATGATAAGAAACATGCTAAATGTAAGTATAAATGGTAAAAAAAAAGTGTGGGCTGCAGAGTAGATTTGAGCAGCCGCGACAAAAAAGGATGAGTCTGACCAGCGAGGGGAAGGAAGGCAAGTTTACATATTAGAGCAACATCGCCTTCCTCCCCTGCCGCCGCCAGACTGACAGGTGACGGAGCTGCGTCCGCCGCCCTGACGACAGCAAAGTTCCGCACACCTGGATAATATTAATTATCAGGCAATCATTTTGACTTAAAAAAAATAAGATTATATGAAGAAAGGTAAGACACCTCTCCACCAGTATGAACACACACACACACACACACACACACACACACACACACACACACACACACACACACACACACACACACGCACGCACACACACAGGCAAATATGAGGCCAGGAAAAAGAAATTACTGGGGAATCTCCATATGAGAGCGCCCCTTCTGCCCCCCGCTCCGTCCCGCTCCATCATGTCTCCGCCTTCTGGGCACCGCACGTCTCCTACTCCTGCCAGTGTTTTGTGTCACCAGAGCAGCTAAATTCCATGCCGCTCTCAGGTGTTTAAACTAAATCGTGTGCATATGGATTATTTTCTTTATAGCACTAGGAATTTCGCCCCTATGAGGTGAGCAAGACTAATACTTGACTCCTTTGTAGACTAAATGTAATATCATGAAAGGTGTACCACAGACCCACTATACGTTCTTCAGCTCATGTTTTTTTTTTTTTGTTTTTTTCATGTGACAAACTGTAAACATAAATTGTACATCTGAATAATGTTGGCAAATAAAAAATAATGCTTTGCTTTAATTCCAATGCTAATGAATCAATAAATTCCATTCGCGTATTTTGTATGAACTATACGGTCACAAAGAAGAGCACAGTACGGACAAAGAAAAATAAAAATAGCCTAGGAAGTTAATAAAAGGTCATAATTGTTACTTTCATCGTACTTATGTGAATGCCAAAAGACCTCCTCAGAGACGTATAATAAGCCTTCTGAATTGCAATAATTATTTCACTGAATGAGAGGTTCTGTTTGTTTGTTTGTTTTTCACGAAGATGAATGCCGGGTTTCAGTGTTATACAGATAATCTCGCAAATTCCAGGATGAGAAACTAAACAAGACGCCGATATTTGGAATTCCAACTGGAACAGTAAAAAGTCGAGAGAGCTTTGCACATAATACCGATCAGGCTGCATGATTTTCAATACAGGAATAAATAAATATCATGCCCATACGACCATTTGCTCACCTTTTATTCAGCTCAACTCTGCCACAGATAAAGCAACATACTGAGAACATTTCAAATCAGAGCGGCCTCGTTGTCTTGGATACACCACAGGTCTTGAGATCCATCAAAGGCTTGCAAGACTAGATTATTAGATCCTGACAAGGACTGAACTTCACTCCACACTAAAAGGTTAACACAAGGCAGTGATGTGCTGGGTTCTTCCTAAGGCTCTTCCACAGTTCGGAACCGAAATACCCAGTCTGTATGTTTCTATATACACTCCTGACACATGTAAAACACAAACCTGCAACAGCGTATGCATACACTGCAGATTTACTTGACTTATTATTAATACACCAGGTACCTTGTCAAAACATCAGCGGTGTTCTGTACAAGACGTTTCACTGACTCGCAAGAGAACCGATTGTTATATCATGATGACTTGGATGAGTGGATTTTATAATTAGATTATCAACTAATAAATTATGTACATAAGAAGTAACACAGACAAGAGAGTGCTGTCAATAAAATAGTCATAAAATACTAGAACAAATAATAAATCAAACAGAATAAATAAACAAGTAAATACACAAATAAATAAATCAATGAAAACAAAACTGAAAGTTCAATGTTTATGTGGCAAAGACTAATTATGTTCATATGTATATAGTTGACCTACCGTTATAAAACTTAGGCTCTTTTATCTTCATCCTCTTCATTACAACACAATTAGTCCAATAATACTGAAG
>NC_087153.1:5010000-5012500 GCF_035594125.1 Scylla paramamosain
ACAAAAAAATAAATAAAAAATAAAATAAAATAAAATAAAATAAATAAATAAATAAATAATTTTGAGGTCCACGAAAACAAAATGGGCTGCTATTAATGTCAAGAATAATACTGATCATGGGAGACACTGCACCATGTGAAAATGCCAGAAACGAAACCCATATTATTTCACAAAGCCATGCTGACAAAAAATAAATAAATAAATAAATAAATAAATAAACTGATAAATAAACATGGATAAATAAATAGATAAATAAATAAACAAACAAAAAACGAGATGAGTAGTGCAAGATGACAGAATCCTTTGCCTTCAATTAGGACTTGCAATGATTCTAAGATGACGATGGTGTAAAATATAGCGCTCGACTCAATACCGAGAGATTCACGGTTCTTATCCTGTTCCAAGAGAACGAACTGTGGAGTTTGGCTCTTGCTTAAGGTAAGTTTCGTCTTAATTCAATATGCATTATACATATTAATAAGTTAAAAGATGTCTGCTATTTCCGATGTTTAACAATGTTGCGACCTCTGTTCAGCTGGCAGTGAATAGATACAGGATGTAAGACGAGGAGTTGTGTCCCTGCTTCACGACAGGAAACGCACACACACACACACACACACACACACACACACACACACACACACACACACACACACACACACACACACACACACACGCGTACATACAAAAACACACACACACACACACACACACACACACACACACATACATACAAAAACATACACACACACACACACACACACACACACACACACACACACACACACACACGTATATACGATTGGCGGTCCAGGCGGAATCTGATACTTGCAAGTATATAATACACTCCCTGAAGAATTAAAAGGGTTACTGCGTAACGTTTCGAGGAAAATGCTGTCCCCAGCTCATAAAACAGAGTAATAAAAATTGCTTTACGTTACATTCTGAGGATGGAAACAGCATTTTCCTGAAGTGTCATGCGATAAACGGTGTCTTTAATTTTCCTGTGTGTGTGTGTGTGTGTGTGTGTGTGTGTGTAATATATATATATATATATATATATATATATATATATATATATATATATATATATATATATATATATATATATATATATATATATATATATATATATATATATATACGAGTATATATATACATATATATATAAAGCGCTCGCGCGCGCCAGAGAGAGAGAGAGAGAGAGAGAGAGAGAGAGAGGAGAGAGAGAGAGAGAGAGAGAGAGAGAGAGAGAGAGAGAGAGAGAGAGAGAGAGAGAGAGAGAGAGAGAGAGAGAGAGAGAGAGAGAGTGTGTGTGTGTGTGTGTGTGTGTGTATGTGTGTGTGGTAAAGTAGATAGGGAGATAGATAGACGGACAGGGAGACAATCAGATAAACGGATACAGACACGTAAAGAGATACGTATACACATATGTATATCTACATATACATATGTATCGATATATAAATTGAGATGAATATAAATACATGGCAACAGAAATAAATCCTTGCGCATACGATTATAAATTTCTAGACAGACACACGAAAATATAGCTATGAAAATAAACAGACAGGTGGGTGGACAGATCCAGCAGCAGACAAACAAGGCAGAGGAACAGAGAGGCAGATAGGGAGACATATCTACAGATGCTGTGAGCGCCGGCGATCGGTGAATAAAGCAAACAACAATAAAGACTGAACTCTTCCGTGTGGTGCACCTGTGACCAGCTCCAGCCAGGGCGAGGAAGCGCAGCCAGGATTAGACAGAAATACAGCATAGACAGGCACACTGGGGGGACCGACTCACCCTCCTCGATGTGACATGTAGATAGATACTGATAAAAAAAAAAAAAGACTGGATGGTAGATTGATAAACAGGAAGACTGACAACTGGCCAACCACTTAGCTAACTACCTCGCTTACCAGACCGGTCAGCTATCAAAATGCCCAGACAATCATCAGCAAGCCAACCAAACAGACGTACAGAAATACGGCCACACCAGCCAACCAGCCATCTAGCTAACAAACGCAGATGACCAGTTAGCTAACCATTCACACATACACAGACACACATGTAGATATACATACATACGGACAGTTTGACATTCAAACAGACACACGTAGTGCATTCCACCCAACCAGTCATTAGCCAACCAGCTAGCCAGCCAACCAGAGAGAGCCATAACATCTCGCCGACCAAGCCTCCCTCCCCTTTCCCTCTCTGCTCGTAAGACGTAAATCATCTCACATAAATATCGGATTAAAAACAAAACTACAAATGAAAGATCTCCACAGCCACATGAAGTGCAAATGATGACAACGGGAGAAACAAAAACATTAACACTCCTTTTATCAAGTTGGGGGAAAAAGAGAGGGCAGAGGAAAAAGAAAAGAGAAAATCCTTAGTTGTGTTCCAGGTGCAGAAGAAACATCGGAGACGGGCAAAATCGAAACTCGGTCGAGAAAGGGATGGAGGTGTGAGGGGCGTGAGGGGTTTAGGA
>NC_087153.1:5015000-5037500 GCF_035594125.1 Scylla paramamosain
GCAGCAGCAGCAAGGGGCAAGGCGTAACCTTACCCTGCATGGCAGTAAGTACTTAAGGGTGCTTCGCTGGCTCCGCAAGTGTATTATCCCACACGTGTTCATTCCTCCCAACCATTACTGCCTGCCCTCAATTAAGACTACAATTAGTATAGCAAACGGCTACGACGTACATACCATGCTATTTAATTCAGATGATAACAATATAAATTCACATAAATAATTTTTAATGTGTGTAAGAAGAAAAAATGTATGTCTATCTTTTTTTATTACAATAATGGTTGAAAATTCGAATTATATATATATATATATATATATATATATATATATATATATATATATATATATATATATATATATATATATATATATATATATATATATATATATATATATATATATATATATATATATATATATATATATATATATATATATATATATATATAGCGACATTATGATGCTTAGATTATTTTTCTAAAGTGGTACTAAAACACCACTAGGGCAGTCTATACACGCATCTTTATAAAAGGAATATATGCAAGAAAATTTATTTTCTTATGAAACAAACATGTCTGAATGGGTTTCAAAGCACATAGATGAATTTTTCTTTCTTTTCACTACACAACCATCCCTTGGTGAAAACACACACTGTAGTTGTAATGCTAAATAAATAAAGAGGAACAAACAGTAACGCTGAGGGAGCAATCCACTGACGCTGCAGGGAGAGTACACACGTATGTAGTCAATAGTGATATCTTTTCCTTTTTTTTTCTTTTCTATCTGTTTCTTCCTATGTGCATATAATCAGGACGTTAGCGGGTTACAATCATGCTAGGTAGCTCACAACCATTACCACAGAGCCACCAGCGTCGGGGTGGCGACGAGGGCATCCACAACCCAGCCTTGGGGACGCCGACGGAGGCTGCGTCCCACACCACCGCGCACGGCTGTCACATTACCGGCGGCACAACAACAGTTCAGAATCACTTTTTACGTAACACACAGGCGGAAGACAATGATTAAGGCTCTGCAGATGCAGAGACTGATTATTTTGTGAAAGCAAGGTAGAGTTACACTTTTTACCACCATTAAACTCTACAAAGCCTTCGTCCATCATGCCAAGCTGACCTACCTTTTATTTTACAGTAATTTTGTGCCCAATACGGCATACCCGCGCGACCCACAACACAAGCTGTGCCCGGACACGTAGCATTAGCGAAACTGCCGCCTGCCCCGCCCCGCCCGCGTGACGGGAAGGGTGGGCGCCAAGCCTCCTCTTCGCCCCTCCATACCCCCACTATGGGTTGCTCGGGTGTGGCGTGACCGATCATTCCACAACCAAATGTCACGACTTGCACAAAGACACTTGCCGCTATATGTGTAATACACAGTAATAATGTTAAGAAAACTTTAATATATGGCGGTGTTTGGCAGAGATGGGGTCACGTTGAAGGAGGGGGGGAAGAAAGGGGACCGTGGGGTGTCACCCTAATGCGGTGGTGGGGGAAGCGTCCCTCATGAGGTTTCGATCCACTCACTTCACGGTTAAGATTTCTTTGCTGAAAATATTTCTTGATCCTGCCAAATTGTCAAATATTTCCCATTATTATCAATCTTTCCTAATCCACTCAAGTTTGAAAATTTCTACAAAAAAGTAATCTTTACTTTCGTTGTCTCACCCTAAAGAAAATAATAGCACAGAAGTAATTACTGAACTACTGGAACGTACAATCTCAAGTATTCTTTGTGACGAACTTGAGTATCAAACCTTAATACTTCGCATGTATATGTATTCTAAATGTACGGTAAAAGCGACTACCGGCCAAAAAAATAAAACTGTGGCAACACTCGGCCAGACTTCATTCAAATCCGAGGAGATGGCGGGCACAGGGGGCCAGCTGAGAACTGTCACTCACGGAGCATCAGGATCGATCATCACAGAATTAATGCGCGTCATCATTCTCATCTCAACTGTGTACCCACCAAGAGTGAGGGAGACGGTAAGTATGGCAACTAAAAATGATACTTGTTAGTAAATCAAATGTACTGTGATTATTATTGTTGTTATTATTACTATTATTATTATTATTTCTTTTTAGTATTATTATTATTGTTGTTTTTGTTGTTGTTGTTTTAGCTGTTGTTGTTGTTGTTGTTGTTATTGTTGTTGCTGCTGCTGCTGCTGCTGCTGCTGCTGCTGCTGCTGCTGCTGCGGCTGCTGCTGCTGCTGCGGCTGCTGCTGCGGCTGCGGCTGCTGCTGCTGCGACTGCGGCTGCTGCTGCTGCGACTGCGGCTGCTGCTGCTAATTTTATCTGTTATAGGTAGCAGTAGTATTAGTAGTCGTACTAGTAGTTAAACGTTTACCTTTTCCAATCATCAATATCATCAACAGCAATAACAACAACACATGATAATAAACACAACAAATAACTTTGACCGACACAGTACAGCAGTAAAGGCAAGGTAACCGTGAGCTGATGCTTTCACCTGATCATCATTGTACATCACTCTTCCCTCATCCAAAGTGCATTGCTACGTGTCCAATGAGTAGCCGCGGTGGTCCAGGAGATAAGCTGCCCCCTTTGTCGCGACGCTCCACGGGGGGCGGGGCGTCGCACGCAGCCCGCCACCATCTCACCTGCCGCCTCGCCACATAACACTTCCCCGCTAATCCATGATGAGCGAGAGGCTTCGGATGGAACTTAAGATAATCATGATTTATTCACGCCTTGCCTAGGGTCATCTCAGTATGAGTATCGTTTTACTAATACGTAATGCAACGCACAACATCGGGATGTGAGGTATAATACTATACCCACTCCACGTCTCCATAATCACGTTTATTCAGCGATGCGGCATCAAAGTACCTCCTGGCAACACTCTCGTGTTCATATTCTTCTTCTGGATTTCATACAAAATACATTTCACTTGGAAATATAGATTTCTCACATATCCATCCTTTATCAATTTTAACTAAATTAATCTGAAGCTTAATACTTTTACAATAATGAATCAGAGTTTCATCTCCTGCTAAGAATTACATTAGCGTGAGCACATAAATGTAAATGCAGAATAAAATACACACACACACACACACACACACACACACACACACACACACACACACACACACACACACACGCAATCAACAAAAGTTCATTAAATATTCGCTTAATATTGTTTAATCTCTCTCTCTCTCTCTCTCTCTCTCTCTCTCTCTCTCTCTCTCTCTCTCTCTCTCTCTCTCTCTCTCTCTCTCTCTGAGTTTTCACTCTGAATTAGAAAACAGCCTGACAAACAAAGAAAATAATGATACTCATATGATAAAATACTAACAACAAAATATTGAAGAAAATAAAGTAACAAAATTAACAGATCACGAATGGGAACGAATAAGCTCATAAACGATTATAACAGAAACATATAATAATACAATATAATGCAATACAATGTAAAAAGGAAATACATTCATTACCAACAAGTGTTAATCCTCAGAAAGACAAAGATGGAGGCATAACATCATAGGCCACTTCACATTATCATGAACGCTAGGATACATGTACTAGTTAGTCACTTGAATAACTTTGCAAGTTAGAAAAGACAAAATTAACACCTCTCTCTCTCTCTCTCTCTCTCTCTCTCTCTCTCTCTCTCTCTCTCTCTGAAAAAAAAAATTTCACAGCGCTTTAAATGTTACCAAATGGCGACCTCAGCAGTAAGGGTAATGTGTATAACGCTCACGATACATTCATTCCCAGCATCAGCACAAAGGAAGCGGCTTTCGTCACCATTTTGTTTCTACCTATCACTGTAAATATACTGACGGCAAAAAATGTGTGTGTGTGTGTGTGTGTGTGTGTGTGTGTGTGTGTGTGTGTGTGTGTGTGTGTGTGTGTGTGTGTGTGTGTGTGAGGGAGCTTGTATGTGTGCTTGCTTGTGTGTGTGAGAGAGAGAGAGAGAGAGAGAGAGAGAGAGAGAGAGAGAGAGAGAGAGAGAGAGAGAGAGAGAGAGAGAGAGAGAGAGAGAGAGAGAGAGAGAGAGAGAGAGAGAGAGAGAGAGAGAGAGAGAGAGAGAGAGAGAGAGAGAGAGAGAGAGAGAGAGAGAGAGAGAGAGAGAGAGAGAGAGAGAGAGAGAGAGAGAGACCGGAATAAAAATGGAAAAAAATACGAACAGCAGAGTGAGGCAGTGGGGCTTCCGGAAAATGGAGAAAATTCACAGGGAGAAAGAGAGAGAGCCCACTTTTTATTGTTTTTCTATCCCTAGTGAAAGGAACATCAAAACGAAGCAAAAATAATGGTATTGCATGGTAAAATCACATTTCCATGTTTTTAGTAAAAGTCTCGGGGAGAGAAATATTTTACCTAAAGCATTTTATTTCCGTAGGATTTTTCTCCTTCATTATCAAAGATGTCCATTCAGAATAATGAATACCAAATAAGGGATTCTCTGCTAATATGCTTTATGATCTAGCAAAAGAGTATGACTAGCAACAGAGAATGTAGATCAATATAGAGAGACGCAGTATTCGGCTGAGAACGTTATTTTCTTCGTCATTATTATCACAAAACACAGTGTACATAAAGTTACATTATTGTACATTGCTAACCGTGGCTCACAACATCACTCCAAAGCCACTTCACGCCACCGTCATCCGCCTTCCAGCCAGCTCTGTATGCAAGACCCGCCTGCCTGCCTGCTTCCCTTCCTGCCTGCCTCCCTGCCTGACTGCCTGCCGCCCGCCCAATGCACGTCCAGGGCGGTACTAAGCATTATGCCTCACTCCAACTCAGGCAGACGAGGGAGCAGCTCAGCCCGCCATAAACATCACACGGACCCCGCCGCACAAAGTTGGTCAGACGAGGGTGACTCAACTTCTTACAAGGTCAAGAAGCACATGCCTTTCCCCCTCATCTCCCCTCGCCGCCACCCTCATTCACCCTCTACACTCTCTTCCTCCTGCTTCCTCACTCACTACTTTAATCTGTCATTCAACCTTATGTCTTTACTCGTATTGAATTCCTCGCTTTTATAATAACCCACCTTTAAAACTCCTCTTCCCTTACGGGTTACTTTATAAATTGTTGAATCTTCACTTTAATTTTATCAGCTAAGGGTTCATCTAGAGACAAAGAGAAATATATCAACTCTCATAAGTATCCGAGGTGAATCGTGTATAGTACAACTTTAAAATGTTAGCACCATGATTTGCAAGGAAGATGATGATAATGATGGTGATGATGATGATGATGATGATGATGATGATGATGATGATGATGATAGTAATAATAATAATAATAATAATAATAATAATAATAATAATAATAATAATAATAATAATAATAATAATGATAATATACAAAGACCTACCACAACACACAATATCCATTTACTTCAGCCCTGAGATCATCATACGTTTCCCACTGGTGTCTCCGGCCGTTTTCCAGTAACTGAGTGTATTAGCTTTGTGAACAGGAGAAAGGATGCAGCAGGCCTCGGAAAACTGTCACAGTAATCAATCTTGTTCTTCGGAAGGGAGAGAATGGGGATGCGTTTTTATCAATGTGCATGAAAAGTGCCACATTTTGCCATGGGACGAAGGTAATAATGAAAGTAGAGTCGTTCTCATTACTGTTAGTGTGTGTGTGTGTGTGTGTGGGGGGGGGGGTGCCACACTAGCACATGTCGTAATATTGGGCAATATAAAGGTTTGAACATGGGTGCATATATATATATATATATATATATATATATATATATATATGTATATATATATATATATATATATATATATATATATATATATATATATATATATATATATATATATATATATATATATATATATATATATATATATATATATAACAAGAAAATACATCACAAGTTGTCAACTTACGATATGACACTTGAATCCGGAACACATGAGCAGGTGACAGGTTCAGAATTAATCATTACGTTCGGGTTCAGCCACAAGGACTCAAATTAGAATTGCGCAAGTTAAATAAAATTCTTTATATGTAGATTATTGTTTTGCGCTTTTTGCTAGAAATTTTAATTCATAGAGTTTCACGAAATCACTGTTTACAATGGTTTATTTATTTTTCCTTGTATGCGAAGCGCTATACTGCAACAACGTGGTGCAATAATGTGTTAAGCGGCAAACGTGTGTGTGTGTGTGTGTGTGTGTGTGTGTGTGTGTGTGTGTATGCGAACGGGCAACACACACATAGTAGAGCTCTCACAACATAAAGCTTTTAAGAGTTATATAAAAATCATTAAAAAAAAGAAAAACGCTGAAAATACTATCAAACGTTGAAGCGTTTGATAGTATTTTCAGCGAGTCATGATCTTCAAAATTAGCTTCCTATTTTCTTTGTTATGCTATATTTGAGTCGACAATATTATTTCCTTTTTATAATGGAAACATGTTTAATATATGCACATTTTTCTAAACATTTCCTTTACTAAACATGTTTAATCATATACTGGCAGACTTTTCTAAATGATACAATTTATTGTCATTTTTTTTCTCAATAGATTTGCATAAGAAAGGCGGTCTTGACGCAGTTTCTTGCTTCAAATAAGGGCACACCGCCAAATAATGTTACAGCTTAAGGATGCCGAAGGAATGAGTTCATTCCGTGGCGCTGCTGAGTATATTTAATAATCTAAATTTATCTGATATTAATATATGTTACTTCTTAACTCAGTGCTGTTAAAAGTACGGCATCGTCATTATTGCCTCACTTTATAATGGTTGTCTAGACCAGTTGCAGAACTGACGAACTTACCTCATGTAAAGGCTACAATCATCACGTGATATCCTTCCTTAAGTGAATGCGAGTACATTTTTCTTTAAGTATCGTTAGAAGAAAAAAAAAAAAAAACGCTATATCCCACAAATCTTTTCAGGCAATGTGCCAGCAGCATTTTTTTTTTCTTTTTTTCCAAATTGATGCACAGGACCAAGCATCCGTCGCTTGAACCCTAGGCATAGATTTCATGTCATAAACAATCAACTATATAACTGTTACAGGATTGTACACAATATTTCCGCCTCGTATTCAAGAAAAAAAAAAACGTTATTATATCTATAAATGTTTTGATCTTATAAAATTCCAATTTTCAGAACACATTCTGTAATGTTCCCGGCGCTCAACAGAGAGTCAAGCAGTGATACAAAAGCAGTGAAGGCGGCGGGGTACGGGTCTTGCCTCACCGTGCATCCTGAGGAGTGACGCAGCAGTGATCGTGACGCACACTTACCTGTCGGGGTAGTAGCTCCTGCTGGGGGAAAAAGAAAACTTTATGATTACTGTGAAAATGATGATGATGATGATGATAATAATAATAATAATAATAATAATAATAATAATAATAATAATAATAATAATGATAATAAAAATAATAATAATAATAATAATAATAATAATAATAATAAAGGGGAAAAAATGCAACATGGTGATTAATTCCTGACTAGATTCACCTAAATAAAACGACTTGAGGCCACACACACACACACACACACACACACACACACACACACACACACACACACACACACACACACACACACACACACACACACGTGCTCGTATCCTTAATAATATCGCTGCTATTTGATACACCTTTCCTTAATTACTAACCATTCTGTGACATCTGTTTTTTTTCTACAGCCACCTCCGAACTTTGTATTAGCTAGAAATTACAAATTATATTACTTTTTTTATCTCCTTTCCTGTAGATGCTTATACAGACTCGGTGGTTTTAGTGCAGTGAATTATTGCATATCGCAGTGAAAGTTTTAACGTGCTGACTAAGACACCACCACCACCACCACCAACACCAACTACAACAACAACAACAACAACAACAACAAAAATAAAAGTAATGATAATAATGTGATTATATGTGTGCTTTATAATCAATATAGTGACAAATTTTAGTCTGGAAATCTCTGCACAGCAACGGGATGCGAAACAATGATAACTTTTATTGTGACGCGGTGTTTGGAACATTATGTCTGCGTGTGATGAGGTCAAGGTAACTGCGCAGAGGCAGGATGAACCTAGAGTGTGCTGCCCGTGCCACAATCAACACGCGGCGGCAAGGTACTGGTCACGATGATCTCGCTGAAGCGTTTGGTGGCAGTAAATAATATAAGTGAATAAAAAGAAACAAACACAAATTTCAAAATATTTAGCAAAATTAAAACACACAGCAAAGAAGATAACAAAAGCGTTTCCATTATGAACAAAGCCTAGCAATAAATCCTGAGCGAAGGAATTATATTCACAGTGACAGAAACTACAGCAAGTCTTTTCAAAACGCACCTACCACCTGCAAGACACTTTCGTTACACAAAGCTAGCCTGGCGTGAAGATTAAAACAGAAAAATGCGGACAGTGCTTTATATATATATATATATATATATATATATATATATATATATATATATATATATATATATATATATATATATATATATATATATATATATATATATATATATATATATATATATATATATATATATATATATATACGAGTATATATATATATATATATATATATATATATATATATATATATATATATATACGAGTATATATATATATATATATATATATATATATATATATATATATATATATATATATATATATATATATATATATATATATATATATATATGTGAGTGTGTGTGTGTGTGTGTGTGTGTGTGTGTGTGTGTGTGTGTGTGTGTGTGTGTGTGTGTGTATCCTATGCTCATGATACTACCTAGACGTCCAATCAATCAGTAATTAAACAATTCACACAGGGAAGCCACAGACTACTGGAGTTCTGATCTCTAAAATTTTTGATTGCTGCATAAGAAACTTGTTTCTTATTGTTTCAACTCGACACAACCTTCTAGAAGACTGAACTCTTCTTCAATGACACTCAACTGTCCCCACTTCTACACTGAACATTCTCGGTCTGTCCGTTACTTACAATCTAAACTGGAAACTTCCGTACATCTCTCTAGCTAAAACAGCTTCTACGAAGTTAGGTGTTCAGAGTCGTCTCCGCTGGTTATTCTCACCTCCCTAGCTGCTAACTCTGTACAGGGGCCTTACCCGTTCATGTATGGAGAATATTTCACATACAAGGAGCGGGGAAAGGGGGGGTGATGTCTATTCATACTGCTTTTTTAGACAGGGTGGAATCAAAAGCTTTTCGTCTTGTCAACTCTTCAACTCAACTCAACTCTTGACTGTCTTCAGCCTCTCTCATCGTCAGTGTTGCATCCCTTGCTATCTTCTACCGCTATTTTCACGCTAACTGCTCTTCTGATCTTGCTAACTGCACGCTTCCATTCCTCCAGGGCCTGGCTGCACAAGAATTTTTTCTTTCTTTCACCACTATTCTGTCCACCTCTCTAATGCAAGAGTTAACCAGTATTGTCAATCATTCATCCCTTTCTCTGGTAAACTTTGGAACTCCCTTATTGCTTCTGTATTTCCTCCTTCCTATAATTTAACTCTTTCAATAGGGAGGTTTAAAGAAACTTGTCCTTTAATTTTCGACGACCGCTTTTGACTCTTCGGGGACCGGCACCTCAGTGAGCCTTTTCTATTATAATTTCATTGCCCTTGGCCAGTGCCCCTCCCACATAATATATATATATATATATATATATATATATATATATATATATATATATATATATATATATATATATATATATATATATATATATATATATATATATATATATATATATATATATATATATATATATATATATGGGGTTTCACTTATACTCTCTTGCACATGGTAAAATGAAAAGCATTTCGTCTCATTAACTCTTCTCCTCTAACAAAATATCTTCAGCGCTCTCTCTCTCTCTCTCTCTCTCTCTCTCTCTCTCTCTCTCTCTCTCTCTCTCTCTCTCTCTCTCTCTCTCTCTCTCTCTCTCTCTGTGTGTGTGTGTGTGTGTGTGTGTGTGTGTGTGTGTGTGTGTGTGTGTGTGTGTGTAGGCCACTAGGTTGAATCAGGTTGCTATCTTCTATTGTTATTTTCACGCTAACTGGTCTTCTGATCTTGCAAACTGCATGCCTGCACTTTATCCACGGCCTGACTGCAAAATTTCTACTTTGTCACACCTATTTTTTCCATCTCCTTAATGCAACAATTAACCAGTATTTGAAATCATTTATCCCTTTTACTGGTGAATTCTAGAACTCCCTGCCTATTTCTGCATTTCCTCCTACCTCTGACTTGAACCGTTTCAGGACGTTTCCAGACACTTATCAAATCTTGGAGAACCATTTTGACTATACTCTTTGAGGACAAGCACCTTCAGTATACATTATATAATATATATATATATATATATATATATATATATATATATATATATATATATATATATATATATATATATATATATATATATATATATATATATATATATATATATATATATATATATATATTGATGATCTCGTAATCGCTAACGCCCCATTGTTCAAATAACTCGGAATCTGAATAATTTTTTTCAAGAAAATTTTGCTCTAAACTCCGAGCACATTTTCAGGATCCGAACACCAACATAGCGTATAAACATTAAAAAAAAAAAAAAAAAAAAAAAAAAAAAAAACTGATAGTGCAAGAACATTAAATTGTATAAAACAAAGAGTCCTAAAACATAAACAAACAGCATCACACAATATTAACAAGACAACCGTAAGGCAACGTATACCCGGCCAGTTCCTTCCTATATTTGGAACCATTACAGTGTGAAACAAGATGGCAGCGGGCAATGAGTGAGTGATTACGACAGCCTTGTTATTAATAAGCTTTATTGGTAAACCTTTTTAACATACAACAGTTTTACTTTTTTTTCTCATTTAATAATGTTTCCTTAAAGTCAGAATGGTTTATGCAATACTGATACACATGTAAAATACCATTCATATATTGCCTTATCTCTCATACTCTGCAAATACAGAAATGCACTTTTGTGACTCCTTTTTTTTTATTTTATTTTATTTTATTTTTTTATTATTTACTATTTGAACTAAGTATAATATATAAATTTCGTTGCGAGATCATATAAAGGATTTCAGATTATTGTATGGCGTGATGGGTTTTCTTGGGGTTCCGAAACGGATTAATTCACTTCCCATTATATCTTGAGGAAAAATTGTTTCGGATTCCGAAAGCCTTCTGAAAAAAATTTATTCGGATTACAGGGCATCCCTAATATATATATATATATATATATATATATATATATATATATATATATATATATATATATATATATATATATATATATATATATATATATATATATATATATATATATATATATATATATATAAGAAAAATCCACGTATGTATGTTTGATACAAAATGATTTCATGTTTTGATATACAATAACTCCCATCATTAAAACGAAAATATTAATATCATGAAGAAGAAGAAAAGAAGAAGAAAAGAAGAAGAAGAAGAAGAAGAAAAAGAAGAAGAAAAAGAAGATGAAGAAGAAGAAAAAGAAGAAGAAGAAGAAGAAGAAGAAGAAGAAGAAGAAGAAGAAGAAGAAGAAGAAGACACACAAAGCCTTAATGCAACAGTGGTCGGTGATGAAAGACTGAAATACAGCGACACACCAACAACACCTGAACAACAAGGTAAAAGAATAAATGATTCTTTATTTATTTGTTTATTTATTTTAATTTCACACCGTAACAAGTTTCATATTTAAATCGTTCTTATCTATATACCATTACATATAAAATATATAATTATACAAGCAGGGGAAAATATACATTTCCCACGAAATTACCAACTGCAAATGAGAACCTACAACATAATAACAGCAATCCAACTAACTAAAATAACAATAATATGATGACAATTATTACTTTTGAATGTTATATTTTGTTGAAAACTACTTACACAAATACATACACACACACGGCTCAATTTTGGAGCACATTTTGTCATATATATTAGTGATACAACTAAATCAATTAGTAGTGTCAGGTTTCTTTATTTGCTGATGATATAACCTTTATAGTCACTGAAACCAGTCTTGAAACTCTTCACTATAAACTATCTCGTGGAATTATTGATGTGAATACCTGAGTGAAGGATAAATTAAAAGTCAATGTCAATAAAATGCACCTGATATTATTTCAAAACAGATCGCCAGTGCATCATTTTCCACCCTAAGTACAGGCAATGCAACTGTTCATCGTGTCCAGTGACAACTAAATTCTTAGTAGTAACTGTTAAGTATTTAAACTGGAACTCACACGATTCTCACATGTGAATTATCTAAAATTTGTGGCATAATCTATCGTATACAACACAAACTTACCAGCGAAGAAATTAAATATATCATTTCTATTTTTTTTTTTTTTTACATGGAATTTAAAACTCAAAAGGGAATTTTACGAATATTATTTTTTTCAGAAAGAAATATGATTCAATGGAGAAAATAATTTCATCTTTAAATATATTGAAACTTCCTTATATACATAGTTACTTTAATTTGACCACTATATATTTAATATCATTAAAAATAATAATAATACCTTTATAGCACAAGATCATGTTCACAACACTAAAAGGGATCAAATTCATCTATCATGTTCTCCATTTAGAACAACTCTGCCTCCCAATTATCTCTCGTGTTTCGGTCCTCAGGTATACAGTTCCTTAAAATACAATACCCTTATGTTTAACATAAAAAAAAAAAGAAAAAAACTAATTTCCAGACACTATAAAGTTTTATGCATAGCTTATGAATATTTACCTATTGATGCTAGAAATGTGTTTAATGTAATTACGGGAATGAGGGTATGCATGCATAATAAGTAATACGTAGGTATTGGATGAGAGAGAGAGAGAGAGAGAGAGAGAGAGAGAGAGAGAGAGAGAGAGAGAGAGAGAGAGAGAGAGAGAGAGAGAGAGACGGAACATGGGTGTATGTATACATGATATTGTTCATTTTGTTAATTTATGTACACATCTATTATTGTTGTGATTGTATGGTACTATATCATGTACAGCTACGTGTATAATGAAGTGTGTGTGTGTATGGTCAAATAACCATGCATAATGAGTGCGTGCAGTATGTATAGTTGTATACTGAGTGCATGTTAACCTTAGTGTATATGAAGGTATGAATAGGTGTTAATTTATACATATATGTGCATGTAACATATGTATATGAATATTCCTAATCTGGGCTGAGCTTACATTACCATGATTCATATTTGAGTCTGCTAACAAGGATTTTATTCTAAGCAAACTTTCTCATAGTAACAACATACATGTAGTGAGAGACTATTACCCGGCAATAAACTAATTGACGAGAGACTAACTTGAACACACACACACACACACACACACACACACACACACACACTGTAGGAACAACGTTCACTTGCACAAGAAACAAAATGGCCCCATCCCAACAACATATATACATACATATATATATATATATATATATATATATATATATATATATATATATATATATATATATATATATATATATATATATATATATATATATATATATATATATATATATATATATATATATTGGAAAGAAGCCATTTTGTAATTATATCTATCCCCTATGTCTTATTTGAGGTCTATAGCATTGGGTGCATTATTTATTTTTCATTTTTATTATTATTATTACAATTATTATTATTATTATTATTATTATTATTATTATTATTATTATTATTATTATTATTATTATTATTATTAATGTAAAGAGTCTCAACATAATTTTAAATCATCTTAACTTTTAATGACCTACAATTTAATGCATTGTGATGCAATAAGTCTCATCTTTATGAAAATATTATTATTATTATTATTATTATTATTATTATTATTATTATTATTATTATTATTATTATTATTATTATTAATGTAAAGAGTCTCAACATAATTTAAAATCATCTTAACTTTTAATGACCTACAATTTAATGCATTGTGATGCAATAAGTCTCATCTTAATGAAAATCTTTTCGAATAAATTACTGTGACAACAAGGGATTCTGACTAGTCATTTTCTTTTAAAGCTCTACATCATATACGGAAGTAAGTAAAACATACATAGAACTGGAAGTGAAAGGTAATTTTTATCTAATTTATTTATTTCAAGGTTACTTTGGCCATCAAGCCCACTCTTTTTTCATTTTTCTTTACACTTTTTCTTTATATTTACAACAGTCACAATGAGTAAACTATCATTCTGAATACAAAAGAAATGTTCTTTATAAATACAACGCGAGCATGCTGGCCTCATGGATGGCGGAACACCAGCGGCCACTCTACCTTGGTTTGCAAGGAAACCAAGCTATACATCACTGAAAATTTCCGTTACAGTGATGCATACATTATTTTCTTATATTCATGTAGAATTATAAAAATGTAATTTGATATGAACGTGCATAAGTTCACCCTTGGGGGCGAACACATTTGGTCTGAAGGGCAGTAATGCTCACCTGTCATTGAAGTAGTTTCTGAAAAGAAAAGAAAACAAATTGTTATTTTCATTAAACATTCCTCTAATTTACAAAACCGAAACAAAAGTGACATTTATATATTTATCATCTATCAACGCATCTGTCTGTCTGTCTGTCAGTCTATCTGTGTCTATCTATCTATCTATCTACACACACACACACACACACACACACACACACACACCCACACACACACACACACACACACACATACACACACACATACACACACGCGCGCGCGAAAAAAGGATTAAAACCCAAGCGCAGTAATCCTGCAGGTCTTCAACAACAACAACAACAACAACAACAACAACAACAACAACAACAACAACAACAGCAACAGAATCATGAAAAATATCCAAAATCTTCATACCATGAAGGAGGAACATCAACAGGCCAAGTGAAAATAAAATTTGTCTCAAGACACAAACTGAACACATGACAAACATGAAACGTCGAAAGAGTAAACGGTTATGACGCAAGAATGAAACATATGAAAAAAAAAAAAGTTCAAGGCATATCAAAGGAAAGTGAAGAAAATATCTGAAATCTACACCAACAGTACCAGGACAGGGTGGGAGTCAGGAAGAAAGTTTGGTGCAGAGAACAGCACATCAAGAGAACAACCTCAAGAAGGCACAACGTTCACTACATTCCGAACAAGAAAGAAGCATGGCGGTACCCTGGACGGTCCCCATTATTATTAACGAGCTAAAACTGTATAGTTTTCTCCTTGGGACCCCCGAGCACAGCGGTGGCGGTGGGTGGACTCTTGTATGAGTGCAATGTAACGCTGTGTCCCGGGCCCGGCTGCGAATGTTCCCTTGCAGTTCTCATCCCCGACCGGTCCACGGTGTCGAGGGGCACGGGGGACAACGCGTCCACTCCCAGAAGTAAAATATAAAACTGGAATTGGGTGAAGAGGGATACAGGCAGTGTGGAAAGAGGGTAACTAGAACTCGGTTAAAGACAGACTTGGATTGCGGAAAATGCATCACATTACATCACAAGTGTGTGTGTGTGTGTGTGTGAGTGTTTCACAGTTCAATTATATATATATATATATATATATATATATATATATATATATATATATATATATATATATATATATATATATATATATATATATATATATATATATATATATATATATATATATATATATATATATATATATATATATATATATATATATATATATAATGTAAAATTAGAGATGAGAGTAACAGTGACGTGCTGGCTTGGCGTTACACACTCATACTGTGTTTGCCTTCCTCCATCGCGCCTCGTGCTACTTCCCGGAAAGAAGCAAAAGATTCCGAGACGTTAGGGATGGACGGCCCCTTGAGGCCAGCTACCCCTGTTTACCTCCTCCTTCAGGCCACTCGGCCGTCTCATTCCAACAACTCTTCACCAACTTTTATGAAGCCAAAGTGGAAGTAAACCTACCAAGAAACTCTATTAGTTCCAACACTTTACTTTCCCTTGCTTTGCAAGCAGCTAATATTGTTGTGGGTGGAATTACCATTTGCATGATTCCTGACAGAAACAGGATGCTCACTTCGATCCTTCGGTGCATCGCTTTTCCCACAGAAATTTGACAAAGAAACACCTCATTTTTAATTGAACTAAGTTATATTGATATTAGATGAAATATTGTTATGCTTTCTGGATGATGCAGAATTATTTTTTTTTTTTTTTACTAGAAAGAAATTTTACACAAAGAAATTTATAGCGTACTAATCATATACATATTATATATATATATATATATATATATATATATATATATATATATATATATATATATATATATATATATATATATATATATATATATATATATATATATATATATATATATACTGCTATTTTTTTTCTTTTTTTTTTGTATGTATTTTCGTACCTTTTCAAGAAACTGGATTTGGGTGCAATCTAGTAAGTACAATAATATTTCATTTAATATCAATGTTAGTCAACATTCTCCTGCACGGAGGCTTTGATGGTTCTGTGCAGTGAGGCATACACAAAATTCGTATATACAGGACGGTCTACCAAAGCACAATATATTTTTCTGTCTGATTCTATGCCATTAATAGAAGTCACTATCATCCTTTGAGATCTAGGAAGTCTGGGAATGACCACACATATCGGCAACGCTAAAGTGAAGCACTTGATTGTCATCGTTATGCTTCAAATATGGTTCCATGGTATTTAAATATTATATACTGGAATTCATTATTACTGCCATTAAATAATAAATACCAGGGTCTTCAATATTTTTTAGTTGGTAGCCAAAGATCCAGTAAAGAACAAAGCATAAGCCATTCGTATATTTACACTTCCTATATACTTTTCAGGCTTCACTCACCCATAAGTCAATATGGGAACGAATTAATATAGGAGGCCGTGAATAAATGGAAAAAGACACAATGCAAAACCGGCACTTGAGTGAGTAAGGGAAGAAATTACATCTAAAGAGGGTAAAAGATTTTCTTCTTTTTAATGACTTGCATGTTTCTCAAGGAATATTTCTGACGTCCTTGTTGTTACAGAGGTAGCGATGGTCTATATAGCGTATGCAGAAGAACCATCAATGTCTTCATGAATATTGTCGCTGTCCACTCAATTATTATTGTTTTATGTGCAGGCCCGTCAGGCAGTGAGATGGCAAAGAGTCTTTAAGTTAATCATATATATTAACTTTTTTCTAGTGCGTGAAGGTCAGTGTTGCATATAGAATAACGTAAAAAATAGAACAAGCCCTAAATATTACTAGTATTGCATTAATTACTTTAATTTTCGGATTATATATATATATATATATATATATATATATATATATATATATATATATATATATATATATATATATATATATATATATATATATATATATATATTTTTTTTTTTTTTTTTTTTTTTTTTTTTTCAGTTGTGTGCAGAAATCTAAAGGACCAAGGGCCATGACGCTGCTCATGAACATCGTCACTTTATTCCTGAGTTTCGTCTCATGTACAAACTGAAAACGAAAATAGCTTAGGCTTAGTTTTCCTGTGTCATTTTCTTCCCTATCAAGGTAATAAGAGCCTCTATCATTGACAATACTTATTTATGAAGAATCGCCTCAACTTCCTTAAGTAAATGAAAGATTGCAGTCCTCCACTTCTCTGCACACCAGGAGCGGCGATCATGACACCAGTCCTCAAAATTACGAACATACGGTGATAATTGTTGTACTGAAAAAAAAAAAAAAAAATGTATGCTAATGTTACAGTATTTACCCTTCAAATACCAACAACCTTCATTATTGCCCGTCACTAATGTAAAACATAAAACACGAAGACAACAACCTACATCATCTTGTCATTCATGATAATACAATAATGGAAAAAAGGAAAGAATCCTACAAGAAATTTCTTAAATATTTCAGGATGGGGCTTTAAGGGTCTAAGAAGCAGAGAATAGAAAAATATATATTGCCCTTGAAATTAATGTAACTTACACTTTTATGTACTTAACCAGAGCATTTCATCATTCCTTCTATTCCCCTTGCCCACGATGTTATTGAGGTCACGGAGCAATATAAACATTATCATATGACTTTTCAAGAGATTTGCTAGCAAGAACGAATGTGACACGATCAAGTTTAACTCTAAGACCAATCTTAATAAAACGATAAGTATTTTTTTTATTCTAAAGCACCAGCCACGAGATAGTGTTGTGATGGCGCGGATGCAGAAAATGTAATGATCATTTGTGTTTATTACTGCTATTGTTACTATTATTATCGCTATGATCGTTTTGTTATGAGACCAAATATAACGTTCAAACCACTGTTGAATGGCTGTTGCTAATTAGAGGTTTATTTGTATTGACTTGGAGACAGCGGCCCACATATTGAACATCTCGGCATTTGAATAGCCTCGTGTACGTGTTATAATTTCCGCAACACTCCCGTTCAGTAATTTTTATCGTCCTCACCCAGGAAACACTTCTCATCTCTCAGCTGAGTCTGCCTGGTCCCACAATGGTACTACTCTTATCTGAACGTTGTTTTACAGTGCTACACTTTTTTTCAGATATTGCCACAGGTGGATGCATAAGTAGAAGAGAATACAAATAAACCTTTAATTAGCAACAGCCATTCGACAGTGGTTTGAACGTTATATTTGGTCTCATAACAAAACCATGATAATGATAATAATGGTAACAATAGCAGTAATAAACACATGCTATTTATCTGCAATTAATTGACAAGACAGATTTTTCCGGACCTTTTTTAAAACCACTCCTCCTGTCAAGGTGTAAAGATTCGCCACACTATTATACTATGAAAAGATTGCTGTGGTGCCTCTCTTCGCTTTAGGATGCCCACACCACCTCATGGTCGCTCGCTTCCCGTAGTGCTCAAGCGAGAAGAGAACTCTGATATTATAATAATTTCCATTGCACTACGTCAAAAGTCTTCTAATCGTAATTACATTTTTCCATCTCCTTTTTTCATTGAACACTGATAATTTTCCAACGTCTACACTGTGGCATAAACGTACTGTAGAAATGATTATATACTGAACATACAATATTTGAGTTACCACAGTATTCTTAAGGTAGGACCATCACAGTTTCCTAATTAAGGCGTCTGCCAACGTTACTGTAATAACTGTATATAAAATATTTTAGGTCAGGGAAAAGAATGAAAGAAATATTAATTTTCCTCTCCTTTACTTTATTATCTCAGTAGGATATAAAGCAATCGTACAACTATTCTTTCCACATATGAATTTTAATAAGCATGTAAGTAAAATTGTGCAGAAGTTACACTTAAATATTAAATACGTGTGTGTGTTATATATATATATATATATATATATATATATATATATATATATATATATATATATATATATATATATATATATATATATATATATATATATATATATATATATATATATAAGTAAATCAGTTCTTTAATTACATCAGTAAATGTGGACCACACAACCTGACTTGTTATAAACAAATTAACAATAAAACACCATTTTCAAGTATCAATGAGTATTTTGTTACTTCTGAACTGAATACAAAGGCTTCCTTTCTAATGTATGTATCCGTTGTGAAATGAAGTCCCAAGTGGCTTGATGTATTTATTGACTGTATTCCGGAGGACTTGAGCGTGCACACACACAAACACACACACACACACACACACACACACACACACACACACACACACACACACACACACATATACACACACACACACACACACACACACACACACACACACACACACACACACACACACAATGTCATATAATATTACAGAAATGTAAAGACATGATCTTTCAGACAACACTGTTTATAAAACAATTATTAAATATTATAACCTATATACTGTACACATCATGAAGTACAGAAAAGACAATTGTAAGTGCTAATACCGAACACGCCAACTATCATACAGTCAAGAACCATCTGGTACCTAACATTACTGACACATCACAATTACACAAAATGAAGGTGAGGGACACTCCCCGTGAGCTTCAGGGTTACAAGCAAGGTGTCGGGGCGGGAAGGTCTGGCGGGAGGCGGCCGGAGCACGCCGCTCCCCGCACCGACCCCCGCGCCAGCTCCCGCGCCCGCCACCCGCCACGCACCGCCCATCTCACCAACATAAAAACAACACTAAAATTAATGTATCATCGTCGACATGTTACACAGATGAATTACGACATCACTTCAGGCTCGTATAGCACATCCTTCCCCCACATCCTCCACGCGTGATGTCTTCACCCCCTGGAATGCAGTCCGGCTCGTACACAATAATCCTACACCCCACCAGGCTTGCCTCGACCACTCACACTCACACTCACCACCACCACCACCACCGCCACCATTACCCGATACTCTGCTCAGCCATACTCTTGGTACAGTTACATAAGCATCAATATTATACACACCAACAATTATACTCTGTCATGTTTAAGATACTTTTCCAATTCGATTCCCAGTCTTCACTTCACACTCGATATCAAGAGAAAAAAAACTCCATTCTATACATAAGCCAGTTTAGTTATAATTTCTCGGGATGTTTCATCAATTTCATGGTAACTAAGCAGCCAGGCACGCAGACTTGCAAGTATAATGTGTCTCATAACATCCTTAACATGTGCCTTACAAAACACCTTGTCTACAACCACAATGATCGCTACACCGTTTCGCTTTACGATTCCCTGATTTATTGCAAATTAAAGAAAATATTCATCACAATTTACTAGAAATATTACTGTGCCATGAAATCATCGTCACTCATAATGAAAATGAGAAAACCTAAAATTCTAATACATGTATTTGTGATATATGTTTGTAATTACACGGTAACGTGTGTGACTAATACAGGATTTCATCTATGACAAAAAATTAAAACAAATTATGAAAATGGCAAAAAATTCTTATGTGCGTATTTGTATTCACATGCATGTAACTTTCCTCTGATCCATGAATCGATGCTAGTTAGTGAAGAAAAAACAAACGTACCTACTGTTCAAATATTCGATCAATCCCATGACGCCTGTATAGCGGTGATGGGCACCTGGTGATAGTCTGCCTCTTCCTTTCTGTAATTTTGTCTCCCTAAGATTTTACTTCCATGAAGACTGAGGTAACAAGTCAACTATATTGTATGAACCAAGCTCAGCTTTTTTACCATCAATTCCACAACCAATCCTTGAATGCATTCCTTTACGACTATAATATATATCATAGCAAATCTCCTGCTAATTTCCTTAACTAAGGCTAACAATAACTATATAAACGATAAATAAATAAACATAAATAACTAATAAATAAACAAATAAATAGATAAATAAATAAATATATAAATGTGTGTGTGTGTGTGTGTGTGTGTGTGTGTGTGTGTGTGTGTAAGTGTGTGTGTGTGTACTGAAACACCTCCCTTAATATAACCCCGAAGTATGATGATGATCTACATAACCTCCAGAACATCAAACCCTTGCAGTTCGACACAGTTTAACACTTCCAGTCGTTCCAGTTACATTATATGATGTTCATCTTTCTCATTTGAACGGGAGACACCGAATAAAAGGACGAGGCTAAGGCAGAAGGGAAGCTTACTCTCGCTTAGAACTCAGAACGAGATACCAGACTCTTGATTCCGTCATTCTTTCCAGTTTAAAACATGTGCTCACGATATGTGAAAAATTAACTCACTTCCTAGTAGAGAGAGAAAAAAAAAGCGTGTGTGTGTGTGTGTGTGTGTGTGTGTGTGTGTGTGTGTGTGTGTGTGTGTGTGTGTGTGTGTGTGTGTGAGAGAGAGGGGGTGGGCTGGCTGGTAGCAATGCAGCGCCCACCAGCTTCCTCTGGCAGCCACCACACCCACCAATCATGTGGTTTCCTACACATTTTATTTATTTATTCATTTTTTACGTATATTTCCAAGCGCAGCGAGCGTAAGATTTTTATTTTGTATACCAATTCTGAAAAGCATAATATTTTTGCTGTTACAACTCCAACGACGAGCGGGGCAAGGGGGAAGAGAAGGGAAAGAAGAGGGGGCGTTAAGGGGATGGGGAACACAGGGAGGAGAAGAGGGAACAAGGGAGTGCATTGAGGGGGTATGGAGGCGACGGGGCGTAGGGGAGAAGGAAGCATGTCAACACAGTGATGGAAAAGGTCGAGGTTGTTCAGTAAGGCACCAACTTCACGGAGTAGGAGTGTGATTAATAAGGCTCTCCGGCAGCATCAACAGGGAGAGCTGTACTGTATGCACATAAACCCACCCACCCACTTACACAAACACATACACACACAAACAGGCAGGACAGGAGAGGAGAGGAGAGGAAAGGAGAGGTGAGAGAGAGAGATAGAGAGATAGATAGATAGATAGATAGATAGATAGATAGAGAGAGAGAGAGAGAGAGAGAGA